>NC_045615.1:24152500-24455530 GCF_009829155.1 Mustela erminea | reverse complement strand
TCTCTTTGTTGGTGTATAGAAGTGCAACTGATTTCTGTGCATTGATTTTATATCCTGACACTTTACTGAATTCCTGTACAAGTTCTAGCAGTTTGGGGGTGGGGTCTTTTGGGTTTTCCACATAAAGTATCATATCATCTGCAGAGAGTGAGGGTTTGACTCTTTCATTGCTAATTCAGATGCCTTTTATTTTTTTTGTTGTTGTTGTTGTCTGATGGCTGTGGCTAGGACTTCTAGTACTATGTTGAATAGCAGGGGTGATAGTGGACATCCCTGCCATGTTCCTGACCTTAGGGGAGAAGCTCTGTTTTTCTTCATTGAGAATGATATTCCCTGTGGGTTTTCATAGCTGGCTTTTATGATAGTGAGGTATGTACCCTCTATCCCTACACTGTGAAAAGTTTTGATCAAGAAAGGATGCTGTACTTTGTCTAGTGCTTTTTCTGCATCAATTGAGAGTATCGTATGGTTCTTGTCCTTTCTTTTATTATTGTAGTAAATCACATTGATTGATTTGCAGATGTTGAACCAACCTTGCAGCCCAGGAATAAATTCCACTTGGTTGTGGTGAATAATCCCTTTAATGTACTGTTGATCCTATTGGTTAGTATTTTGGTGAGAATTTTTGTATCCATGTGTATCAGGGATGCTGGTCTGTATTTCTCCTCTTTGGTGGATTCTTTGTCTGGTTTTGGGATCAAGGTAATGGTGGCCTCATAAAATGAGTTTGGAAGTTTTCCTTCCATTTATATTTATTGGAACAGTTTCAGGAGAATAGGTATTAATTCTTCTTGAAATATTTGGTAGAATTCCCCCTGGGAAGCCATTCGGCCCTGGGCTCTTGTTTTTTGGGGAGATTTTTGATCACTGCTTCAATTTCCTTGCTGGTTATGGGTTTGTTCAGGTTTTCTATTTCTTCCTGGTTCAGTTTGGTAGCTTATACTTCTCTTGGAATGCATCTATTTCTTCCAGATTGTCTAACTGGCATATAGTTGCTCATAATATGTTCTTATAGTTGTTTGTGTTTCTTTGGTGTTGGTTGTTATCTCTCCTCTTTCATTCATGATTTTATTAATTTGGGTCCTTTCTCTTTTCTTTTTGTTAAGTCGGGCCAGGGGTTTATCAATCTTATTAATTCTTTCAAAGAGTCAGCTCCTAGTTTCGTTGATTTGTTCTAATGTTCTTTTAGTTTCTATTTCATTGATTTCTGCTCTGATCTTTATTATTTCTCTTCTCCTGCTGGATGTAGTCTTTCTTTGCTGTTCTTTTTCCAGCTCCTTTAGGTGTGGGGTTAGGTTGTGTATTTGAGACCTTTCTTGTTTCTTGAGAAAGGCTTATATTGCTATGTACTTTACTCTTAGCACTGCCTTTGCTGTATCTCAAAGATTTTAAACAGTTGTGTTTTCATTTTCACTTGTTTCCATGAATTTTTTAAATTTTTATTTGATTTCGTGGTTGACACATTCATTCTTTAGTAGGATGCTCTTTAGCCTTCCAGTATTTGAGTTCTTTCCAACCTTCCTCTTGTGGTTGAGTTCCAGTTTCAAAGCATTGTGGTCTGAAAATATGCAGGGAATGATCCCAATCTTTTGGTACCAGTTGAGATCTAATTTATTTGTTTGTTTTAAAGATTTATTTATTGGGACGCCTGGGTGGCTCAGTTGGTTGAGCTGCTGCCTTCGGCTCAGGTCATGATCCCAAGGTCCTGGGATCGAGTCCCCATCGGGCTTCTTGCTCAGCAGGGAGCCTGCTTCTCTCACTGCCTCTGCCTGCCTCTCTGCCTGCTTGTGTGTACTCTCTCTCTGGCAAATAAATAAAAAAATCTTAAAAAAAAAATAAAGATTTATTTATTTATTTGACAGAGAGAGAGAGAGCGGGAGGGAACACAAGCAGGGGGCGTGGGAGAGGAGAAGCAGGCTTCCTGCTGAGCAGGGAGCCCAATGTGGGCCTTAATCCCAGAACCCTGGGATCGTGACCTGAGCCAAAGGCAGCCACTTAATGACTGAGTCATCCAGGCACCTGAGACCTGATTTGTGACCCAGGATGTGATCTATTCTGGAGAATATTCCATGGGCATGTGTATTCTGTTGCTTTGAGATGGAGTGTTCTGAATATATCTGTGATGTCCGTCTGGTCCAGTGTGTCATTTATTTATTTTTTAAAAAGATTTTATTTCTTTATTTGACAGAGATCACAGGTAGGCAGAGAGGCAGGCAGAGTGGTGGGGAGGGAGGAAGCAGGCGCCCTGCTGAGCAGAGAGCCCTATGTGGGGCTTGATCCAAGGGCCCTGAGATCATGATCTGAGTCGAAGGTAGAGGCTTAACCCACTGAGCCACCTCGGTGCTCCCCATTGTGTCATTTAAAGCCATTATTTCGTAGTTGATCTTTTGCTTAGATGATCTGTCCATTTCAGTGAGGTGGGTGTTAAAGTCCCCTGCTATTATGTATTATTGTTGATGTGTTTCTTTGATTTTGTTATTTTTGTTATTAATTGGTTTATATAATTGGCTGCTCCCATGTTAGGGGCATAGATATTTAAAATTGTTAGGTCTTCTTGTTGGATAGACCCTTTAAGTATGATCTAGTGTCCTTCCTCATTTCTTTTCATAGTCTTTGGTTTAAAATCTAATTTGTCTGATATAAGGATGGTGACCCCAGCTTTCTTTTGATGTCCATTAGTATGGTAAATTGTTTTCTACACCCTCACTTTAAATCTGGAGTTGTCTTTGGGTCTAAAATGAATCTCTTGCAGACCGCGTATTGATGGGGTTTGTTTTTTTATCCATTCTGATACCTTGTGTCTTTTGATTGGGGCATTTAGCCCATTTACATTCAGGGTAACTATTGAGAGATATGGATTTAGTGCCATTGTATTGCCTATAAGGTGACTCTTACCGTATATTGTCACTCTTCCTTTTTGGTTTGTTAGTTTTAGGCTCTCTCTTGCATAGAGGACCCCTTTCAGTATTTCCAGTAAGGATGGTTTGGTGTTCTCACTTTCAGTTTTGTTCATCCTGGAAGCTTTTTATCTCTCCTTCTACTTTCAGTGACAGCCTAACTGGATATAGTATTCTTGGCTGCATATTTTTCTCATTTAGTGGTCTGAATATATCATGCCAGTCCTTTCTGGCCTGCAGGTCTCTGTGAATAGGGCTGCTGCCAATCTAATATTTCTGCCTTTGTAGGTTACAGACCTTGTCCTGAGCTGCTTTTAGGATTTTCTTTTTGTCTTTGAGACTTTTAAGTTTTACTATTGGATGATGGGGTGTTACCTATTTTTATTAATTTTTGAGGGGGCTTCTCTGTACCTCCTGGATTTTGATGCCTGTTTCCTTTCCCAAATTAGGGAAGTTCTTCACTATCATTTGGTCCAATAAGCCTTCTGCCCCTCTCTCTTTATTCTTCTTCCTAGATCCCAATTATTCTAATATTGTTTCATCTTAAGGTATCACTTATCTCTCGAATTCTTGTGATCCTGTAGTTATCTTTTTCTCAGATTCTTTATATCATTAGTTCTGCCTTCTACCTCATTTATCCTAGCAGTAAGAGCCTCCATTTTTGATTGCACCTTACCGATGCTTTTTCCATTTCGACTTGGTTAGATTTTAGTTCTTTTATTTCTCTCGGAATGGATTCTGTAGTATCTTCTATGCTTTTTTCAAGCCCAGCTAGTATCTTTATAATCATCCTTCTGAACTCTAGTTCTGACATCTTACCAATGTCCCTATTAATTAGGTCCCTAGCTGTTGGTACTGCCTCTTGGTCTTTTTTTTTTTTTTTTTTGAGGTGAGTTTTTCCGCTTTTTCATTTTGCCCAGAGAATAGATGAATGAGAGAACAAAATGCTAAAAGGGTAACAGCGCCCCCTGAAAAATATACTCTAAACAAATCAGAAGACATCCAAAAACAGGGGGAACAGGAAGGAAAAAAAAGGTATGATCAGGCTGGTGAATAGAACAGAGCCATAGATTTGATATTGGGTGTATTTTGGTCTGTTAGAAAATACTGCCTCCCATAATTTTAAGGAAAGAAAAACTTATGTATATACAAAAATAAGGGTAAATATGAAGAAGGGATGGAGTATGCCTGTAGAGATGAAAATTAAAAAAAGATTTTAAAAAAGTAATCGATGAGAAATTGGTTGGAAAAAAAAAAAAGGCAGAGAATGTGATCTGGCTGGAGACTAGATTAAAGCCATACACTAGATTTAGGGTGTATTTTGGTCTCTTAGAAGAAACTGTATTCCAAAATTTTAAGGAAAGAAAAAATTATAAAGATATACATATATATGTATTATATACACACAAAAATATGGTTAAATACAATGAAGGGATAGAATATTATAAAAATGAAAATTAAGAAGGAATTTAAAAATGGTATTATAAGATGGTTAAAATATGAAAGAGGAAAAATGAAAAAAATGGAAAAAAAATAAAGAAAATTTAAAAAAATTTAACTTTGAAAGACTAAAGAATCATGGCAGAAAAAGCCATGAATTCTATGTGCTGTAGTCCCCTATGGCTGGAGATTCACAGTTCTCATTGATTGGTAAACTTGGTCTTGGCTGGATGTTCTTGCTGATCTTCTGTGAGAGGGCCCTGTTGCAGTGATTCTCAAATGTCTTTGCCTGAGGCTGAATTTTACCACCCTTGCCAGGGGCAAGGCAAAATAATCTGCTTGGAGTTTGCTTTTGGTAACTTTTGTTTCCTGAAAGCTTTTGTACAGCTTTGGAGAATGGGAATGAAAATCGTGGCCTCCCAGTCACCAGCCTGGAGCGGCTGAGAGCTCGGGGTCGGGGGGTGGGGGGCCCTCTTCAGTGTGCCCTCAGAGAAAAGCAGTCATTCCCTCCTGTCTCCCTGTCTCTTGCCGTACTCTGTGCTCACCTGGCCTGTGACTGAGCGTTTCTCTGACTGACACATGACTCCATTTGGAGTTTCCAAACCCAACAGACTCCTACATTGCGCTCCCTTGCTGTCCTCCCAGTGGAGGAAGGTGGGGGTCTCCCCAGATCTGCCACTTATGTGGTCCCTGCTCAAATAGCAGTGGTCCTTTTGTGCTGGATTGGGTTTATGGCAACCCTCAGCTGAGAGCCCACGCCTTGGCTCTGTCTTTGCAGCTGGCTTCCTTGCTCAGATACCTGGGAGCTATGCTGCACTCAGGCACTCTGTCTTTTTGTGACCCTGAGTGTCCTGAGACCACACTGTCCCAGTGAGGGCTCTATCTGCAGCTTAGCCGCTGGAGCCATGTCCCTCTGTGGAGCAGATTTCTATAAGTTCTGATATTGTGCTCTGCTGCTCTGTCACTTGCCGGGAGCTGGCCCCTCCATCCAGGGCCAGGGTCTGTCTTCCCACATATCACCTCGGATTGACTTCTCTGCACATTCTACCTTCCAGAAAGTGGTCGCTTTTCTGTTCTTAGCATTGCTGCTCTTCTTTTCTTCAGTATCTTGTTGGGTTTTAGGTGTTAAGCATGGTTTGGTAACTGGCTGAATTACTTGGACCAGATAAAATTTAGGTCTCCTACTCCTCTGCCATCTTGCTCCTTCTGAAGTTACATTTTAAGAGCCAAAACACTTTGTACTAAATTTGTAAGAAAAACTGGAAATTATAACTGAATTTCAGCAAAGCCAATGAATCTCATCTTATAATTGGATTTACATATATTTGTGTATTCCTCCTCTAATTTGTTTTGACATTAAAAGTTAGATCTTTTAAATGCTGTATCACAGTTAAGCCAAGATTAAAAAAATGCATATTTGTTCACATTCCTTTCCCTTAAAGGCAAAAATTTAAGGAGGTTGCAAAAAGATTTTTTCTATCAGTATAAAAATTAAAAAAAAATGTTTCTCTCTTAACCTCACTTAATTTCTTTTTATTTTTATAACATATAAGTTTAATATTTAGTAGTCTGTTTATAGTTAATGCATTAATATGTCTGTGATCTGATTACTTTTTACTGACAAGAATGTGTAATCTGAGGTTTGGAGGTTATTAATCCAGATTATTGTCTGTGCTTTCAGTGGGAAATTTGAACTCTGCATCACTACTGAAATGTTTCTGCTTGGAGGGCCACGATTCTGTTAGGTCCATTTGAATCTGAGCACATAATGATGCCATATTCAAAGTAATTTATGTTTTTACAAATTTGTCAAGCTCATTGAAATATTTTTCTACCTCAGTCTCTCTGCTTTCCTTTTCTGGTCCTCCAATCACATGTATGTTAGACTTTTGATAGTGCCATATGTCCTTGAGATTATTTGTTTTTTACAATCTTCTCTGTTCCTCAGATTGGATAATTTATATATATATATATATATATATATATATATTTTTTTTTTTTTTTTTTTTTTTTTTTTTTTTTTTTGTTTAAGATTTTATTTATTATTTGACAGACAGAGATCACAAGTAGGCAGTGAGAGAGGAAGGGAAGCAGGCTCCCTGCTGAGCAGAGAGCCCGATGCCGGGCTCGATTCCAGGACCCTGAAATCATAACCTGAGCCAAAGGCAGAGGCTTTAACCCACTGAGCCACCATATATATATATATATGTATTTATTTTAAATTTAAATTCAGTTTCATTAACATATAGCATATTATTAGTTTCAGAGGTAATAGTGATTCATCAGTTGCATATAAGAGCCAGTACTCATTACATCAAGTGCTTTCCTTAATGCCCATCACAGAGTTATCCCTTTCCTCCACCCCACCTCTCCTTGAGCAACCCTTAGTTTGTTTCCTATAGTTAAGAGTCTCTTATGGCTTGTCTCCCTCTCTGTTTTGGTCTTATTTTTTCCCCCTTCCCCTATGTTCATCTGATTTGTTTCTTTAATTCCACATATGAGTGAAATCATATGATCTTTGTCTTTTTCTGGCTTGTTTTACTTAGCATAATGCCATCTAGTTCTATAGATTGGGTGATTTATATTGACTTATCTTTATATTTACTGATTGTTTCCTCTGTCAGCTCCATTCTCATAATGACCCTCTCTAGGCTTAGTATAATTTTCAATAGATCTTTCACTTCTAAAATTTCTCTGCTGAGAACCACTCTTTCTATTCATTTCATGTTTCTTTACCTTCATGAAGCTTAGTTATAATAGCTGCTTTAAAGTCTTTGTCTAAATTAATTTCTACATCAGTCATCTAGTTGTAACATGTTTATTATCATTTTTCTTGAAGTTCATCACATTTTCTTGACTCTTGTATATCATATATCAAGTAATTTTGGTTTGTAGCCCAGATTTTGTGAGTGTTAATGTCCAGTTGTAGTCCTTGGAGGAAGTTGATTTTTTTCTGTTAGCAGGTGATCAATTTGGTTAGGGACAGACCACAAGTTCTGTAGTGCTTTCTGTATATGGTGGTTAGCTTTTTCTTTTTTCTTGAAGTATTATTGACATACAATACTCTGTTAGTTTTAGATGTACAACATTGTGATTTGATATTTTTATACATTACAAAATGCTCACCATGACAAGTCTAGTTATCATCTGTCACCATACAATGTTGTTAAAGTATTATTGACTGTATTTGCTATCCTGTACTTTACGAAGACCCAGTGACATTTATTTTGTAACTGGAAGCTCGTACCTCTTAATCCCCTTCACTTATTTTGCTCATTCCATACTCCTTCCCCTCTGGCAAAATACCAGTTCTCTGTATTTATGATTCTGTTTCTGTTTTGTTTTGTGTGTTCATTTGTTTTTAAGATTTACATATAAATGAAATCATACAGTATTTGTCTTTCTTTGTGTGGCTTAATTTCACTTAGCATAATACCTTCTAAATCCATCCATGTTATTTCAAATGGCAAGATTTCATTCTGTTTTATGGCTGAGTAATATTCCAAGGTTTGGTGTGGTGTGGTATGTTGATGGTGGTGGTAGAGGTATGTGTGTGCATGTGCACTGTATTCTATCTAGTCATTTATCAGTGGACACTCAGATTGCTTCCTTATTGTGGCTATTAGACTTATGCTGAAGTGAACATAGGGGTGCATTTATCTTTTCAATTTGGTGGTTTTGTCTTCTTTGGATAAATAATAAGATGTAGAATTGCTGCAATGTATGGTGGTTCTATTTTAAATTAAAAATTAGCTAGCGGGGGTGCCTGGGTTGCTCAGTGGTTTGAGCCTCTGCCTTCACTCAGGTCATGATTTCAAGGTCCTGGGATCAAGCCCCCATCGGGCTCTCTGCTCAGCAGGGAGCCTGCTTCCCCCTCTCTCTCTCTATGCCTGTCTCTCTGCCTATCTGATCTCTGTCAAATAAATAAATAAAATATTAAAAAAAATTAGCTAGCTTATTTCTAAAATTCCAGTATTAATGTACATGTTACATTAGTTTCAGGTATACAATATGGTGATGTTACATTAAAAAAAAAAAGATTTTATTTATTAGATAGAGCACAGGAGACAGAGAGTGAGCAAGCATGGCGGGGAGGAGAGGAAAGGAAAGGGAGAGGGAGAAGCAGGCTCCTTGCTGAGCAAGCTTGATTCCAGGCCCTGGGATCTTCACCTGAGCTGAAGGCAGATGCTTAACTGACTTAGCCACCCAGGCACCCCATGATTGGACAGTTTTATGCATTACTTGGTGCTCATCATGATAAATGTACTCTTAATCTCTTTCGCCTATCATCTCACATACCTCCCCTTTTTAAGTCTGGTTTTCTCTCTCTCTCTCTTTTTTTTTTCTTTGTTTGTTCATCTTGTTTCTTAAATTCCACATTTGAGGCAAATCATATGGTATTTGGCTTTCTCTGATTTGGCTTATTTCACTTAGCATTATACCCTGTAGATTCATCCTTGTTACAAATGGTAAGATTTCATTCTTTTTTATGGCTGAGTAACATTATGTTGTGTATATATATACCACATCATCTTTATCCATTCATCTATGGATGGAAACTTGGATTCCATGTTTTGACTGTTGTCTGTTTTTAATTTTTTGACACTCATCATACTATTTTCCATAGTGGTTGCACCAGTTTATGTTCTCACCAACAGTACATGATGGTTTCTTTTTCTCCACATCCTCATCGGCAGTTGTTATTTCTTGTCTTTTTGATACTACACATTCTGATTGGTAGGAGGTGGTAGAGTTTTATTTCTTCAACTCCATGAGACTGCTGTCTTTTCATTCTTTGAGATGGTTGTGCCCTGCTGCAATTCTCCTTCCCCATATGGTAGTTTAAAAAGTACTTCTAGGCACAGAGTTGGGGGCAGTCTTAACCACATTTGTTTCCCTTCTCCCATGGATCACACCCTAGTTTCTTCTGTTGTTCAGTGATTGAAAATAGCTGCTTTATGTATTTTGTCTAGTTTTTCAGTTGTTCATGGTGAGAGGTTAAATCCAGTTCAGTGACTGTGTCATAGCCAGTTGGAGATGTGTTACCAGTTATTTTTTAATGTAACCATATATTAAATTTATACTGCATAATAAATTAACCCAAAATTTAGGGGTGTAAAAAGAACACATCTTTTACTACAGAATCTCAACAAAGTCCAGAATCTCATTTTCTAGTTCAAGTCCAAGTATAGGTAAGACTCCTTGGGCATAGTTTCTTAAGTAAAGCTTTTTGTAGTCTATTACTCTAGTTCTTTATTTTTTTTAAAGTTAAAATTTATTTTTAAAAAATGATCTGTACACTCTTTATGAGGCTCGAACTCATGACCCCAGAATCAAGAATCACATGCTCTTTGACTGAGATGGCCAGGCACCCCTCCTGTAGCTCTTTAGAGGTATAAAACTAGAAACAAGTTATCTGCCCCCATTCCAACGTGTAATGGTGTAGTAGCATTGGTCTCTAGCAGAATAACTGCCATACATATTCCTGTTTAAAAAAGGATGGAACACATAAGGGGCCCACTTGTCTCTAGTAGTTCTGAAATCCAGCTGGGCAAACAGTTCCTTGGTTTGATCTCTCTCTTGGAATAATTTTCCATGGCTTTTTGTTTGGCCTCTGAGTTCTTTGTTCTGCCATCTGAATCATGTTCCCTCTTACAGAGAGCTGGCATATCTAGATAGCTGAGCAGAAGTTGCAGCTTGCTTCCAGTCAGTAGAAATCTGGGGGCCCAAAGGCGAATCCTTATCTGTTAGTCTGTAGTTTTTTCAATCCAGCCTGGCAGTGTTTCTGCACATACACCTTATAAAATAACTTTGTGGGTTTCCCATTGATCTTCTTGAGGTTCATTCCATTGAACAAAAGCTTTATCCACAAATACCTACGAGGTATGGATTTGTTGAAGAGATTTTACTGTATATAATTGTTGAACAGTCTCTAAAGGCTGTCCTCATGTCTGATTCTGGAGTTCAAAGCTCATGAGGCAAGTGGTCAGGAAGAGAATATGGATATAAAGTACAGGAGAGCAAGAATAAGCTGGAGTCCACAAGTATAAGTTGGCATCCACAAGGATGCCACAAGACTAAAACCTGTGTCAGAGCTTGTTTGTTTCTGACCTTGATGGTTAGTGGCCTATAGGAGTTGGGTTTCTTTGTCATGATACTTTTATTGGGCCTAGTATTATGAGAAGATGAAAGAAAATAGAGGGGTAGGTGGGGCAATGGTGCTGTATAAAGCACTTTAAATATTTGGCTTATTAGGATAGATTTTTAGAAGTTAAGTTGCTGGATCAAGTGGTATGAATGTTTCATTAAGGCTTCAGTGGTTTTTAAAGCTACATATCATTTCAGAAGGCTTGTATTAATATGTATTCCCATGGTGGAATATCAGTTTTATTGTACCATTGTATACATACATACGTTTATTTAAATACCTTTTTTTGATCATCTGTTACATTCAGATAGATGCACAGAATAACTAGTTACCTTCAGCGTTTTCATGTTGGCACTCAAGACACTTAAAATGTGTCTTAATGTTAGTGTTTTATTATGTAGGTGTATGCTTTTGGTTCTATGATGTTTTCTTGGTAGTACTTTGCATATATCTCATTGTTAATTTTTCCCATGGAACATGAATACTATCTCTACCCAATGAGTGCATCTTATATTTGAGTTCATAGTTCTGCTTGATTAATATTTGTTGATAGATTAGTTTGAAGTGATCCACTAATTTGGAGTGATCTATTTGGTATTCTGCTCTTGTAACCTTTTATTCATTGCTGCTGCTTAAAAGCATTTCTGGTTAATTTTTAACTTAGAGCTATTGAAGATTGGTCAAAGCTGTCAAATTTCTGTGTGGGCAGGATAAATATAGTTAGTACTCTCATTTTAGATAATGAAGTTTTAAATTCAGTTTTAGAGGATTGTATGGGTAACCTGTAAGTATAAACTTCATTAATGTTAATATTTTAAAAAATAATGCCTTTTATGTTAACTTAAAAATGATAAATATGGATGCCTGGGTTGCTCAGTTGTTAAAGTGTCTGCCTTCAGCTCAGGTTATGATCCCAGCGTCCTGGGATTGAACCCTGCATTGGGCTCTCTGCTCAGTGGGAAGCCTGCTTCTCCCTCTCCCACTCCTGTGCTGTGTTCCCTCTCCTGCTGTATCTCTCTCTGTCAAATAAATGAATAGAATCTTTAAAAACATATTTTAAAAAATGATAAATTTTTAGGGCATTAGTTGATTTCATTATCTACTTTTAATCCCTAAACATTATAATTAACAACATGTAGAACCATATCTAATTCAGTAGTGCAATAGTTTTCCCTTCTCCCCTTTTTATTTTTATTTTTTATTTTTTAAAAAGATTTTATTTATTTGACAGAGAGATCACAAGTAGGCAGAGAGGCAGGCAGAGAAAGAAGGGGAGGCAGGCTCCCTGCTGAGCAGAGAGCCTGATGCGGTGCTCAATCCTAGGACCCTGAGACCATGGCCTGAGCTGAAGGCAGAGGCTTAACCCACTGAGCCACCCAGGTGCCCTCTCCTTTTTATTTTTTAAAGATTTTATTTTTGGTAATCTCTTCATGCAACATGGGGTTTGAATGCACAATCCTGAGATCGAGAATCAAATGTTCTACCTACTGAGTCAGCCAGGCACTCCCTTTTTAAATTTGTAAATACTTCAGTGTGTATCATTAAAAGAATAAGGTCTATTAAAAAAAGTAATCAAACCGCAGTGTCATTATTGTTCTTAAAAACAGTTCATAATAGTTCCTAAACTTAATCAATATTCTCTGTTTATAATTCCTTCATGTTTTGTATTTTAAAAATATAGTTGCCTTATTCAAATCATGAACCATATAAAGTATACACATTTTATTTGGTATATGTATCTTTAAATCTTTTTCAATCTGTAGATTCTCCTCACCTTCCTATTTTCTTGTCATCTTTCTTTCTTTTTTTTTTCCCTATAGAATTGGGTCTTTTTTTTTTTTTTTTTTTTTTACCCCCTGTGGAAATTTTCACAGTCTGCATTATTTTCTATAAACTGATCATGGCTTGATTGGATTAAGATTCAACTTTTTTGGTCTGAAAATCCTTTATAGGCAGACTTTGTACTTAATATTGTATCCCACCAGGGAGCAGCACATGAAGTATGGTGTGTCTTTTTCTGTGATGTTGAGATCAGTGGGTGTGAGATGACGAATCCAGTGGGCTTAGGTCTTGTTAGTTTGATGTATCTGTTTGAAAGTTTGCCTTTCACTGAATGGCTTTAGCAGTCATTAATAACTATTGCTTAAGCCCATTATTTCATCAGGGGTTCCAAATGATGATGTTTTAGGTCTATCACTTTCTGCATTCATTAGCTGGAATTTTCTATAATGAGGAACTTTATAAAATCAACAGTTGGGTTATCTCTAGCAAAGGAGGGTAAATGCTTCACTCTTTACTCCAGTTTTCCACTTTTCAGAATGATAAAGTGGGTTTCTTTAAGGGGAATCACTAATAGTTTACTTGGCAAAATATTGATGCAAATTTTCATTCAGAAATCTTTTTATCTTACGTTTCATCACACAGTTATGGAACAGAATTATTTGAAGTTTTTACTCTCATTAGAAAAAGTATTGGTTTTATAAATTTTGCTTCTTTTGAAGTTTTAATGTAGAACAAAATGATTAGACTTGATAACTAGATCAATTATTGATATATTTTTAAAAATAACGATTTCTGTCCTCTAAGTTTGCCACTTTTAACACTATAAGAAGATACTTGATCAAACTATTAATTTACAGAAAGTGAAGCCATGTAATCTGAACCAAGAGAGAATGTGACACTGAAGCACTTTGGTGAGAGTGTATTGCTATTGGATAAAATTTCAAGTAGGAAATAACTGCATTGTTTGTTATCAGGTAGTCAAATTAGTATATTTCACTTCATTGCTTTTAGAAAATGAACTTTTATTTTACATGGAGTGCCATAGAAGCTAGAAAAAAATTGCTTTATTCTTAAAATACTTACTTTCTTTGAATGGGAAACATTTTTATTTATAAACATGTAGTGTTAGAGGAAATGGGATTTTTTTTTTTTTGCATTTCTTTTGGCTTTTTTAAAATAGAAAATTTGTTAATAAGTACAAGAAAGGGTAACTTTATGATACATTCAGAGTTGCCAAACCTATCTAAATACCTGGTTCACTCTGTTAAATACTGATAGATCATTTTATTTTTCCCAGTTGGCGACTTTGCTTCTGTTTAACTCTTCTACAGTGCTTACTTTATGTTTGCCGTGGAGAATCATTTTTTAACCGTTACCCTAATATTTACTGAACCTATTTGAATACTGACTTAAATGTATTTTTGTTTATTTAAACCATTTGCTAACTTTTTAGAATATATGTACAAAATGTGAAGTTTTAAAAGAAAGTTTTATAATTAGGTCTTTACTAAGTAGCCTGGCTTTTTAAAGCTATTGACAGACTGGTTCTATGCATACTACTTCAAATGCCCGTAAAATGGTGCTGATCTGTTTCATATTTGTAGTTTCGATGTTTTATAAGAGAATCTATAAATATGTTGTGTTATAAACTTTGGATTATTTTGTCAGTAAGCATAATGGCACAGAGGTGCATTATGCCAGCATGGTGTAAATCTGTTGTTCATCTTAGTTTAATCACATTTATATTTTCTTCCCAGTCTGTGGGCTAACATTTAGTGTACTGATTTTTTTTTAATAACATGTAAATTCTTTCCCCATACCTCTTTGGGCCAGTCAAGTAACATGTGTAAAATGGTGGGTGAAATTAGAGCTCTTAAATTTTCAGCTGTTGTAACTGTTTGCTAAATAAATTTCAGTTCGTTTTAAGATTAGGGTGAGAATGGTATTTTGTCATGTAAGAACTCTAAACTGAAAGCATTCTTCTTTTTCTTTTTAAATAGAGATTTTATTTATTCTCTTGACAGAGAGAGATAGTGGGAGAGGGAGAAGGAGGCTTCCCGTGGAGCATGGAGCCCGACGCAGGGCTCTGCAGGGCTCCATCCCAGAACCCTGGGATCATGACCTGAGCTGAAGGCAGATGCCTAAAGACTGAGCCATCCAGGCACCCCTCTTTTTTTTTAAAGATTTATTTATTAGAGTGCCTGGGTGGCACAGTTGGTTAAGCATGGGACTTTTGGTTTTGGCTCAGGTTGTGATCCCAGGTTTGTTGAGCTCTGCCTCAGGCTCCATGCTCAGTTAGGGAGTCTGCTTGAGATTCTCTTTCCCTGTCCTTCTGGCCCTCCCACTTGGGTGGTCACGCTCTTGTGCTTGTAGACTCTCTCTCTCTCTTTCTCTCTTAGGGTTGGGGCTGGGGAGGGGAATTATTAGAGTTATTGAACTTTATCAAATTTGTGTTGTATTGAGTTGGGGGAAATTAACATAGCCTGGATGAGGTAGAAAGAAGACATATTCAGAGATAACATCGTAAAGATGCTCAGGCCCCTGCAGAATTCTGATTGGCCTGAATTATATCACAACCATACCACTGAAATGGTATATCTGATGGTATGTGATAATATTATTGTCTAACCTGTGAAATTGAGCACCATTATTGACATCCCTATCAGGACTGTATTAGGTCAGTTAAGAGTTTAACAAGTATCAGGGTTTTAACAGTTCAGAGTGGGGAAACACTACCTTCTTTTTGGTTTTTTAGAGGCAAGAAGTGAGCCAGACTTTGAATTTTAAGAAGGGAGAGCAAAGGCAAGGAAGTAGAATTGTAGAGTTCCTTCTTGTTATAATTCAGTAGTCTGAACTGGATTGACTGGTGATTGTATGGGAACAAAACGGGAGTTGAGGCTCTTTGAGATTTTTGCAGGGTGGGCCTGGTGATTGGAAATGTATTCTGTAAATGATGTAGAGTTATGATTATTTTTTTTTTTACAGGGGTAATTACATGGTTAAAATGCTCTTGAGAAGCTTGGTATGAGTTCTGAACTAAATTGGAGTTATTTTTTGGTGAGAGAATTTTTTCATATAATATATTACTGATTTTAACTCCTATTCATCCCAATTAAATTGGGCTTTTATTAAAATCAGTATGTAGTTGATATTTTAGTGTTATAAGTGAATAGTAGATCTTAAATAACTCGAGATGAAGACTTATGTTTCTATGTTGTTTAGATATCAAGGCCATGAGTTTCTCTCTGGCCTCAGCCTGGGATTTCTGATGGCAAGATACTGAGGAAGTCATTTAAATATTAATTCTCACTAAAGCCATCTCATTTTAACCCCATTCTTTGTACTTTCTGTTTGCTGATAGAAAACACACAGTTATAGCTGTTTTGGGAAATACAGATTCATTGCCATTAGTATGCTTTGGTTGGGAAAATTTGTTAACTCTGTTAAATACTTCAACTTCTAGCACTGTTTACCTTTTTGGTTTTATATTATGTTAAACTACCTGAAAGAATCCTGCTTTGCCATTTAGTCAGTTTGAACAGTTAAAACAAATATCAATGTAAGAGCAAGAAGGGAAACCTTATTAGCATATATGAGAGTGAGCTACAAAAATATCACTTGAATATTTTGCTTTTAGTATGTTTATTTGGTAATTAGAGTTGATTCATTAAATTCTCCTTCCCAACTCATCTTCCACCACAGTCTCCACTCTGTTCTTCTTTATTTTTGCGGGTCAAACACTCCACATAATACTGAGAAAGAAAAAGAAAATGAAGGTGGATTATGTATTAAAGATCATATATATATATATATATATTTTTAAGATTTATTTATTTATTTAGAGGGAGAGAGTACATAGCAGGAGGAGCAAAGGGAGAGGAGGGAGAGAAAGTGCCAAGTGGACTCCATGCGTAGTGCTGAGCCCAACTTGAAGCCTGATTCCAGGACTCCAAGGTCACTACCTGAGCTAAAACCAAGAGTCAGATGCTCAGCTGTGTTACCCAGTTGCCCCTAAGGATCATCTTTATTGATACCAACATGTTAGTTGGGTATAGTATCTGAGCCAGTATGAGTGATCTGTGGGATGGTATTTTTCCTATATTTCCTGGGCTGTCACATATAATGACCATTTTTTGGTCTTTGTTTAATATTTTATATAGATAATACATTAATAGATATAGATATCTATATCTATATCTACATATAGATAATACATTAATATTCAAAAAAATGAATACAATGACATTTTTCTTCCCCCTCTGTTCCTTATGTTTTCAGCACACATTTTCTCTGCCAAATCATCTCCCTCCAAATTAATTCAGCTTTTGCTAAAGAAAACCTGAAAAATAACTGTTAACACCTCATCTATCTTTCCAAATTTTCTTTAGGTTTTTATGAACAAATAGAAAATGTCTGCATGTTTTTCCTCCTTTTAATGATATTTTCAAGGAAAACCTCCTTGATACTGGTCTTAGCGGTGATATTTTAGATCCAACACCAAAAACATGGGTAACAAAAGAAAAAATAAAAAAGTGGGACTATTACATCAATGGGGTAGAATGGACATTTTAACAATGTTAATTCTTCCAAGCAATGAACTTAGGATGTCTTTCCATTCATTTGTGTCATAGATTTCTTTCATCAGTATTTAATGCTTTTCATTGTACAGATCTTTTACCTTCTTGAATTATTCTTAATTATTTTATACTTTTTCTTGCTACTATAAATGGAATTGTTTATTTAATGTCTTTTTAAGATATCTCCTTGTCAGTGTATAGAAATGCAGCTTACTTTTTGAATGTTGATTTCATGTCTTGCAACTATTAATGAATTCATTTTTACTGTTTTAACAGTTTTTGGTGGAGTCTATAGAATTTTCTGTAGGATCCTGTCATCTTCAAACAGATTAATTTTTCCTTTCCAATTTGGTTGCCTTCTATTACTGTATTTGCCTAATTGTTCTGGTTAGGCCTTCCAATATTTTTTAAAAGTGGCAAGGTTGTCACCCTTGTCTTGTTCCTGATCTTAGAGGAGAAGCTCTCTAGCTTTTCATTGTTGATCAGAATAGGTCATTTAAAAAGCTTTGAGAACCAGGGGAGCTCTGGAACCAGGTACTGGAACTGTGGAGTTAATACCACCAGAATATTCTTTTTCAATTTATGATGTAGGTGACTTTCTCTGTATACATGGCAGGGAAGATGTCTGCTGGAAGCTGCCAATGTAAATATCTTTATAGCTTTTGTCCCCAAAGTGCAAAAGCCTATCTTTTATGTCTCAATTTAAAAAGAACCCAACATCTTGGGGGTGCCTGGGTGGCTTAGTTGCTTAGGTATCTGACTCTCAATTTCAGCTCAGGTCATAATCTCAGAGTTGTGAGATTGAGCCCTGGGCCACACTGAGACCCAGTGTGGAGTTTGCTTAAGGTTGTTTCTCTCTCCCTCTACCCTTTCCTCTCCCTCTCCTCTCAAAAAAAAAAAAAAAATCTTTGTAATGATTTTTGATTGGCCTGTATTAGGTCACATTTTTATCCCTGGACTAATCATTGTAACCAGGAGAATGGAGAACTGTATGTGCCTGAATTAAGTGTCCTCTCTGGTCTAGCTGTGAGGTAGCAATCTCATTGCCAGGAGAATGCTGTGAAGGGGATGAGGGATGAAAGGAAGAGTGAGTGTAATATTGACAAAACAACAGATGTCTATGATGATAGATATTTCAGTTGTCTCCAATTATTCTTCTATTGTAAATATATTTCTTGTTTTCGTATTTGATGATTCTGCCTAGTTTTGTTTTTTTTTTTAAAGACTTACTTGAGAGAGAGAGAAAGAGAGAGTACATACCTATACAAATGAGGGGAAAGACAGAGGGAGAGAATTTTCAAGTAGACTCCCTGCTGAGAAGCCCAATTTGGGGCTTATCCCGTGACCCATGAGATCATGACCCGAGCCCAGACCAAGAGTCTGACGCTTAACTGACTGAGCCATCTAGGTATCCCTGATGAATCTAACTACTTAAGAATATTAATGTGAAATTATTATAAAGATCTAAAATTTCATCTTTTGTGGAAAAAAGTAATATACAGATTTCTTTTACATATTGTAAATTTTGCTGTGCTTCAAAATAGGACTGGTTGCTAAATTATAAAGTGAAGTGTGACCATTTTTAAAAATTTAAAAATTTTTTTAAATTTTAATTTTTTATTGAAGTGCAGTTGACAATACAGTATTTTGTTAGTTTCGGGTACATAACATAGTGATTTGACAGTTTTATACATGATGCAGGGCTCAACAGGAAAAATACAGTTACTGTCTGTCACCATATAACATTATTACAATATTACTGACTTTATTTCCTATGCTGTACTTTTCATCCCTGTGACTTATTTATTTTAAATCTGAAATTTTGTACCTTTTATACTCCTTCACCCATTTTCTCTAACTCTCTCCCTCTACAACCACCAGTTTGTTTTCTGTATGTCTGTTTATGTATTTTGTTCGTTTGTTTTGTTTTTTAGATTCCACATGTAAGTGAAATCATGGTATTTGTCTTTTAAAATAGCTTGGAAGCATTGAGAGAATCATAATAGAGCTGGGCTTAGATTAATAGGGATCTTAAGGTATATGTGATGTTATAGTTTTAAACATTTTTACATGTGATCAGACCCAAATACTGAATTAATTGATTACATTATTGAATACTCGACATTTTGCTGTCTCGTATCTTAGGATGTTTTGATTCCAAGTAATATAAGTTCAGTGGACTTTGGAATGGTTGTCACATAGTGACAGATTTCTGATTTTTAAAATATGTCATTCCCATAAATCACTAGTTTGCTAGATTGAACTAGCAAGCTATTATAGAACATGGCAGTATTTACTGTGGATAAATGCAAATTTGAAAAGGTTCTGTGTATGATGGTTTAAATGATTTATTAGCTTTCAGTGCACACATGAATCCAAAGTTATGTAATGGATTTAGAAAATTTCATTTCCTGTTTAAAGGTTCAAATTTGCATATTCTATAATGCAAGTATTTGATCTGAGTCAATAGGATATATAGTTAAACTCTGTGATATTAATACATCCTTAATCATTTTTTGGTATATTATATGACAGACTTTTTTAGATGTAGGATAAGTGATTAAACATACCACATGTTCTTTTTTGTTTGTTTTGTTAAAGAAATGGTGACTGTGCGTCTTCACACATGGCTTCAGAATTTGTGCTCACCAGAGTTTCTTTGCTCTTTTATTTGGGCTGTTAGATGAAGTGAGAACTTCATCTAGGTTAATCTTTCTTTTCAATGGGAACAAGTAATCCTAGGTTATACCTCACATGAGTTACTTATTTTTTTAAAATAAAACTTCTTATTTTGAGATAATTGTAGATTCACATGCAGTTGTAAGAAATACTAGAGAGGGATCCCTTGTACCATTTACTGTCTTTCCCCCAGTGGAAAAATCTTACATAACTACAGTATAATATTGACATCAATATAATCAACATATGGAAATTTACATCATAAGGTTCTGTGCAGTTTATGGGTTCTTCCTTTTGATGTCAAGTCTGAGAACTTTTTGCCTAGTTTTAAATCCTGAAGATTTTTTCTTGTGTGTTTTTATAAAAGTTATTTTTTACCTTTAAGTGATTTTTATTTATTTATTTGAAAGATCAGAAGTAGTCAGAGAGGCAGGCAGAGAGAGAGAGAGGAGGAAGCAGGCTCCCCGCTGAGCAGAGAGCCCGATGCGGGGCTCGATCCCAGGACCCTGAGACCATGACCTGAGCCGAAGGCAAAGGCTTTAACCCACTGAGCCACCCAGGTGCCCCTATTTTTTACCTTTAAATCTGCAGTTTATATTGTTGGTTTTTTTGTAAAGTAAGCTACTTAGGTGAAGGTTCATCCGTTCATTTATGGATATTTAATTACTCAGCACTGTTTATTGAAATTGCTCTATTGGCTTACTTTTGTACCTTTGTCAGAACTCAGTTGGGCATATCTATTTGGGTCTACTTCTGGATTCTCTATTCTCCCATCCAAGTACTAACCAGGCCCGACCCTGCTTAGCTTCCGAGATCAGACGAGATCGGGCGCGTTCAGGGTGGTATGGCCGTAGACAGGATTCTCTATTCTGTTGTATTGATTTATGTGTCTGTTTCTGTAGCTATATAGGTCTTGAAATTGGGTAAACTAATTTCTCCCACTTTATTTTTATTTTTCAAGATTGTTTTTGCTATCCTACTTC
Source organism: Mustela erminea (assembly GCF_009829155.1). Lineage (NCBI taxonomy): Eukaryota > Metazoa > Chordata > Mammalia > Carnivora > Mustelidae > Mustela > Mustela erminea. The sequence continues at coordinate 24,435,024 of NC_045615.1, read as the reverse complement.
CTTTGCTTTTCAATATCAATTTTAAAATAATCTTTTTATGCCTGTAGAAATCTTGCTGAGATTATGATAGGAATTGTGTTTGATCTGTGTATCAGTTTGGGGGAAAATTAATATCTTATAAACAGAGTATGTCTCTACATTTATTTAGATTTTCTTTTATTTTTTTTAATTCTCATTTTGTTGTTTTCAACATCCAGGTGCTGTATGGGTTTTGGTAGATTTATTTATTTAATTTTTTAAAAGATTTTATTTATTTATTTGACAGAGATCACAAGTAGGCAGAGCAGCAGGCAGAGAGAGAGGGGGAAGCAGGCTCCTTGCTGAGCAGAGAGCCTGATGTGGGGCTCGATCCCAGGACCCTGGGATCATGACCTGAGCTGAAGGCAGAGGCTTAACCCGCTGAGACACCCAGGCGCCCTGGGTTTTGGTAGATTTATATTTATATCTCAGTATTTCAGAGTTCTTTGAGCAATTGTAAATAATACTGTATTTTTTTTTATTTTAAAGATTTTTATTTATTATTTATTTGTCAGAGAGAAAGAGTGAGTGAGCACAAACAGTGAGAAGAGTAGGCAGAAGGAGAAGCAGGCTCCCAGAGCCAGATGTGGGACTGGATCCCAGGGTCCTGGGATCATGATCTGAGCCGAAGGCAGCCGCTTAACCAACTGAGCCACCCATATAGAAATGAATGCAGTTGATTTTTTAAAAATAATTGACTTTTTATAGATTCTAACCTGTGACCTTGCTGAACTCACTACTCGTTCTAGGAGGTTTTTTTTTTTTTCTTCTTTTTTTGAAGCTTTTTTGAGAGAGAGAGAGCACATAAGCAGGGGAGAGGGGCAGAGAAAGAGGGAGAAGCAGACTCCCCACTGAACAAGGAGTCAGATTCTGAGGCTCCAGGATCATGACCTGAGCTGAAGGCAGTCACTTAACCAACTGAGCCATCCAGGCGCTCTGAATTCTAAGAGATTTTTTGTTAAATGTCTTTGGATTTCTGTATAGATAATTGTGTTATCTGTAAATAGAGGCAGTTTGTTTCTTCCTTTCTGATCTGCGTGCCTTTTATTTCTCTTCTTGCCAGTTACTGCCTTGGTTGGAACTTTAGCGCTGTGTTAGGAGTGGTGAGAGTGTATATCCTTGCCTTGTTCCTGATTTAAGGGGAGAGCATTCAGTTTTCTATTATAAATTACAGTGTTAGATGTGGATTTTATGTCGGTGTTCTTTACCAAGTTGAAGAAGTTTCCCTTTATTCCTGTTTTTCTCAAATGCTTTTTTTTTTTTTTTTTGGCATCAGTTGATACGATAATGTGATTTTTCCCTTTAGTCTATTAAAAAGGTGGGTTACATTGATTTTTGCATATTGAAATAATGTTGTATCCCTGGAATAAAATCCATTATGTCATGGAATTCAGTTCCTCTATATTATTGAATTCTACTTGCTGTTATTTAAAGAATTTTTGTGTTTATATTCTTGAGGAATATTGATATATAATGTATTTGCGCTATCTTTGTTTGATATCATAGTAGATACATAAAATGAGTTGAGAAGTGTAAAGTTTGTGTTAATTTTAAACATTTGGTAGAATTGGTGAAACAATACCAACCCTATGAATTTTTTTTTGAGAATGTTAAAATTATGAATTTTTAAAAAAGATTTTTATTTATTTAACACACAGAGAGAGTAACAAGTAGGCAGAGAGGAGGCAGAGAGAGAGGGGGACGAAGGCTTCCTGCTGAGCAGAGAGCCTGATGCGGGGCTCCATCCCAGGACCCTGAGACCATGACCTGAGCTGAAGGCAGAGGCTTAACCCTCTGAGCCACCCAGGCGCCCTTAAAATTATGAATTTAATTTTCTTAATAGTTATAGCATTATTTAAATTATTTATTTCAATTGAGTAAGGGTGGTAGCTTGTGTTTTTTGAGGGATTGGTTATCTATACTGTCAAATTATGTGTTTAAAGTTGTTCGTAGTATTCACTTGTTTTTTGTTACCTACAGGGTCTATAGTGATATTTCCTGTTTCATTCCTGTTAGTGGTAATTTGTATTTTTTTTCCTTGTTATTTTTCAGTCCTGCTAAATTCTCAATTGTAATGATTCTTTAAAAATTTTTTTTATCTTTTTAAAGAACTAGCTCTTTATTTCATTGGTTTTTCTCTGTTGGTTTTTTTTTTTCCCCCTTTCAGTTTCATTAGTTTCTGCTCTTGTATTTATGTTTCCTTCCTTCTGCTTGCTTTGGATTTATTTTGATCTTCTGTTAGGTTCCTTTTTGCTTTTTTTGGAGTAGGAGCCCAGTGTGGGACTTGAACTCATGACGCTGAGATCAAGACCTGAGCTGAGATCAAGAGTTTGGCAGCTAACTGACTGAGCCACCCAGGCACCCTATCTTTTCTCTTAGGTTCTTAAAATGAAACTTTAGGTTATTGATTTGAAACGTCCCCTTTTTTCTAATATATGCTTTTAGTGCTATCAGTTTTCCTATGAGAAATTCTTTAGGTTAGTTCAAGTCATTCTACAAAATACATGCTTTAAGTTTATGTATGGAAAGAATTCTCTGGTCATATGGGTCAAGTGAAGTTAAACAGGATTCTTTAATTGAGAACCTCTTCAAGCCTTCATGTGTAGTTTGAACTTTGCAGAGGGGCTATACTATGTAGCTTTCCCCCACACTCCCCAGATTGATTTGATTTAGGTGGGATTATGCAAAATACCATTCTTTCACAGGGATTATTGGATATGTTGTTGCATAGTTGGTTTGAGTAGTCTCTGATCAGTTCTCTTAATAAGGTTAATAAGTGGAGGCTTAAGGGGCTTCTGGCTGGTTCAGTTGGAGGGGCATGCCACTCTTAGTCTTGGGGTCATGAGTTCAAGCCCCAGGTTGGGCATAGGGATTACTTAAAAAAAAAAAAAAAAAAAAATGGCCCTTAATAGAAGAATACACAACAGCGTTGCTCCCAGTTACTTGCTTAGTTTAAAAAAAGGGAAACGAGTTTAATGAAATAATAGAGTTTTTTTCTTTTCTTTTCTTTTTTTTAAGTGCTTAAAAAGAGATTTATAATAAAGAATAGAGCAAACAGGATATACATATACCCTCAGCTTAGACTAAATTTGCTTTTGGTTATAAAAATTTCTTTATGCATAGAGTCACATATATAATTTTATTTACATACATACATGTTATATATGTGTATATAATTATAAGTATGGTTCTTATTTTTTCTTTATCTTTTTCAATTTTGTTCTGTCTTCTGTCTTTTCCTCCCCATAGTCTGTTTATCCTCTGACCTCCTACAGGGTAACCAAAGTCCATAGCCATGTGTATAGTCATCAGTATTTTATGGACATATAATCTAGTAGATCAAGTATTCTGACAGTTGTGTGTAATAAAGGAGTTCTCAGCTAATTTGGTGAGGGTAGGCAAGGGGAAGAGGGATAAACTTAAGAAATTTTAGGAGATAGAATCAGCATTCAATTAATTGGACATTGTATAAAGGAGCTGGTTGAAGATGACATCATGGTTTCTGCCATGTGGGTAGAATTACCAACTGGGGTAGCAATCATAGCAGGATTAGGGAGAAGATAATCAGTTATGCTTTGGCTGTGTTTATTTTGAGGCAATATGTGTGGTTGTCTACAAGCAGCAGGACACATGAGTTTAAAACTTGGGAAAGAAGCTAAGTTGAGCTATAGTAGTGTAGAGTGGTACAGAGACTTCCAGATATAGTACATAAGTACTGTAAAATAAAGTACAACAGTCTGTATCTGGAGTCTCTGTGATGTGAAAGAGCAGGTATAGCAGAAATAGGATGATGAGGTTATTTGAAGGTACAAAAAAATTATGATTAGAGTATGTTACTAATATTTTCATATTTCAGGTAGGATAATTTCATGATTTAAGGTGTAATCCTCGTAGGTAGCATTGACAGTAATTGGACTTAGGAAGTCTAGATTAAAAAACTAATAATTTTAAAAAGGAGAGAGGTTGTATGATTGTGCCCTCTGTGGTGAGTTAGTTTTCAATTAAGCAGTATTCTGAAAGGTGAAGATGGTAGGGCATTTGTATATCTTGGAATGGTGGTATATCTAAGATATTGGGAAAGTGTCATGGAGTATAACATGATGGTGATTATTGTCAGTGGAGGTAGTGTGTTCGTTAAATTAATAACAGTAAAGGATTGTTAAATTAATAATAGTAAAGGTTATGATACGACATTGAGTATTGTTTGGTATTGAAGAGTTTTAGGGACTACAGTCACATAGTTAAAATGACAGGAACAAAAAAACCCTGGAGTGTAAAACATTTTGTGGGTTAAGACTTAACACTGGATGATATCACATAATGAAGAAGGGTCTTATAAATTACAGTGATAAAAGTACAACATAAAGAACTGTCATTTTTAGCTTCCTTTGATGTTAGTTAAGTTAGTACATTACAATAGTGTGATATTTTGTTGTAAGTGGAATATGCTTTTTAAATTTGTGTATTGCTAGTATGTTGACTATTCACTAGGAAGACCAGAAAATGACAGCTTTCCTGTAACTATCAGGTGAAGTAGTTATTATTATTATTAATTTAAGACTTATTAACAGCTGCATGCCATTTGTCAACTTTTAAAAAAAAGTCAAGTTGTACAATTTTATTACAAATTAGAATGAAGTTCTTAAAAATCTCAATTTGACCAAATATCAAACAATTTAAAAACCTTTAAGGGTGGGGGTTCCTGGGTGGCTCAGTGGGTTGTGTTTGCCTTAGGCTCAGGTCATGATCCCAGGGTCCTGGGATCGAGCCCCGTATCAGGCTCTCTGCTCGGCGGGGAGCGTGCTTCCTCCTCTCTCTCTGCCCACTTGTGATCTCTCTCTGTCAAATAAATAAATAAAATCTTAAACAAAAAACCCCCCCAAAAACCCCTTAAGGGTATATTGAGAAAAAGCAGGTTTTTTTTTTTTTTTTTTTTAAAAACGTGTTTGTCATTATCAAAAAAGAGGCATGTTTAGGTAAAAATAATAAAAACCCCATGCTGCATAGATAATGCAGATAGTTGTGTTTATCTGGCCACTGGGCAAAAAGCAAGTACTTAAGGTCTTCAGCTCCAATCTTTTGTTCATTTCTTACTGCTGGAATTTCATATTCATTTCTTCTTATTGGTGAATTTCATATTCATTTCTTTTTATTGGATGAGGAAACCGGATGATAGTGTAAATGGTAAGCCAGCATTTACTCAGCCCAGGCCTGCTCAGCCTTGGGAACAGATGAATTCTCAGCTGCTGGATCAGCTGCTTTTGTCTCTTTGCCATGGTGATGTTTAGGGTTTTCTGTACATCTGCGTGGGTAATTAAAATTACATTGGCATTGATATGGAGGTGGCTGCTAACCATGGGTCTCGTCTCCTTGATTTTCCTTACTTTGTTCATTGCCTCCCTCTCTAGGCTGTCTTTGGCAAAGAGAACCCCTGCAGAATTGTGATATATAACCCAATACATACCCTGTCTCACTGGTCTACCTTGTCAGCTTTCTAACACTCTTCCATGCACAGGAGGGTTGGAAGACTGTGGTTGACATCCATTGGGTCTCTCCATGTAATTAGATGGGAATTGTCACCTGCAGAAGACCTGGCTCAGTGGGATCTGGGTTTTGGGAGCACTCTCCCGGCCCTCTTTCTCTCCCCACTCTCACAATTTTGGTAATTCTGTGGGTAATTGTGGGGAGGACTGCTGTGAAGGATAGTGTAGGTAATGGTTTTGGTCTGCTGCATGTTTGCTGCCTTGCGCTAGAGCTCTGCCAGAGCCTGTGTGACATTTGCTCCCTCCACATTCTTTCCTCCTCCAACATCAAACTGTACAGTCTCTGCATCTCCTACACTGTGAAGGTACTTCCTGGGGTTATTCTTCTTTATGGCAGTCTGGTGTATAAATACATCTTCTCAGTGTCATTCCTCTTGATGAAACCATTTTAATTTCTTATACATTGAACCATTTTACTGTTCCTAAAACCTTCTTTGTGATGATCTTGCTGTCCCTTCCCACAGGTGCCGGAGGATGTGAGATGGCCTAGGCTCCTCCTCTGCTCCCTGCACGCTTCCTGGAGGTGTCCCCCTTGGTGTCTGGACAGCAGAGGGTGGGCACAGTTGCCTCACTCCTGGGAGTTAGAGGTCATGGTGATGGGCCAGAAGCCATAGCTGCACCTTCTCACAGTGTGTGATGGCAACTAGACCACTGGGAGTGGGGCTGCTCAGAACTCTCTGGGGTGTGTTCTCTGTTCCTGCTATGGATCGAACTTGAAGATGCTATTCTTGAAGTGAGAGTTTTAGTAGCAAGTAGAAAGAAGTGTGAGTTCTTATATCTTCATCTAAGAGGATATACATTAATTGAGATATGTGTTAGTTCATTAAACCCTCACAACTTTAGGAGATGGGTACCATGATTACTCTAATTCTGCAAATGAGAAAATGAGCCATAGAGAGGCGAACTATCCTGGCCTTGGCCTTACACTTGGTATCTGGTAGAACTAGAAGTCAAATCCGGTCTTGCTCCAGAGGATATGCTCTTAAACACTGTTCTCCTAAGAGGAGATGTGTTTCTGAAAACTCTAAAGGTATAATTTACAGCTTATGGTTAAAGATCTTGGACAACATACAGTTCGGAGTGACCCATGAAAGTACTTTACTATCATTAAAACTGAGACCTCATACCTAAACGTAAATAATGATATTTTAATCATCTGTCCTTGGTGGTACTTGGTACTGTATACCTGATTTCTGTTTTACATCCTTACTTTGTAGGAGCTTTCATTACCTCAGTTTTGATTGAATACATCAATTGCATACAGTTTGATTTTTCCCAGTAATGTACAAACTAAGAACCATTATTTTTTCCTGTCTAGTTTTCCACATAAATATTCAGTGCATACTGAGAGGATTAAAATATCTTATTTTTTTCCCTTAGATTTAAAGTAAATATATACTTATTTTGAAACATGGAAATGTGTCATAAATGTATGTAAAGTAAAAATCCTTTTGTACCCCCATCTTCCAAGATAATCACTACTAGTAACCTGATATATATTCCTCAGGCTCTTTCTATAGATATACTGTCATACATAATGCATAAATATGGTATATGTATGTTAGAGGGGTATAAAATAGACCTTTGGCTGATTGGGAAAATCCGTATGAGGGTAAAACCAAATATCATCATCTTAGAAGGAATTTTGGAGATATAAAAATACTTGTAAAACTTCATAGAAGATTTTAATTCTTACTGAAAAATTCTTTATTGAACATTTTATTATATTTTTATACATTTCACATTCTAATTCAGAGAATACTTTCTTGGCAATGTGGAGTGGTACATTGCTCTTGTGGTCACTGAGTGCACCTTTTAAAAAATTTTTTTATTTATTTGACAGAGAGAGATACAGAAAGAGAGGAACACAAGCAGGGGAAGTGGGAGAGGGAGAAGCAGGCTTCCTGCCGGGGTTTGATCCCAGGTCCCTGGGATCATGACCTGAGCTAAAGGCAGACACTTAACCATCTGAGCCCCTAGGTGCCTGAATGCACATTTGTAAGCCTAAATAGCCTTTCAGCTGATGTTGACTGAGGAGTAAGATATTATTTTGGCTAACTCTCAGTATAAAGGTTGTTGTAAAGCAAAGGCTGATGGTTATGTTGCCATCAACATAGTGAAATTACTTTCTTCTCTTCCATTTACTGACTAAGGGAAAGACTTACTGTGTTTTTTTTCAGTGTTAGGAATGATCTTAAAGATTTGTACATGAATTAAATTATAATGTAAGCTAATCTCTTATTATTTTGTATTTTGTTATTATTTATATACACTAAAACTCTGCCATAATAGGACAGATGGAGTCTAAAAATTCAGTTGTTTAAAATTTAGGATGGTGCTATCTTGAGATTAAATTCAGTAATTTTTGACTGTATGTTTTAAAAAGCACAAAAGTAAAATAACAGTGAAATTTACTATTGTACACAGCTGAACTGAGAAAGTGTGAAATGATTAGAAGGCATTTTCTCATAATTCTGTACTCCATCCATTGATGTTTATCCTACCAGTTGAGATTTTTGATGGCAAAGTGTGGGTGGGGCAAAGGACAGTAACCAGTTATTTGAATTCAGTTATCGCAGGCTTTTGCTCTATTTGTAAACACTTTTTTTTTTTGCTTTAAAAAAAAGAATATAATGTTCTTCCTGCAGTTTTTTTCTGCAGCTTTTAAACTCACATTAATGACAGTCTGCTTTCTTATTATTTAGCTATTTGTGTTCTCAGTTATTTTTTATTTTTATTTTATTAAAAAAATTTTTTTTTATTTATTTGTTTGAGAGAGAAAGAGAATGTGAGAGAGAGCCTGAGAGGGGAGGGTCTGAGGCAGAAGCAGACTCCGCACTAAGCAGGGAGCCCAATGCAGGACTTGATCCTGGGACCCCAGGGTCACGACGGGAGCTGAAGACTGTTGCTCGACTGAGCCTCCCAGGCACCCATGTTCTCAGTTATTTTTGTGTGTATAATCAATAGCTTTCATAAAACTAATTAGTTTTCTTACAAGAGGAAATAGACATTTATTCCTCAGTTACCTGATAGACTTTAATATATATAACACATATAAAGAGATTATTATCCCCAAAATGCCTGTATTTTAGAGTGAATGTGTTAAATCCAAATGACTCACCCTTTTCATATTACTGATATTGTTATGCTGGTTATTTATGATGATAATATACTTGGTAATACAATAATTTACCCCTAAATTTTAGGAATGCCTTTAGTGGTGTGTAATTGGGCCTGATACTGACACAGAAGCTGAATTTTCATATTCTTTAATTTAAAATATTATTGCATTATTAAAGAAATGTTACCATTCTGTACCTACTGTTTTGTAAATTTAGTAGTAGGTCTTGAATATCTTCACATGCCAACACATATAGATTTATATTCTTTTTAAATGCTGCATGGTATTCCCTCTTACATGGTTGTACCATTGTTTATATATCTGTTTCTGTATTGCTGGATATTTAGGCTATTTCCAGTGTTTTATTTTTATAAACAGTGCTTCAGTATATAATTTTATATCATTCTGAGCTTTTCTACTTGTAATTTTGTAGATGATATTTTTATAAGTGGTTGAATTACTGGATCCTGTCTTTACTGAGATCTGTATGCCTCCCAGTTCTTAGAGTGACTGGATGTTTGAGATGAAAAAAGAACTGTCCAGGGCACCTGGGTGGCTCAGTGGTTAAAAGCCTCTGTCTTCAGCTCAGGTCATGATCCCAGGGTCCTGGGATCGAGTCCCATGTCGGGCTCTCTGCTCTGTAGGGAGTCTGCTTCCTCTTCTCTCTCTGCCTGCCTCTCTGCCTACTTGTGATCTCTGTCTGTCAAATAAATAAATAAAATGTTAAAAAAAAAAAAAAGAACTGTCCAGTGTCCAGGGTTATATAGAGTATAACTTCATGCCAAAGTTCATACTGTTAGCCATTCTTGTTTGAATTTTTTCTTTGCCTTCTTCCTAATGCAGAGATGTGGAGTATGATTTCAAAGTCTGGCTGTATTTTTTTCTCAATTTCATTTTTCTCTTCTCAAAAATTGTCCTCTTGCCGTATCAGCTGCTTTTTTCATTGATAATGTCTTTTCAGTTTTGTCTAAGTATTTTCAGTAGTAGTTATTCTCATTTCTTCTATATTTGAAAGTAAAATTCATTTAGGTTAAATGATCTTAAACTTTATATAAGTTCTTGGTCCTAGATGGGCATCTGTTCCTATATACTTAAACATTTAACATATAATATTTGAGATAGAAATTTTTTTTCTGATTAACTCTCAAATAATAAAACTCAGTAAACAGAGCTTCTGTATTCTTCAGACATTTTGGTTAATAGAGATTTAGCATATTCTTTTTTTTAAAAAAAGATTTTATTTATTTATTTGACAGAGATGACAAGTAGGCAGAGAGGCAGGGTGGGGGGTGGGGAAGCAGGTTCCCTGCTGAGCAGAGAGCCTGATGTGGGGCTTGATCCCAGGACCCTGAGATCATGACCTGAGCTGAAGGCAGAGGCTTTAACCCACTGAGCCACCCAGGCACCCTGAGGCTTGGCATATTCTGCTAAGCATTATTATTCTCCTTAAATGATATATATTATAATTTATTACTACCACAATTATAGTCCCCAAGGTATATTCAGGTTTTTTTTGTTATTAGACTTTAAAACCTGCCTCTTACTTATCAGAGCTTGCATTGTTTCATTTAAATAAATTTAATACCTGTAGTCTTTACTCTTTTGATTCCAAAGTATCCACCGATATCTTTGTGAAAATTTGGTATTATTATATCATTTATCTCATTAAAATTAGCCTTCTTGAAATATTATATTATTTAGATAAATGTAATACAACAGCAGTTGTTTATCTAGAGATATATTTCATGTAATAGAATTGCTAAACATCATTTTACTTCTGTTGCATGTATTCAGTTTAATTGTGTTTGGTTATAACTGTGATAAAAAGAGTTTCTAACATGCAAAATGAATTTCAGTCATCTAAGTTAAATGCAGTTCTGAGTCCTATTTAAAACAAGGAGTTGTCCAAGATAGCTTTTCTGATAACCCATTCTTTCATTTATGCACCATTTCCTGAATACCTATATATTAGGTTTGTGTTCTGTAAGCGGTTGAATACACATTTAATAGCAGCTGCATCAAATAGAGGCTTTATTTTTCTCACAAAACGAGGGATTTGGTAGGCAGTTGCTGGTATTAGTGGTTCTGCTTAATAAGGCTTTAGGAGCTAAACACTCTCTACCTTTCCTTCTACCATTCTTAACATACTGGCTTTTTGTCTCTGCTTGTGCTTGTAAAAGCCTCGTGATACTACTGTGCCTTTGGACATCACATCTTTGTTCTAGGGAGGGAAGAAGGTAAAAGAGCAAAAAGTTAGGACAGCTACATCTGTTTTCCTTTCATCAAGCAAGCTGATGTTCCCACCATTCAGCACTTCTCATATCTCTTTGCCCAGAATGGCTCATGGCTATTCAGATGCTAAGGATGCTGGAAAGGAGAGCATTTATCTTTCTAATCTCTAGTGGCAGAAAACAAGAGGAAGCTGCTTAAGTTTTTGAGTTCTTTAATGTTTTTATACATAAACTTAATAGCTTTCAAATAACTAATTACTGTTGCATTCCACTCTTTTTAAAATAAGGTTTTTCGTTGTGTGTGTGTGTGTGTTTTAAAGTAAGTGCTATACCCAACTTGGGCCTTGAACTCACCACCCTGAGATCAGCAGTTGCATGCTCTACCAACTGAGCCAGCCAGGCATGCTGGTCTCATTCTTGAAATAAGTATGTATTCACTCATCAGTTATAAGACGTTGGAGAAGAGATGCTGGGTTAGCCAGTCTAAATTATTTGTTACAATATATTATATACAATTGTTATGCAGTGTCAGAAGCCTGGTTCAGCTGCATTAGTACCTTGTGAGTTTAGGCAAGTTATGTTTCAGGTTCCTCATCTATTAAGTGAAGATCATTGTGGGTTTTTTTATGAGAGATAATTAAAGATGATAATTCACATAAAGTGCTTATATTGTACTGTTGGGTCCCCCAATAATGGGTCCGTGGTCAAAGGAGTGAGACTGATACAAAGCGAAGATCAAGCAAAGCTTTATTTTGTGCCAAGCATCAAGAATCAGACCGACCATCAAACAGAAGAACAGTCGGGGCCGCCCCTTACAGAGACGACAACCCTTCTCTGTTTCACAGACTAGCTTTTATAGAGCAAAGGCCACGTGGTTGGGCCTGGCCACGCACAGGTGGCCAATGAAGTTGTAACACACAGAGAAAGCTGCACAGTCATGCTAGGTGACCAATTGAATTACCGTAGTAGACATTTGAACCAGCCTATCACCTTGGTAGCTGGGAGACAGTATGTGCCCCCACTGATAGAATGTCTCCACCTGACCTGACCCATCCTTGTATTTGGGCCGTTATCCACTTGACCTAACCCACCCTTGTATTTGGGCTGTTACCTGGGACTGGTTTCCTGGACTTGCTTTTGAGTAAGTTCCCCTGGGGCGGGGCAGGGTCAATTTAAGTTTTACTGCATAAACAACAAAATGGCTGTTCAATGGAGGTGGGGCCGCTCTGGCTAAATAGGCCCTTACAGTACACAGCTTTATAGTAATCAATGTATGTATATTGTATTGTCTGTATTTTTAAATTATTTATTTTATTTTGTGTTAGAATTAAAAAAATGGAAGTATAGAAATATAGAGTAAAAAAGTTTTTCCCAACTACTATTAACTGATTGATTTGTAATCATATTAGTTATCTGTTGGTTGTGTAACAAATTATCCCCAAACTTTATAGCTTAAACAGTAATAAATATCAGCTCACAGTTTCTGTGGGTCAGGAATTTGGGAGCAAATTGGCTGGACAGTTCTGACTTAGCATCTGTCATGAGGTTGCATTTCAGATGTTGACTGAGTTTGCAGTCATCTAAAGGCTCAATGGGAGCTGGAAGACCTGCTTTTAAACTACTTACATGATTGGCATGTTGGTGTAAGCTTTTGGCTGGAGACCTCAGTTACTTTCCAAATGGGCCTTTTATATAGCTACTTGAGTATCTTCATGACATGGTGACTGAATTTTTCTTAGAATGAGTGATACAAGGGAAGCCATTAAGTTCTTAATGACCTAGCTTTGAAATTTACCTGTTAGTCCAGCAGAACTCTCTTAGCACTTTGAACAACCCTAATTGTGTGGGAGGACATCTGTCTTGCTGGACTTGTGGACTGGATTGTAGAGAAAGTGACAGGACAGTTTTGTTACTTTTGATTGTTCATATTTTCTGTCCCCTAAAGTAATCTTAATTTGAGATTTTTTTCTTTGATTATTCTGTGAGTCACAGAAAAGAACTTGTTAAAAAACAAATAGGTTACTTTAAATCATTCACCTGACAATTTGGAAAGCCTATTAAATGTTTCTGTAAAACATAGCTGTGATATTCATATAATAAGCTTTAAGAACACAATTATATTACATTATCCAGTGTTTCTCAAAAAAGCTTTTGATGAATGTTATTCCTTGAAAATCTAGCAGAAAAAAAGATTACATTGTCAAGTAAATTTTGGGAAATCCATGCATTGGTTATATATCTTTTTGAAACATATATAGTAGTAAATCTCTGGGAGTTCTATCCAATGAACATCTTTAGCCTTGTTAATCCAGTATTTCTCAGACTTCATGGAAATCTTTTGCTTGATACTGGTTTTGTAGACATGTCATATAGTTTAGTGAAATTTTTTAATTCTTATGAAAGGTACAGTGAACAGTGAGAGAAGAGATGTTATTTGCTACTTTCTAGTACATGTGGGGATTTTGAAAACTGTAAGGATAATTTGTTATCACTAGAACATGCTTTTTGACTGATTTATAGATAGCGAAGTTTTTCTTTAATTTTCTGGTATTCCATGACTTCGCTTTCTTTCTTTTTTTTTTTTTTTTTAAAGATTTTATTTATTTGTCAGAGAGAGAGAGAGGGAGAGAGAGCGAGCACAGGCAGACAGAGTGGCAGGCAGAGGCAGAGGGAGAAGCAGGCTCCCCTCCGAGCAAGGAGCCTGATGTGGGACTCGATCCTAGGATGCTGGGATCATGACCTGAGCCAAAGGCAGCTGCTTAACCAACTGAGCCACCCAGGCGTCCCAACTTCGCTTTCTTAATTCTACATTGTTGCCTTTAGTTGGAGGATCTTACTTTTTCTCTTGCCTTTGATACAACTGGCAAATGGCTTGAGCTTTTTTTTTTTTTTTTAAATTTACTTTAAACTTTAGGTTTATTAAGACATTCAGTTAAATTTACCCTTCTTAGATGTATAGTTTGGTGAAATTAAAATTCAGCAGACGGATATATTTGTGGATTCAGTATCACAACCAAGATACCGAAAATTTCCTTACCTCCCAAAAGTCTTCATATGTTTTTTTGTTGTTAATTCTGTGCTTTTCCCAGCCTCTGAGAACCACTGATCGAGTTCCTCTCCCTATACGTTTGCCTTTTCCAGAATTATCATATAAATGGAATCATACAATATGTGGCTTTTGTGACTAACTTCTTTGACTTGGCATAATGTTTTTGAATTAATTCACATCGTTAATGGTATCATTAAATTTTTCCTTATTATTAGTGATTAGTATTCTGTTGTATGGTTGTACCACAACTTGTTTATCCATTTATTAGTTGGTAGACATTTGAATGTTTATAGTTTTTGGTGATTATGAATAAAGCTTCTGTAAATGTTCATGTACAGATCTTTATGTGGACAAATTCTTTATGAAATGGGTTGTCTATATCCATAGGTCTTTCTGCTCTATTACATTCACCATGAGACTTATGTCATAGATTCCAGGATAGCTACTCTAGTTCTTGCCATTTCCCAGTTGCTTATGTAAGTGGAAGAGGAAAGTTGCAAAGATGAGTTGTGTTCTTTAAGAGTAATAGCCCAGCAATTGCACATATTACTGCCTGTTCTCTGTGGTCAGAACTTGGTGACATGGCTGGTAACTTCAAGGAAAGTGAATTTTTTTTTTTTTTGCCTGGGCCTCATGTACCAAACTAGAAACTCTTATTACGCAAGAAGAAGAAAATGTAAGTTGGGAGACCACATCATTGTAATTTTCCCTCAACTTCTCCTTATTAATAAGTTTCTAGTGACTATAAACATGTATATGGTCACATTCACTTAGGAATGGATTCTTAGGGATAAATTGGATACCTTGACGATAGCACTTTTATAAAAAGTAAAAAAAAAAAAAAGTAAATACATCTTTGAAGGATGCACATATATAAAAGAAGCTTACTTTTTATTTGGCTTGTTTTACGAACAAGTAGACAGGTCCAGAGATAAAAGGTGATTTGTCACAAGAAGTAGAAAATATCTAGTTAGGGACATAAGATGTGATTGTGCTCTCTCCAGTTTTTCTGCTCTACCTTACTGTGGCCATATCTCTGAGGAAGAATTTAGCAAGATTCCAGGGCAAATACAGCTTTACTTTGAAGTATTTGAATTTTCTCTGTATTACAGTCTTCCCAGTTGTATAGATCTATTGAAGTTAATTATTTTTGGTCCATATGTGTTTCTTGGTTTTCTGAAAATACAAGTGACTTAGGTTTAGTGATATTTAATTTTAGCTTATTTTATTAATATATCCACTGATGATAGTAGTTATCATGCCCAATTAAAATCCTAATTCATAACTTGTGAAGGTTTACTTGAATTCTTTGAGTAATATGCTTTAAAATTTCTATAATCTTGTACATTAAACTATAACCTATAGAAAGCATGTTATGCCACCCTGAAGGTTGCTATAAAAATTGTTTATGAAGTTCAGGCCAAGACTAAAATATGTTGAAATGGAGAGTTGTGAAAAATGTTCTATATAGCATAGGAGACCAAATCATGCTAAAATGCAGAAAAAGACTATACATCAGTTTCTAGGCTACATTATTCAAAAAAATACAACCATAAAAAAGGTAATAAGATTACATTTTCACATTTCACGGCTAGTAAAGCGCATTAGGCTGCTCAGATATTCATAACTTACTGTGACATTTGGGAAGATTACATTTTGTGGTGCAGAGCCATTACTACAGCTCAGATAATAACTAGCCAATGCCTAGACTTGGATTATGATCCTTGTCATTGAAAACAAATTTGTGTTTTGAAGGTTGATCAGCTTCAAATAACTATTAGAAAGGGTTAACATGACACACTATGGACCCTGTGCATGCTTCTTAGGTATAATAGATATGCATATATATAGTATATCAAATATGCCACACATTTGTATATATCAATTTCTGCCATCAATTTTCTTCTTGAAAGGTATATTTTGTAATATTTAAAGCAATGGAAAAATATTTAAAACACCTGTCTGGATACTGCTCTCACACTGTAAACTCAATTTAAAAGCTGGTGAAATATTTGGGTTTTTTTGGAAATTACTTTCAAAAATTAATTCTGTAGCTTCTTGTAAGGGTGGTTACTGGCAGAAATAAACACAGATTAAAATGAAAGATTGATGTAAGTAATATTAGGGTGAAGGTAAGGTCTCCTAAATTAGTTGTAACTAGACTTTTGATCTGTTTAGACCTCTGTGGGATATGTCCGAACATACATGTACTAAAAACTATCCCTTTGCACTTTCTGCCCAGATGCTCTGTGCCTTTTCAGAGGCAATCACTCTTTAGTTTCTTGTCTAACATTCTTGTGTATATGCCTGTGTATATACATGTTTTACATTCACATTGTAGCTTACAGTTCACCTTTTCTTCCATCTTGATTTTCTCACCTAAGTAACGTATTTTAGAGATTTTTTTCATGTCAGATGGAGCTGCCTCATTCTTTTCATTGGCTGCATAATATTCCATTATATAGTCATATACAACTTTATTAACTGTTATCTGATAATGTTTTTTGGGGGGATTGTTGCTTGTATTTTCTGTTCAAAATGTGTCATAATGAAGTTCTTGTATCTAACATCATTACCTACATGTATCCCTAGGATAAATTTGTAGTTGTTAAGGTAGTAGCTATTTGTGTGTGCCTTTTTCTATTTAATATAATTCTTTTGAGATTGGTTAGTTCGTTGGTTTGCTGATTTATTTATATCTATCTATTGATCTACTTTTGCAAGGGGAGATTGACTCATATTGGTAATTGTGTCAGTAGTTCCAGTACCAAATACTTTTCTCACTTATAGTAATTTTTCAGTTGAAGTACTTGGTTTCCCAGACACAAATCACATCATCCAGAGTAATTGTCATTTAAATTCCTCCATTCTGATATTTATACATTGCCACCTTTTGGACAATGTATCTTCTGTGCCTCCAGAATAATACCAAATGATGGTGATGATAGTCACATCCTAATCTTGTGTCTGACTTTCATGAGACTCATTTCAATTTTCCTGTGCGAGCATGATGCTGGCTTTTCAGGTGTGGTTGATATATTTTATTATTAAAGGAAGTCTTTTACAATTAATAAAAAAGTATGATGGAAATATAAAACTATTTAGCAATGCCACAGTAATAGCAGTGGGAGGTAAGCTCCATCAGTGGATGCATAAAACTGGAATAACTGTTTCGTTGTGGTTTACTCTATTATGAGCTGTTGGATTTTCTTGTACAAAGTATGGCGAGAAACAAGATACTTGCCTAGTCTCAAGGTGTTTTCCACAAGATGTGTAATAATTTAAACATGAAATATAGTAACATTTATTTATTTATTTATTTATTTATTTGAAGATCTTATTTGAGAGAGAGAGAGAGAGAGAGCGAGCGAGCAAGCATGAGCAGGGAGAGGGAGAGGAAGAGGAAGAAGATGACTTTCCTGCTTAGGAGGGAGCCCAATGCTGGACTTGATCTCAGGACCCTAAGATCATGACCTGAACTGAAGGCAGATGGTTACCCTATTGAGCCACCCAAGTACCCCTCTGGTAACCTTAAAATGAAAAACATTTGACAAACACCACCTTAAACAAGTGATCAAAGCTAACTTTACCAATAGTGAGGTGTATTTACATGAGATACCATTGAAATGGAATGCTAAGGACATCCATCATGCTGGGATACTTTCCAACATTCTGGGATACTTTCACTAAAAATGCATAACCTGAATTTAAACCTGACAAAATGTCCACATTGGAAGAGTCTATAAAATATCTGGCAAATATGCTTAAAAACATCAAAATCTTGAAAGTCAAAGAATGCCTGAGTAACGGTCTTAGTATGGAGAAGACTAAAGGGATACTCATCATGGATCAGCAAAAGGACTTTAGTGTGATTGAGTAAGATCTGTAAATTTGTCACTAGTCTTTTTTATCAATGTTGTTTATCGTTTTAATGATTTAGGATTATATAATATACTCACATTTGGGGAAGCTGGGTAAAGAAAGGAATTCTATACTATTTTGTAGCTTTTTGAATATTTGAAATTATTTCAGGATAAAAAGTTAAAGACAGGACAAGCAGATGATCTTTACAAAAACAAATTAAAAAAGAGTTCTTCTGTAGTTAACAGAATTTTGGGGTGGATTAGGGAGCCATGCATGTATACTTTATAGCCACAACCATGTAGGTAGGGGAATTGGCCCAGTGACACCGAGAGGCCCTTTTAGCAGAAACCCAGTGCTCCTTTGCTTTTGCTAGATGTTCCTGATGAGACACAGTACTGTACACTAAAATCTCTGCCAGAGCTTTCCCAGAAGAATCGAATGCTTTTACCACTGCATTAGCCAGGAATTCCTATCTCCTATATGCACATGCTGCTTCATGTTGTTCATTTTTCCATTTTTTCTTTCTCTTGGCAGTGTGTTTCTTTGGCAGGAGCTGGGAGACATCAATCCTTGGCTTCAAGGAGTTTTAATTGATTGTCTAATTCTGAACTTTCCCTGCTTTTCTGGAGTAAAGAAAAGTCTCTATTAGGTTGTGTCTGTTATTCTTTTATGAGCTGTTGGATTTTGTTTTGTAAGTTCACTTTCCCAATTCTTGGCCTCTTTTTGGGTTTAGGAATGCATAATGAAAAACTAAGACATACTCAGAAGGACAGGAGTATAGGTGAATCTTGTATGTAGTATTTCTGACAGATGTCTTTTAAAATACTAGTTAATAAGGATAGCTCTGCAGAGGTAATTATAAAAGTATTTCAATTCCTTTAAACACTTGGAATTTGTTTAAATTTAAGAAACTCTCCTCTGTGGGAGGATGCTGTGGGTGAGATGGCATTGTGGGGATAGGTCAGTATATCTTTCTCTGGATGGATTTTTTGATAGTATCAATGAAATAAATTCTCTTAATTACTACTTTGGGTGTATGATTATATTTAAGTTATCCTAGTTATAGACAGGGAAGGAAAGGGACTAAAATTGGTAGGTAAAATAAACTAGAAATTTGGCAGTTATAAATGCTACGTTCTGTGTCCACTCTGAGCATTTTTAGCTTTTCATTTCTATTGTGAGCGGGTATTTCGTATAAGCAGCAAAGCACTGGTAGGTTGTTGTGGATAGTTCACAGAGTTCATGATTCATAAATACTGAATTAGAAGCAGTTATAGAGCTAAAAGTTAGATCTTTGTTGGTATCTGGTCAGTACATAGTGATTTACTGAAGACATTCTGTATTTGTTTCTGTTGAAGCATATTTCCATTTTTATATTACAAGTCTTGCTTGACTTTGTGGTGTCTTAACTTGAAGGTTTCTTTAGAATCTTTATTTTTTAAGAACTGTGTGTGTGTGTTTGTGTGTGTGTGTGTATGTGTGTGTATTTATGGACCCTTTTGTTGTAGAGGGTAGAGAAGAATGTGTATGGGTAGTTACTGCCAACCTAAAGCTGAGGAGTGTGCTCTAGTTATATCAAAAAAGCACTAATATTTTTAATTTTCCCCTCTTTTTGGAAGCTGGTAGGAGGGCAGTTTGATTTGGAAATGAATTTCATTATCCAAGAAGGTGAGAGTATCATCTGCATGGTGGACCTACTAGAAAAGTGTGATATTACTTGCCAAGCAGAGGTCTGGAGCATGTTTACAGCGATTCTGAAGAAAAGCATACGAAATCTTCAAGTCTGCACTGAAGTAGGCCTTGTTGAGAAAGTGCTTGGGAAGATTGAGAAAGTTGACAATATGATAGCAGGTATGATTTTTTTTTTCTGTAGTACATTGGATGTAAAAAAATAAAGTTTGATTCTTAAATACTGTATTTCTCTTACTTAGTAATATTTATTTCAGAAATATTTGAGCATCTAATATGTGTGGAACTCTAATGTTCAGACTCTTAAATAAGCACAGTATATTTTAATAGTTGAAGAAATATAAGTTGATTGTTTTATTGTCTTCTTTTGTTTCCAGATCTTTTGGTTGACATGTTGGGAGTGCTGGCTAGCTATAATTTGACCGTTCGAGAACTAAAGCTATTCTTCAGTAAACTTCAAGGAGATAAAGGACAATGGGTAAAAAAATGGAATACTCTTTGATATTTGAAAGTATCCCTCTCCTCAGACACATTAGTGGCTTTTAAGCAACTGTTGTTATTATACGGGGGTAAATGTCAAATTGAACGGAAGAGATCAATTAAAGTAGTGTTTAGGTCTGAACAGCTACTTTTGCCATGACCTGACACAGGTGCAGACTGAGAGAATTGGGTGTTCCAGGCAGGCTATTACTTGGCCTTTCTTCAAACTATTAGTCTTCAAAATACATTTAACATTTATTCGAGGAAAAGGGTAAGGACAGAGAAGGAAGAGTGTTAAGGTAGCGGCACCTAGGTTCTCTGTTGACCTGAGTAGTTTAACTGTTGTCCTTAAACTTGAATAACTCACTGAGTGAACACAAGCTGTGCAGTTAATTGGCTCCACCATCCACAAATTCAATTTAGTGGTCATTTTCAGTGAATGGCAATAGTGTCAACTTAGTTTGAACTCCAGGTGCCTTAGCAAACTGTTTCTTCTTGCCACGGGTTACTTACCTCTTAGAGGAATACTAATAAATATTTTTCCCCACTTTTGTTGCATTTCTAGGCTTATTTTAGTGCTCTTTAGAGATCATTGTCCACAGTACTGCTCAGCTACACCTGATCCTTAATCTAGTTCTGATGAAATATATTTAAATTGGTGCGTTGTAATAACAAACACTGTATTGTGTTAAAGTGGTTATACTTGAGCTTCTTTGTATCAAGCTTTAGTTCTCTGGCTACTTTTAAGATTTCATCACTTTTAAGTTGGTAGGATCTTGATCTCAGGGTTTTGAGTTCAAGCCCCGTGTTGGGTGTGGAGCTTACTTAAAAAAAAAATTCATCATTGATTTGTAGCAATTTTATTATGTTTCTTGGTAAGGTTACCTTGTGTTCATTCTTTTTTTTTTTTTTAAAGATTTTATTTATTTATTTGACAGACAGAGATCACAAGTCGGCAGAGAGGCAGGCAGAGGGGAGGCAGGCTCCCTGCTGAGCAGAGAGCCCCATTGGAGGCTTAATCCCAGCACCCTGGGATCATGACCTGAGCAGAAGGCAGAGGCTTTAACCCACTGAGCTGCCCAGGCATTCCCCCCCACCCCGCCTTGTGTTTATTCTTATTACAGTTTTGGTATCTGTGTGTTTATAATATAATTTTCAGCAAATTTGGAAACACTTTGGTCATTATTTCTTCAAATATCATTTTCTTGTCCTTCCCTCCTTTTTTGGGACATGTGTGTTAGCTCTAATTACATGTATGTTAGCTCTCTTGATAGTGCCTAGTAGGTCACTCTAATCTTTTCACATTTTCTTTTTTAGTCTTTTCTCTTTGTGCTTCATTTTAGACTGCTTTTATTACTGTATTTTTAAGATAACTGCTCTTGTGCAGTGTGTTGATTCTATCCATTAAAATTTTAGATTTTAGTTTTTTTAGTTCTATAAATTCTCTTTAGTTTTTTTTTAGTATCTATTTCATTTTTCCTCATTATGTTCATGTTTTCCTTTAAGTACTTGGGACTCTTGAGCATATTTATAATAGTTGATTTCATGTTATTATCTACTGACTCTATCTTTGTCATTTTCTAGATCATTTTTTTATGCACTAATTTTGCTTCTGCTTATAGGTCTTATTGTCCTTCTTCTAATGCTAGTGATTTTAGATTGAGTGATGTTAGATATAGTGAATTGTTCCTTGTTGAGTGCTGGATTTTGTCATATCCCTTTTTTAGATTATTAGTCTGCTTTGGTAGGCGGAGATATTATTTGTGCCTAGTTTAAAAGTTTTCTTTTGGTCAGGTTCAGATTGACTGTTGTTCTAGGGCTAGATTAGCTTCCTTATTCAGACCTGATCTTCTGGGACCTCTGTGAATGACCCTAAGTCTCAGATACAGGATAAGAGGTTGTATAAGACTGTGGTCTCTACAAAGTGCCTAGTAGGGTCTCAAACAGTTTCTGGCTCTATCCTAGCTGTGGGAGTTCTTTGACTTAACAGCTGTTAGTATCTTGGCCTCACCTTGTTCAGTTTTATGGCAGGTTTGAATAGTTTGATATTAAGCCAAGGAGTGTGGATTTCTGGAGCTTCTTGTCTATATAGCTTTTTTCTCTTTAGTACTCTGCCTTAAAGCTTTTATCTTCCTTAGACTACCCATATTCCACTCTCTGCCTCATCAAGTCAATGAGACCTTTAAATTCTATTTTGTTTCTCTCTTCCTGTGCAGTGATAGAAATTGTATCCTGGTAGAAAGTCTGATAATTTCATGGCTCATTTTGTTTCCTTTTTCTCAAGTATCAACAGTCTTGAGCTATCTCTTCTTCCATGTCTGAAAACAGTTTTTGTTTCATACATTTTATCCAGTATTCTGGTTGCTTATATGCTTTGACAAGTCTAGGTCCTGTTACTATATCATGCCTAGAGGAGGAAGTACAGATCTTCTTCAACTTATAGTGAGATTCCATCCTGATAATCCCATTATAAGTTGAAAATCCATTTAATACACCTATGCTGCCAAACAACATAGCTTAGCCTAACCTATCTTAAATGTTCTCAGAACACTTAACATTGGTCAACAGTTGGGCAAAGTCATGTAACAAAAAGCTTATTTTTTTTTTTAAGAGTTATTTATTTATTTGACAGAGAGAGACAGAGAGAGAGATCACAAGTAGGCAGAGAGGCAGGCAGAGAGAGAGGAAGGGAAGCAGGCTCCCTGCTGAGCAGAGAGCCCGATGTGGGACTCGATCCCAGGACCCTGAGATCATGACCTGAGCCGAAGGCAGCGGCTTAACCCACTGAGCCACCCAGGCACCCAACACAAAGCTTATTTTATTTTATTTTTATTTTTATTTATTTATTTTTAAGATTTTATTTATTTGACAGACAGAGATCACAAGTAGGCAGAGAGGTAGGCAGAGAGAGAGAGGAGGAAGCAGGCTCCCTGCCAAGCAGAGAGCCCGATGTGGGGCTCGATCCCAGGACCCTGAGATCATGACCCGAGCCGAAGGCAGAGGCTTAACCCACTGAGCCACCCAGGCGCCCCCACAAAGCTTATTTTATAATATAGTGTTGAATATCTCATGTCATATATTGAATACTATATTGAAAGTGCAAAACAGAGTGGTTGTGTGGGTACAGAATGGTTGTAAGCGTATCAGTTTTTTACCCTTGTGATGCCCAGTGTCATAAGAGTATTGTACTACATATTGCATATCACAAGCTTGGGAAAAGATTAGACTTTAAAGTACTATTTCTACTGAGTGCATATAATTTTCACACCATTGTGAAGTGAAATTGTAAGTTAAGCCGTCAGATGTCAAGGATGGCCTATATACTGGTTTCATTTAAATTTTGTTTTATATTCAGTGTATTTATTGTGAATGTATATTTAATACATTTTTTTTGGTGAATATAGAAAACTCTGAGGAAATAAGAGGATATGAATACATGTTTATTTATATAGAAACCCCACAACCAAATAAATACAAAATCACTAATAATTAGAGATCTTCAGATTAAAGCTATTATTTCACCTTATGTCTGTTAGTATTAAGGATTATAAAGTTGGATAATAGCAAATATATTTGTGGGATAGGGTTATTTTATTTTATTTTGGTGGGGTCAGCATTTATATTTCTAAGCTAATTCACAAGCTTTGCTTTGTTTCAGCAAGTTAAGTCTTTGCATCAGTAGTTGAAGCAGAAAATTATTTGATTTACTGATTATATTTTTGAGAACTGTTTTCCTATTATTGGTAGTAATGATAGCACAATATAGACCATAGCCTACTTTTAAACTAGCTTAAAACAATCTTTTAAATCAAAAAGGAACATGGATATGCTTAAATAACAGAATTGATGGGATTGATGACCCCACCCCACCCCATCACTTACCATGGTGGGCAGACACATTAGAATATTGAGGCATAATTACAACTAATATGGCCAAGTGATTGCATCTAAGTTCTGAGGGTTATGTTACATAAGTGTTAGATTACACATCTTATAGTTACATACATATTTTGATTTTGTCTATTTCAAATCCCATCTTTTGTTCCAGTTTTTATTTTATTTTATTTTTTCAAATCTTTATTTAAATTCTAGTTAAGATATAGTGTCATATTGGTTTCAGGAGTAGAATTTAGTGATTTGAACGTGTATGCTGGTGGCTGGCATGAACACTCATTTAGCCAACCTTGAGTAGTCTACTACTACTTAGTCACATAAATTAAACTGCTATACGGTGACTTGGTAATTTGCTCCTGAGTACATGTTCCCTGAGATTCTCAGTTTCTTTTCTTTTCTTTTCTGTTTTTTTTTTAAAAGATTTCATTTATTTATTTGTCAGAGACAGATCACAAGTAGGCAGAGAGGCAGGTGGGGGTGGGGCGAGGAGGCTCCCCACTGAGCAGAGAGCCCTATTGTATAGGGCTCGATCCCAGGACCCTGGGATCATGACATGGGCCGAAGGAGAGGCTTTAACCCACTGAGCCAACCCAGGCCCCCGGACTCTGTTTCGTAAGGAAATACACATGAGGATGTTCAATGAAGCATTATTTTTGGTGGCAGTGAATTGTCACCACAGAGGCTTTATCATTAGGAAAGTAGACAGGTAAAATGTATTAGATGCATTAGTTAGATAATTATATAGCAGTTAGAATTGATGCAGAAGTTAATGTGAATGGATGCAAGAAGCAGGAAGAAAGAAACAGATTAATATATCTAACCCAATATCATTTAAATTATAAGTACAGTCACACAAAAACATTTTTGAAGGAACACATAAAAAGATTAAATATGTTTAGACAGTTGCTTATGTGACTTGGAGTTGAATGAGAATAGGTTTAGGGCATAAAGTGAGAAAATAATGAGCTGTTAATAAAACGAGCAAGGCCCTGGGGCATGCAACTCTTGATCTCGGGGTTGTGAGTTCAAGACCCACATTGGGTGTAGAGATTACCTAAGAATAAAATCTTAAAAAAAACCCCCCAAAACTGAAAAGAATTCAGAAATTTGTGGAATGGTTCTCTAGATGGAAATGCTATAATATTTTTATTTTTGACTGCAGAGTTATTTTTAGTTATTTCATTTTGGAGTTTATTTTAAAAAATCAATATGAATGTAGTTACTTGTTGCTACACTTTTATAATTGAGCAGGGTGGCTAATTGAAAATTTCTTGGTCACTTAGTAAAACTCTCCACTTAACATTTAGGTAGAAGATTGCTGGACTCTTTTAGACATTTTATAAATAGAGTAGATACCAAATAAGATGAAAGCAAGCAAGTGATTTCACTTGTAGGTTGGCCTTGTTTAGAACTTTTTTATTTTTTTATTTTTTATTTTTTTTATTATTTTTTTAAAGATTTTATTTATTCAATTGACACAGAGAGATCACAAGTAGGCAGAGAGGCAGGCAGAGAGAGAGAGAGGAGGAAGCAGGCTCCCCGCAGAGCAGAGAACCCGATGCGGGACTCGATCCCAGGACCCTGAGATCATGACCTGAGCCGAAGGCAGCGGCTTAACCCACTGAGCCACCCAGGCGCCCGTTGTTTAGAACTTTTAATGAGCAAGAATGTATTACACTTCATCCTGTTTGTTTACAAACTGATTAAAATGATAATGTGTATATGATTGTTTATTTCTTTTCCTTGTAAATAAGTCTTTTTGTTTTAGTTGTTGTTTTGTGTATTAGAGGAGACTTGTAGGTCAAAGAGGAATTATATAGATGTAATGCTACAGCTTTTTATATGCTATATAGTAAAGGTAATATAGAATGAAATATGACAGAGGATTGGATCCAGTCTCAGAGGTCAGGGAAGACTGCTACGAGGAAGTGGACCTTTAGGATGAGCTCTCTAAGTTGGGTAAGATTTATTTAGTTAAGAGGGAAGAGAAGTGGGCCTAGTGAGAATATTGTAAGCACAAGGAATAGTTCGTGCTCAGGCCCTTTTGTGGGAAGAATACAGAGAGCAGAAGATAGAAATGCAGAATGAGGCTAGTGAGATAGATTGAGTATCTTGTGGGCTGTGGTAAGGCTTTTGGTCTTTATTTTAAAGGCAGTGGGAAGCTCTCTGAGAGCATAATAGAAAGGTAAAAGTGTAGTAGTTAAAACTATGGACTCTCAAGTAAGACTGAGTTTTGATCCTCGCCTTGCCATTTTGCTACCTGTGTGACCTTGGACATGTTCTTCTGTCTCAGAGTCCTCCTCTATAAAATAGGATAATAATAGTACCACCTCTGGTTATAAGGTTAAAATATTTTTATTGTTTCTTTGAAAACAGTTTTTAACAGTATAACATAGTAGGCATTATTTGTGAAATTAAAAAGTGTGTTTTAAAGAGGGATGGGTGGTGGGTTGATATAGTTTGTAATTTTAAAACATTTTTGCTGCAGTATGGAGAAGATTCAGGTGTCAGATGATATTGGCACATATTTATCAAATACCTCGTATGTTCTATCGTATTACAAAAATGGCATAGGTACATTTTATATTTCTTTAAGATAGTGAAAATAATTGCTTTTTATATGCTTTTAGCTAACAGCATCATTTGTTTTTTCTTGGGTATATTAAAGTAGGAGTATATTAAAAATAACTTTTTGTTTTATGGTGAATAATGTGTTTAATGAGCTGTTTATTATTTTCATAGCCTCCACATGCTGGGAAGTTGCTATCTGTGTTAAAGCATATGCCTCAGAAGTATGGTCCTGATGCCTTTTTCAACTTTCCAGGAAAGAGTGCTGCAGTAAGTAAATTTTAATGAGGAAATCACTTGGAGTTTTCCTTGCCTTCCAGAAAGTACAGCCGTGTAAACAACCTGACACGTTCATTGTTCGGTAGAAACTTCTTTGCACAGCTTAACTTATTCCTTACAGCAGTTTTTCGTGTTACTTTTTCCTGTCTTAGAGGTGAAGAAATACAGGCTCACAGAAGTTAAGAAAGCTGCTCATTATAGCTTGGGGCAATAATGGAGTAAGAACCCAGTTCTTTTGAACATGTTGTCTTTAGAATTTATCTCCGCATTGTCCAATAGGTATTTTATGTGACACTTTCACTTTCTATCTTACTGAATCTTTCTTCAGCCTTGTATTTCCCCAAAGGGTGTTTCTTTTACACCTGGTATATAGAATGAGAATAAATCTTTGAAACTTTTTGGCAAGTTTTCCGGATTCAGGAGTTTCCAAATTACATCAATTTCAGCATTTTTTAAGCCTTTATGAGTTTAATATAGTTTAAATAAGATGTTGATAGTAATATTTGTAATATTTTAAAATGTTAATTGGAGTGCATTGTATAATGTGCATATGTTATATATGAAAGCTTTTTTTTACCTCCTCATATTACATTCATCTGCTTGTTACTAGCAAAAAATTTTTTGAGGGTATTTCAGTCTGTTCTTTTTCTGAGATTATTTTTTGTTATTTTTACTTTGTTTTTCATAATATCTTACTAACGTCTTAGGCACTATGTAGTAGTCAGGTAATACCTGCAAAAAGAAAAGAGTGTTTTTTTTTGTTTTTGTTTTTTTTTAAAGATTCTATTTATCTGTTTGACAGACAGAGATCACAAGTAGTCAGAGAGGCAGGCAGAGAGAGAGGGGGAAGCAGGCTCCCCACTGAGCAGAGAGCCTGTTGGTGGGCTCGATCCCAGGATCCTGAGATCATGACCTGAGCTGAAGGCAGAGACTTAACCCACTGAGCCACCCAGGTGCCCCAAGAAAAGAGTGTTTAAAAAAACCATTTGTAATATTTGAATATTTTACACACAATACACAGCTTTCTTTGGACAGTTTATTGCTGTATTGTTAGTTCTTCATAATTTTTCCTTACTAAGCATTTTAGACCTGAAGCTTTCCAGAATAACTTCATTCTCTTGGCATTGAGCCTATAATTTACCTCTAATATAAGAAGCAGTTTTATGAGATGAACTTTCTTGAAATGCATAATTTTTTAATGTTAACTTTGTTTTTCTTTTATTCTAAATTCTAGTAGTTAACATACAGTATAATGTTAGTTTCAGGTATACAGTTTAGTGATTCAGCAGTTCCATACGTCACCTGGTGCTCATGTCAAGTGCATTCCTTTATCTCCATTACCTGCTTAACACATCCTCCTGCCCCTATCCCCTGTGATAGCCATCAGTTTGTTCTCCAGTTAAGAGTTCATTGCTTGGTTTGCCTATATTTTTTTTCCCCTATGATTGTTTGTTCAGATTCCTAAATTCCCTGAATATGTAAAATCATATAGTATTCGTTTTTCTCGGATTTATTTCACGTAGTGTGATACTCTGTAGCTCCACCCATGGTGTTACTAATGGCAAGATTTCATTCTTTTTGATGGCTGAGTACTATCCCATTGTGTGTGTGTGTGTGTGTATACACTACATTTTATTTCTCCATTCATCAGTGAAAGGACATTTGAGATCTTTTCATAATTTGGCTATTGTAGATAATTCTGCTATAAACACCAGGGCACATGTATCTCTTCAAATTAGTATTTTTTATTCTTTAGGCAAATATCTAGTAGTGCAATTGCTGGATTGTAAGGTAGTTCTATTTTTAACTTTTTGAGGCACCTCCATACTGTTTTCCAGAGTGGCTGCACCAGTTTGCATTTCCACCAACAGTACAAGAGGGTTCCTTTTTCTCCATATCCTCGTCAACACTTGTTCTTTCTTGTTTTGTTAATTTTGCCATTTTGAAGGTGTGAGGTGATAACTCTTCATAGTTTTGATTTGTATTTCCCTGAAGATACATGATG
This sequence comes from Mustela erminea, assembly GCF_009829155.1. Taxonomy (NCBI): domain Eukaryota; kingdom Metazoa; phylum Chordata; class Mammalia; order Carnivora; family Mustelidae; genus Mustela; species Mustela erminea. The sequence goes on along the minus strand of NC_045615.1, from coordinate 24,406,283 downwards.
TTGAGCATCTTTTCTTATGTCTGTTGGCCTTCTGTATCTTTGGGAAAATGTCTATTCATGTCTTCTGCCCATTTTTTATTTGTGTTGGTTATTGGGCATGGAGTTTTATAAGCTCCTTATATATTTTGGATACTAACCTTATATCAGATATGTCATTTGCAAATATCTCTTCTCATTCTGAAGGTTGCCTTTTAGTTTTGTTGATAATTTTCTTTGCTGTGCAGAAGGTTTTTATTTTGATGTGGTACCAATTGTTTATTTTTGTTTTTGTTTTCCTTGCCTCAGGAGACATTTCTAGAAAAAAGTTGCTACAGCTGATGTCAAAGAGGTTACTGCCTGTGTTCTCCTCTAGGATTTTAATGGTTTCTTATATCACATTTAGGTCTTTCATCCATTTTGAATTTATTTTTGTGTATGCTGTAAGAAATTGGTTCAGTTTCATTTTTTTGTATGCTGCTGTTCAGTTTTCCCAACACCGTTTATTGAAGAGACTGTTTTTATTCTGTTGGACAATCTTACCTGCCTTGTGGAAGATCAGTTGACCATGTAGTTGTGGGTTCATTTCTTTTTTTTTTTTTCCCTGTTCCATTGATTTATGTGTGTGTTTTTGTGTCAGTACCATATTGTTTGGATCACCACAGCTTTGTAATGTAACTTCGAGTCCAGAATTGTGATGCCTCCAGCTTGGCTTTTGCTTTTCAAGGTTGGTTTGGCTATTCATGGTTTTTTGTGGTTCCATACAAATTTTAGGATTCTTCGTTCTAGCTCTGTGAAAAATGCAGTTGGTTTTGATGGGATTAGATTAAATCTGTAGATTGCTTTGGTAGTATAGACATTTGAATAATATTTGTTCTTCTAGTCCATGAGCATGGAATGTTTTTCCATTTCTTTGTGTCATCTTTGGTGTCTTTCATTAGTGTTTGATAGTTTTCAGAGTATAGATCTTTTACCCTTTTGGCTAAGTTTATTTCTAGGTATCTTACTATTTTTGGTGCATTTGTAAGTGAGTTTGATTCTTTAATTTCTCTTTCTGCTGCTTCATTATTGGTGCATAGAAATGCAACATATTTCTATACATTGATCTTGTATCTTGTGACCTTATTTATCACTTTCGGTAATTTTTTGGTGGAATCTTTTGGGTTTTCTCTATAGAGTATTATGTAATCTGCAAATAGTGGAAGTTTGACTTTTTTCCTTTCCTATTTGGATGCTTTTTAATTTTTTGTGTTGTCTGATTGCTGTGCCTAGGAATTCCATTTCTGTGTTAAATAATAATGGTGAGAGTGCACATCCCTGTCTGTTTCTGACTGGTAGAGGAAAAGCTCTCAATTTTGACCCATTGAGAATGGTATTAGTTGTGGGTTTTCGTATTTGGCCTTTATTATATTGAAATATGTTCCCTCTAACCTTGTTTTGTTGAGTGTTTTTGTCATGAAAGGATGTTGTACTTTGTCAAATGCTTTTCCTGCATCCATTGAAAGGATCATATGGTTCTTTTATTATTTCAAGAGACTTATTTATTTAGTAGAGTGAGAGATGGTAGAGAGGAGTGTTATGGGGAGTGGGAGAGAGAGAATCTCAAGCAGACTCCTTGCTGAGCATGGATTTCCCAGCATGGGGCTTGATCTCACAACCCTGAGCCGAAATCGAGAGTCCAGTGCTTAACTAACTGAGCCACCCAGGTGCCCCAGGATCATATGGTTCTTATCCTTTTTATTAATGTGTATCCTGTTGATTGATTTGTGAATATTGAACGACCCTTGCAGCCTAGGAGTGAATTCTGCTCGAGTGTGGTGAATGATTCTTTTAAGGTACTGTTGGATTTGGTTTGCGAGTATTTTATTGAGAATTTTTGCATCCACGTTCATCAGGGATATTGGCCTGTAGTTCTCTTTTTTAGTCAATTCTTTATCTGGTTTTGATATCAGGGTAATGTTGGCCTCATAAGATGAATTTGCAAGTTTTCCTTCCATTTCTATTTTTTGGAGTAGTTTGAGAAGAATAGGTATTAACTCTTCTGAATAAAATTAACCTGTGGTAAAATTCACCTGTGAATCCATCTGGCCTTGGACTTTGGGTTCATGGGAGATTTCTTAAATTACTGATTCAATATCTTTGCTGGTTATCAGTCTGTTCCAGTTTTGTATTTTTTCCTCTTTCAGTTTAGGTACTTTACAATTGTCTAATTTGTTGGTACATAGTTTTTCCTAATATCTCCTTATAATTCTATTGTGGTGTTTATATTTCTCCTCTCTCATTTGTGAATTTCATTTATTAAGATCCTTTTTCTTTTCTTTTCTTTTAAAGATTTTATTTATTTGACAGAGATCACAAGTAGGCAGAGAGACAGGCAGAGAAAGAGAGAGGGGAGGAAGCAGGCTCCCTGCCAAGCAGAGAGCCTGACATGGGGCTTGATCCCAGGACCCTGGGATCATGACCTGAGCTGAGGGCAGAGGCTTTAACCCACTGAACCTCCCAGGCGCCCCAGTCCTTTTTCTTTTCTGTTTCATAAGTCTGGCTAGGGGTTTATCAATTTTATTTATTTTTTCAAAGAACCAGCTCATGGCTTCATTGATTTGTTGTTTTTTAGCTTCTATATCATTTATTTCTGCTTTGATCTGTATTATTTCCTTTCTTTTGCTTGCTTTTGGCTTTGTTTGTTGTTCTTTTTCTAGCTCCTTTAAGTTATAAGTTCAGGTTGTTTATTTGTATTTTTCTTGCTTATTAAGGTAGTCCTGTATTGCTGTGTACTTTCTTCTTTGGTTTCCTGGTTGACCGATTCATTGTTCAGTAGCATGTTCCTTAACCTCTATGTATTTGTGGTCTTTCCACGTTTTTACTTGTGGTTGACTTTAAGTTTTATACCATTATGGTCAGAAAATATCTGTGGTATGATCTCAGTCTTTTTGTACTTTTGAGGCCTGATGTTTGACCTCGAATGTGATGTATTCTGGAGAAATCCCATGTGTACTTGAAAAGAATGTGTATTCTGCTTTAGGATGGAATGTTGATGGAATGATGAATGTATCTGTTAAGTCCATCTGGTCCATTGTGTCATTCAAAGCCATTGTTTCCTTAGATGATCTCTCCACTGATGTAAGAAGGGTGTTAAAGTCCCCTACTATTACTGTATTATTATCAATTAGTTTTTTATGTTTGTTATTAATTGTTTTATATATTTGGATGCTCCCATGTTGGGTGCATAAATATTTACAGTTGTTAGGTCTTGTTTGATTGTTCCTTTTATTATGATGTAATGCCCTTTTTCATCTCTTGTTATAGTCTGTAGCTTAAAGTTCAGTTTGTCTAATGTAAGCATTGCTACTCTCACATCTTTTGATGTCTGTTTGCATGATAAATGTTTCTCCATCCTCTCACTTTTCAGTCTGCAAGTGTGTTTAGGTCTAATATGAGTCTCTTGTAGAGAGCATATAGGTAGGTCTTGGTTTTTATTTTTTTTTCTTTCCAAATTTTTATTTAAATTCTAGTTAGTTGACACATAGTATAATATTGGTTTCAGGAGTAGAATTTTGTGATTCATTGCTTACATATAATCCCCAGTGCTCATCATAACAAGTGCCCTCCTTAATACCTGTTGCCCATTTAGCCCATCCACCCCCCCAATCAACCCTCAGTTTGTTCTCTGTAGTTAAGAGTCTCTTAGCATTTGCTTCCCTCTCTCTTTTTCTTTTTTTTCCTTCCATAGATGATGATTGTTTTTTTTTATCCATCCTGACACCCTATGTATTTTTAGTTTTTTTAGTTATTAATTATTATTTTTAGAGAGCACAAACAGGGAGGTGCTGAGGCAGAGGGAGAGGGAGAGAGAGAATCCCAGCCTGCCTCCATGCCCAGAATGGAGCTCAACACAGGGCTCGATCTTAAAATCCTGAGATCATGACCTGCGTTGCAATCAAGCATCAGGATGCTTAGCTGACTGAGCCACCCATGTTCCCCCAACACCCTAAGTGTTTATTTAATTTACATTCAAAGTAATTACTGTTACATATGTATTAAGTGCCGTTTTACTACTTGTTTTGTCATTGTTTCTGGACATTTTTCTCTGTTCCCTTTCTTGTCTTTGTCACTTTTGGTTTTTCCTTTCCACTCAAAGAGTTCCCTTTAATATTTTTTGCAGGGCTGGTTTAGTGGTCAAAAACTCCTTTAGTTTTTGTTGTTTGGGAAACTCTTTATCTCTCCTTGTATTCTGAATGATAGCCTTGCTGGGTAGCCTATGCTAGTGTTTTTGGTTGGAGCTTTTTCCCTTTCTGTACTTTGTATATATCATGCCCTTTCTGGCTTGCCAAGTTTCTGTTAAGAAATTTGCATCCAGCTTTATGGGTCTTCCTTGTAAGTTAAGGACTTATTTTGTGTTGCTGCTTTTAAGATTTTTTTCTTTATTACTCTGTAAATTTAATTGTTGTATGTATTGGTGTTGCCCTGCTTTTGTTGATTTTTGTTGGGAGTTCTCTATGCCTTCTGGATCTGGATGTCTGTTTCCTTCCCCATATTAGGGAATTTTTCAGCTGTGATTTTCTCTAAAAATTTTCTGTCCCTTTTTCTCTCTGGTCGGGAGACATGGTGTGGGCAGGGGTTTCTGCGATTCTTTTGCGGAAGTGGCTTGCTCTGCTGTGACTGAGGCAAGCTTGACTGAGAAGGGCAGCACCACCAGAGCCAAGGGTGTGGGACTTGGTGAAGCAGGTTAGGCAGCTAGTGTCTGTGCTGCTTCCTTCAGGTGGCTCTGTGTTTATGCAGAGGGATGGGGGAATGAGAAATGGCACCAGCCAGCTCCTTTGTTCCTGCAGAGGCGTTTCTATGCACACTGCTATCAGGGAGGCACTCTGAGAGCAAATAGTCTTCCTGCTGTTTGTCCTAGGGCTTTTTTCAGATTGCTATCTTCACGCTGTGCACCTTCTGGTTGTTGGCCTGCTTTCTGTTCAGGAGCAATGCAATACCCTCTGCTCTCTATCCCAGCAAGTTTGTTGACTTTTAAAGCTTTGGGCATTAGGGATGTGTTGTGGGCAGGAGTTTGCAATGGTTTGCTGAGGAAGGGTCTTGCCGTGCTAGGATTGAGGCAAGCTTGAGTAAGAAGGGCAGTTGTGCCAGAGCGCAGGGGTGCAGGGTATGCTATAAGCAAGTCAGGGAGCCAGAAGAAGGCTGAGCTTTTCTGCAGGTGGCTCTGTGTGTATGCTGGGAGGCAGGGGAGGAAAATGGTGTCAGCCGACTCCTTTTTTTTGGAGAGGTCTCTCCTTGAATACCATTTCTCAGGGACATGCTCCACTAATATGTGCCCCAGGTGCTCCTCAGATCACTCTGTCCATGCTGTTTGTCCCCCGCATTGTTGGCCTACCTTCTCTTTAGGAGTGGGGCAGCACCCTTGGGGCTCTATTCCCGCCAAGCCCATTGACCTTTAAAACTCCAGTTTTCAAGGCCTGCTGGTTCGAAGAACTCACTAAATCACAAAAGTCAGCCCCTCTCATTTTCCCAGCCTGTGTCTTTGGGGGAAAATGTTCTTGTGTGTTTCCCTGTGTGCTCTTTTCTCTCTTGCATTTCTCTGCGACCATGGCTCCTTCTCTGCAGGACCAGTGATCTCCCATAAACCACATCTCCACATTTCCTACCATGTGGTCTCTTCTCTCCCTTTAGTTGTGAAGTTTTATCAGCCTTTAGGTTGATTTTTGTTCTATCAGCCTTTAGGTTGATTTTTGGAGTATTTAGAATGACTTGATAGTTAATCTAGCTGTGTTCCTGGGACAAGATGAGCCTAGGTCCTCCTCCCCTTCTGCCATCTTCTCTCTCTTATTTGCATATTATAATTGTATTGTTTATAATTCTCTGAAATCATAGTGTGTCTATTCCACTTACTTGCATTTATCCTGGAAGTGGGATAGTTAAGCTGAGCAGCTTAACTATTAGCAACTTTTAGAGAATGGAACTTTAAATATATTCAGTGACTCACTTCTTTCCTTAGATATAGCTTTTAAAGGGAAATTAAAGTATTCATGGATAAATTATTTTTATAAAACTTCTGCATTTCTTTTTCTTTTTTATAAGGGAGAGCACACGCACATGTGTATGAGCTATGGGGGAGGGGGAGAGAATCTTTTTTTTTTAAATTTTTAAAGATTTTATTTATTTATTTGAGAGAAAGAGAGAAAATGAGTAGGGGGAACAGCAGAAGGAGCAGGAGAAGCAGACTCCCGCTGAGAAAGGAGCCCAAGGTGGGGCTCCATCCCAGGACCCTGGGATCATGACCTGAGCTGAAGGCCAACACTTTAACCCACTGAGCCACCCAGGCCCCCTGGGAGAGAGAGAATCTTAAGCAGGCTTCATACCCAGCTGGAGTCCAGTGTGGTTCTTGATCTCACAACCCTGAGATCTTGGCGTGAGCCCAAAATAATAGTCAGATGCTTAACTGACTGAGCCACTCAGGAACCCCAGCTTTTACATTTTCTATTCTCATTTTCTAGTGAGAGAAAACATGTATACACATTGAATATGTATTCTCTTGTTTTATTTTTTTGAAGTAAGCTCTGAGACCAGCTTGGGGCTTGAGCTCACAACACTGAAATCAAGAGTCACATGCTCTACTGACTGAACCAGCCAGGCACTCCCAACTATATTATTCTTAAAGCAACATTTTTAAAAAAATTTTTTTATTTTTTTATAGACATATATTTTCATCCCCAGGGGTACAGGTCTGTGAATCGCCAGGTTTACACACTTCACAGCACTCACCAAAGCACATACCCTCCCCAATGTCCATAACCCCACCCCCCTTTTCCCAACCCCCCTCCCCCCAACAACCCTCAGTTTGTTTTGTGAGATTAAGAGTCACTTATGGTTTGTCTCCCTCCCAATCCCATCTTGTTTCATTGATTCTTCTCCTACCCACTTAAGCTCCCATGAAAGCAATATTTTTTTTAAATTGGTCTCTTGAAGTATCATTACTGTTGTTGCATAAATTTGGCTCTATGATGTTTTTCATGTTTTATGGGATATCTTATATGTATAAAAGAATATATATGTGTTATAGTATATGTAGATAAGTGCATATGTAAATTATAGCAGTTTAAAAACTTGTGTAGTCTGATATTTTTTAACAGCTTTATTATAAACCACATATGATACCATTCATTTGTGTAATATACAATTGAATGTTTTATGGTGTTTACAAAGTTGGTGCAAATGCCATTGCAGTCAAATTTAGAACATTTTCCTCTTCCCCAAAAGAAACTCTGTTCTTTTTAGCCCATTTCCTCCCCAAACACCTAGGCATAACACCAACTACTACTCTACTTTTTTGTGGGTTTCTCTGTTCTGGACAGTTCATACAAATGGGGTTGTATAATATCTGGCCTTTTGTGATTGTCTTTTTTCCTTTAGCATAGTGTTTTTGAGGCCCATCTGTGTTGTAGCATGAGTTAGTGCTTCATTCCTTTTTATAGCTTACTAATATTCTAATGTAAGATACCTACATTTTGTTTAATCAGTTATTAATTAGTGGATATTTGAGTTGATTCCACTTTTTGGGCTATTATGAATAACACTGGTTTGGGATTTTGCATACAAGTTTCTATCTGGACATGTTTTCATTTCATTTCCCTTGTGTAAGTACGTGGGAGTGGAATTGCTGGGTAATATTGAACATCTGTGTTTAAACATTTAAGGAACTTCCAGATTGTTTTCCAAAGTGGCTGTATCATATTACTTTCCCACCTGCAATTTATGAGGGTTTCAATTTCTTTATATATTTGCCAAGACTTGTTAATGTCTGTTCTATTGATTTTAGCCATCCTTAGAGGGTGTCAAGTAGTATCCAACCATGGTTTTGATGTGCATTTCCTTAGGGACTAATGATGTTGAGCATCTTTTCATGTCCCAATTGGTCATTTGCATATCTTCTTTGGAGACATGGCTGTTCATATCTTTCGTTCTTTTCTAAAATTGTGTTTGTCTTTTTATTATTGAGTTGTAGGAATTCTTTATATATTCTGGGTGCAAGTTCCTTATCAGATGTATGATTTGCAGATATTTTCTTTCATTCTTTTGGCTTGTGGTTTTAACTTCTTTTGATGATATTCTTTAAAGCACAAATCTTTTAAAAATTTTAACGAAATCTAGTTGATACACTTTTCCCTTTGGTTGCTTGCACTTTTGGTGGGCTAATTAATAAGGATTTACTTAATTAACCCAGGGTCATAAAGATTTACCTCTGTTTTTTTCTAACAAGAATTTTATAGTTTGAACTTTTACTTTTTTTTTTTTTAAAAAGATTTTATTTATTTATTTGACAGATCACAAGTTGGCAGAGAGGCAGGCAGAGAGAGAGAGAGTGGAGGAAGCAGGCTCCTCACTGAGCAGAGAGCCTGATGTGGGGCTCGATCCCAGGACCTTGGGATCATGACCTGAGCCGGAGGCAGAGGCTTTAATCCACTGAGCCACCCAGGCGCCCCTAACTTTTACATTTAGATCTATGATTTATTTGGGATTATTTTTTGTATATAATGTAAGAAAGCAGTCAACTTCATACTTTTGCTTGTAGATGCCTAATTACCCAGCACATTTGTTGAAGAAACTATTATTTCTTCATTGAATTGTCTTGACATTCTTGTTGAAAATCAGTTGAATGCAAATATAAGGGTTTATTTTTGGGCTCTCAGTTGTAGTTCATTGGCGTGTGTTTCTGTTTTTATGCCAGTACCATACAGTCTTTATCATAGTAGCTTTGTGTGGTAGATTTTTAACTCGATGGTATGAGTATCCAACTTTTGTTTTTTGCTCTTCTGTGTCCTTATGTACTTCTAAGTAAAATTTGATTTTTAAATTTGTAACTTTAAATAAAATTATGATCTTTTCAATAAAATTTTAAGCTAGGTAGTGAAGTTATTTTTATAGTGCTTTGAATATAATTTTAAAATGTTATGAACTGATTCTTTCAAGCTTTATATTTGCTAATAAAAAATAATATTCTAAGCTTTTTCCTTAACTTTTTCTTTTTTTGTCCATCTTTCTCTATTCTAATACCTTATCATTTGAGCAGCAAATTTCTAATTTGATATTACTACCTCTTTTAATTCAAATACTTTTGAATCTTTTTTTCACTGTAAGAAACGAAGCAAATAAGATTCATGTATCCAGCAGGTCACATGGAATATTTTTATTATTTAATTAAAGTAATACTGCTATATATTTTGGAAAATTTAGAAGTTATTAAAAGTCTTTTGGATAAAGAGACTTTTAGATATTTTAATCATAGTATAGAATAACATGTAGTAGAAATATATACAGTATTGTAAAGTCTCATTTTCTTGATTTCAGTAATAAAGTTATTCATATGAATGAATAACTTAAAGTTTTTTCCTTTAGGCCATTGCATTACCTCCTATAGCCAAGTGGCCATACCAGAATGGTTTTACATTTCATACCTGGCTAAGAATGGATCCTGTAAATAACATCAATGTGGATAAGGATAAACCATATTTATATTGGTATGTATTTTTGTAACTTAGTGTTGTTATCTTACTTGGTTAGTGAGAGAATATTTAGAGGTAAAATGAAAATTATTCTTTGTAGTTTCAGAACAAGCAAAGGTCTTGGTTATTCTGCTCACTTTGTTGGGGGCTGTTTGATTATAACATCAATAAAGTCAAAAGGAAAAGGCTTTCAGCACTGTGTGAAATTTGATTTTAAGCCACAAAAGGTATGTGATCTTACTAGTTAAGTTAACAAGCTATGCTAGCCTTCACAATGCTTTGTTTTAATATTAAGGACCTAATATGTGGTAGAGATCCCAACTCTGTTTATTCTGTTTTGGGAAATGAAGTATAAATCATTGGACAATTTAAAAGAATTAAAAGGGGAAAATATCAATGGCAGTTACTTTAGTAATGGTGGTAATAGTAGTAATGTGTGTTTCTTTTGTGCCTTAAAATTTAGAGATGAATGGTGTGTATGTACATATAAATAAATAGATAAAACAAATGTGGCAAAATGTTGACAATTGTGGTATCTAGAATGGTGAAAGAGGGTATTTGTACTGAACTTTTAACTTTTTGGGATATATTTGAAAATTTTCATAATAAAAAGTTGAAAGATAATTTCACAATAAGTTTTTACCTATTGAGAATTGCCTTGATTAAATAATGTTCCAGAGGTTGAATATTGAATTTAATAAGGGTAGTCTTATTTTATTTTTATATTTAATTGTAATTTATAATTTAAATTTTACTTATTACTATCAATGTGGCCAAGTTACTGCAAGAATCATAATCTTTTTTTTTTTTTCAAACTTTTTATTTATTCAGTGGTATATGGTAACTATAGTGCATATTTATAACCGGTGGAAGAATAGTGAGCTTCGTTGTTATGTGAATGGTGAGCTAGCTTCCTATGGAGAGATAACATGGTTTGTCAACACCAGTGATGTAAGTAATTTGAAAAAAATCATTTTAAAATCATGAACTTTTAAAATAAGAAAAATATACATTGAGTATAAATTTTAGAATATAATAATGGCAGAGTTTTATAATGATAGTTTGGCTAGGATATTAATATATTTATAGAGTAGAGCTGTGTTCATGTGTCACATAAGGTATTACTCAGTCCTTATTATGAAATTATTCTGGATAGGGTAGAGATGAGGATTTATAGGTAACAATGGGTATATATTGAAAGTGTATCATTGGTTCATTTATCAAATTAAAGTTGGGAGCTCTGTGGCAGAATTCTGATCATTTTATGAATGAGTTAGATGATACACGCTCATAAATTTTCCAGATAATTCATAGCTGCTATAGATGACTTACCTAATAATGTTTTCAGGATTGAAAGAGGGATCCATACATATTAATCTCAGATTTTAAATAGGAATTAAATTAAAATTTTTTTTTCTCACCAATGACATTTTTTAATAGAAAGCTTGAAAAATACAGATCAGGACAATGATTACAAACGATTCCACCCATTCACTATTAAATGCTTCTTTTGTATCCTATGCTGCACATATTTATATATTATTTAATGATAATCTTAGAAGTTCAGGTTGTTGTAATAGACTTAGGTTTGAATCCCAGTTCTATCACTTCTAAACTATATGATCTTATTAATCTGTTAGGTCTAAATTTCTCCACCTGAAAATGGGTGTAAAGTAGTACCTCTCTGAAGGTTAATGTGGTAACTGAATGAGATACTTACTGTTCACAAATCTGTTAGCATAATGCCTTGTACAGAGTAAGTGCTCAGTAAATGTTAGCTCTCATTTTTTTTTTTTAACACAGGGGATCAGATATATTTTTTATTATTATTATTTTTTAAAGATTTTATTTATTAGACAGATATCAAGTAGGCACAGAGGCAGGCAGAGAGGGAGAGGAAGGGAAGCAGGCTTCCTGCTGAGCAGAGAGCCTGATGCGGGGCTCGATCCCAGGACCCTGGGATCCTGACCTGAGCCAAAGGCAGAGGCTTTAACCCACTGAGCCACCAGGCGCCCCTATTTATTATTTTTTTAAACTGTTTTTTCCTTATGTTAATCTTTATCAAGTGCTTCTTGTACCAAGGCATTGTAATAAATATCTTTATTTTCTAAAAACACCGATATTGCAAGGTAAGTACTATTATAATCTCCATTTTATAGGTAAGGAGACTGAAGCACATAGAGATTAACTTGTCAAGATCAGCAGCATGTGACGCATTGATTTGATTTAGGTGGCTTGTCTTCAGAACTCAAATGTTAACAGCTTTTCTGTATTTCCTGATGTCAATATGTATATATTTCAACATTCTTTCTAATGATTTTGTCACTTAAGAGGATACTTTTAAAGAGATGTGAAGAACTTTATTTTAGTTCCTCTGTTGTACACCATGGGTCTTTAAAATGTGGTTTGCAACCTAAATGTTAAGAGAGGGTTTTTTTTTTTTTTTTAAATGTTAGAAGAAAAACATACACCTGCTTTCTGGATTTACATATTTCTTTTTTTTTTTTTTTTTTTTTTTTTTTTTTTTTTTTTTTTTAAAGATTTTATTTATGTGTTTGACAGAGAGAAATTACAAGTACACTGAGAGGCAGGCAGAGAGAGAGAGAGAGAGGAGGAAGCAGGCTCCCTGCTGAGCAGAGAGCCCGATGCGGGACTCGATCCCAGGACCCTGAGATCATGACCTGAGCCGAAGGCAGCGGCTTAACCCACTGAGCCACCCAGGCGCCCTGGATTTACATATTTCTTTTGAGAGATTTTATCTACTCCGTGACCTCACCCATTATCTATAGCTCGATATCTGCAAAAATCTTTCTTTATAATTTTAACTTCTTACCAAACTTACAGAACCCTGTTGATAGATGCTTCTCCATTGATATTAGCTCCATCCATATATATATATCTATATATATATATATATATTGTTTTTTAAGATTTTATCTATTTATTTGACAGAGAAGTCACAAGTAGGCAGAGAGGCAGACAGAGAGAGAAGGGGAAGCAGGCTCGCCGCTGAGCAGAGAGCCCGATGCGGGGCTCGATCCCAGGACCCTGGGATCATGACCTGAGCCTAAGGCAGAGCCTTTAACCCACTGAGCCATCCAGGCACCCCAGCTCCATCCATATTAACTCATAGAAAAGGCAGATTGATTATGTCCTAAATTTAATTCATGATTTTCCTTCTTGTAACAAAGACTGCTTCTTTGCTTGCCCAAGTATGAACCTTCTCTGACTCTGATTTCCTACATCCACTTTTCATCAAGTTTTATTTATTGTACTTCGGAAAACTTGTGTTGTCTACTTTTCTGTGATGTCTTTCATGATCTCTACAGTAGGTAACAATGAGTGCATGAAGTGAAATGCTAAGTGAATTATTTTAATCTCCCCAGGTTGGTTTAGAATGGACAAAGCATTTATACCAATATTTATACCAGAACATTTAAGCAAATAGGTTGTTATTTTTAGAGGAGATAATTTTTGTTTTTTTCTCTAATAAAATATATTTTCTTTCACAGACCTTTGACAAATGTTTCCTGGGCTCATCAGAAACAGCGGATGCTAATAGAGTATTTTGTGGCCAGATGACTGCGGTTTACCTTTTCAGTGAGGCTCTTAATGCTGCTCAGATTTTTGCTATTTATCAGTTGGGCCTGGGATATAAGGTACTTTACTTGCTGTTCACTAGTTAGCCAGTATTAATTGAGCTTTTTTAAAAGGGAGGAGATGCATGGGGCAACCTACCTAGGATTACAAAACCAAATGTCAGAGTAATCATAGGTACCACTGGTAAGTTACAGGAATCTGAATGAAGGGTACTTGAAAATTTTTGAGGGAAACATAGTATACTTGTATATGTGGGGCACTGTGCAACTACTAGCTCAAGTTTCAGCTTTAGTTCATGCTGCATTTCTTTGATGGTGTCTGTCTTTGCATAACTACATTTTCAACAGTTGCTATGATAAAAAACAAGTACCATGTGGAAATTAATGTGGAACAGGAAATGAGGATGATGGTGTGAAATCTGATTACAAATTTGAGAGTTCATGCAGTGCCCAAGATGCATAAAAAGTAATAAATAATTTTGCCAATATAATAATGAAAGAAACATTTTTTTTGACTTGTGCCTTAAGTTTTTTAGATGACTATTAAATTGTTAAAATACAAAATTGTTTGAGCTGAACCACTTAATATTTTGATCTAAAGCATCATAGATAATTACTGAAATGCTAAGACTGTCATGAACTAACAAAATTTGGAAACCTCTGTGTTAAGCCATTGTTAGTCTAGTTTGGTTTCAGGGAGCAACTTAGTTTGCTATGTTCCTTTGAAAACAAAATCTGTTTTATTGAGTTTAATATACACACACAGACACACACACACACACACACACATATTTATACTGTTACAGTGAGTAAAGTATACATATTTTATTTTATTTATTTTTTAAAAAAGATTTTATTTATTTATTTGACAGAGTATAAGTAGGCAGAGAGGCAGGCAGAGAGAGAGGAGGAACCAGGCTCTCTGCCAAGCAGAGAACTTGATGCGGGGCTCTATCCTAGGACCCTGGGATCATGACCTGAACAGAAGGCAGAGGCTTTAACCCACTGAGCTCCCCAGGCACCCCAAGTATACATATTTTAATTAGTTTTGACAAACGTATAACTACCACAACAATCAAGAAATAGAATATTTTTGTTCCTGCAAAAGGTTCATTGTCAATTCACATTGCAATGCAATGGGTGGCTCAGTGGGTTAAAGCCTCTGCCTTTGGCTCGGGTCGTGATCCCAGAGTCCTGGGATGGAGCCCCACATCGAGCCCCGCATTGGATTCTCTGCTCAGGACGGAGCCTGTTTCCTCCTCTCTCTGCCTGCCTTTGTGCCTACTTGTGATCTCTGTCAAATAAGTAAATAAAATCTTTTTTTAAAAAAATTGCAATGCAAAAGGTTCATTGTCAATTCCTCTGTTAATTCCTTCCACTTTTCTAATCCCTCTGCATTCCTGTTGAGAGAAACCACTAATCTGTCACTTGATTAGATTTTTTAAAAGGTTCTATGTAAATGGAATCATGCAACATGACTCCTTGGAGTTTGGTTTCTTATGAGTCATACATGTTGCTTTGTTGTTGTAGCTCCTTTCTTTGTATTGCTTAGTAGTAGTCCATTGTATGACTTCATCACAATTTTTTAATCCATTGTTCTGTTGATGGACATTAGGGTTGTTTGCAGTTTTGGCTGCTGTGATTAAGCTGTTATGGATATTGGTGTATGAGTCTTTGTGCTGACACATATTTTTATTTCATAAATATATGAGAGTGCAGTTACTAAGTGATAATGGTAACTGAAATTGTCAAATCCTTTTCTGAGGTAGTTATATAATTTTACATTTGTATAAGCAGTGTAGGAGTTTTCTACTTGTTCCACATTCCTAAACATCTTATATTGCTGGTCTTTTTAATATTAGATGTTTCAGCGAGTATGTAGCAGTATCTCATTTTGGTTTTAATTTGCACTTTTGTAATGATTAGAGATTCCAGGCATCTTTTCCTTGCTTATTGGTCATTTGTGTATCTTCCTCTGTGAATTTTGTTCACATCTTCTGCATATTTTTGTTTGGCTCCTTAGTGTTGAGTTTTGAGATTTCTTTATATATTCTGGATATAACTCTTTTATCAGTTGTTTGAGTTACAAATATTTCTCCAATGGTCTGCATCTTGTCTTTTTTCTTTCCTTCCCTCTTTTTTTTTTTTAAAGAAATTTTATTTCTTTATTTTTTTAAAAGATTGTATTTATTTATTTGACCCAGAGAGAGAGAGAGAGAGCGAGAGATCCCAAGCAGGCAGAGCATCAAGCAGAGATAGAAGGGGAAGCAGGCTCCCTGCTAGCAGAGAGCCTGATGCGGGGCTTGATCCCAGGACTCTGAGATCATACCTGAGCTGAAGGCAGAGGCTTAACCCACTGAGTCACCCAGGCGCCCCAAAGATTTTATTTTTAAGTAATCTTTACACCCAGCATGGGGCGCAGACTACAACTCTGAGATCAAGAGTTGAGTGCTCCATCGACTGAGCCAGCCAGGTGCCCTGTCCCCATGCCCCTTTATTGTGGCTTTTGAAGAACAGATGATTTTTTTTTTTTTAAAGATTTTATTTATTTATTTGACAGAGAGAGATCACAAGTAGATGGAGAGAGAGGCAGGCAGAGAGAGAGAGAGAGAGGGAAGCAGGCTCCCTGCTGAGCAGAGAGCCCGATGCGGGACTCGATCCCAGGACCCTGAGATCATGACCTGAGCCGAAGGCAGCGGCTTAACCCACTGAGCCACCCAGGCGCCCTGAAGAACAGATGAATTTAATTTTTATCAATTCTAGTTCATCAACTTCTTTGGTTATTGCCATGATTTTTATATCCTAAGAAATCTTTATCTATTTCAAGGTTGGAAAGATTTTCTCCTGTTTTCTTCTCTTCCAGTTTCAGCATTTATATTTAGGTTTATGACCCATTTCAAGTTAATTTTTGTGTATGGTATGAGATAAGGGTCAAGGTTCATTTTTATTGCATATGTGTACTCTGGTGTTACCAGTACTAATAGTTTGTAAATAGTATTCTTTCTTTATTGCCTTACCTTGGCATCATTGAGGCTGTATTATATTTCAATGACTTGTATGTTTTTCTTATGCCAATACTGTATGTATTATCTTGGTGAGTGTTAATTTCATAGTAAATCTTGAAAGCACAAAGTCTAAAACCCTCAACTATTTTCTGTTTCAAATTGTTTTGGCTTTTTAAAAATTTTTTTATTTTTTTATTTTTTAAGATTTTATTTATTTATTTATTTGACACATGGAGAGAGAGAGATCACAAGTAGGCAGAGGCAGGCGGAGAGAGAGGGGTAAGCAGGCTCCCTGCTGAACAGAGAGTCCGATGCAGGGCTTGATCCCAGGACCCTGAGATCATGACCTGAGCCTAAGGCAGAGGCTTAACCCACTGAGCCACCCAGGTTCCCCTGTTTTGGCTTTTTTTAAGCCCTTTGCATTTCTAGATATCTTTCAGAGCCCACTTAATCATTTTCTACAAAGATGTCTACTGGGATTTTATTTAGCGTAGTAATGAATATATAGATCCGTGAGGGGCAGATTGGCCATCCAACTTATACTGAGTTTTCCAGTCTGAGAACATGATGTATCTCTCTATTTACTTAGTTTTAAAAAAAATTCTCTTGGTACTGTTTTTTGGTTTTCATTGTATAGGCCATATATACATTTTGTTAAATGTATTCTTAGGTATTAATGTTTTTTGGGTAATAAGTTGTATTTAAAAATCTCAGTTTCCATTTATTTGTTTCTAATATATAAATACATAGTTGAATTTGTTTATTGACCTTGCTAAATTTGCTTATTAGTTTTACTAGCTTTTTTACCTGCTTGTTGTTCCTCAGTTTCCTACACATTCATGTAGACTATAGACTGTAAGTTTTATTTCATTTCCAGTCTATATGCCTCTTCCCTTTTTTGCATTATTATACTGGTACCTCATACCCCTATTCCCCTTTAGTAACCCTCAGGTTGTTTCCTATGGTTAAGAGTCTCTTATGGTTTGTCTCCCTCTCTGATTTCTTCTTGTTTTATTTTTCCTTCCCTTCTCCTATGAACTTTGTTTTGTTCCTTAAGTTTCACATATGAGTGAGATCTTACAGTAATTGTCTTTGGATGCCTTTTATTTCTTTGCCTAATAGCCCTGACTAGAACCTATACTATAGAGCATCTTGAGGATTTTATGCTGTGTGAAATATACCAGTCATAGAAAGACAAATCCTGATGATTCCATTCATATGCGAGATCTATAATAGCAAACCTGTAGAAACAACGAATAGAATGGTGGCTGCCCAGGGCTGGGGGAGAGAGAAGAGGGGAAATTTCTGATCAGTAGGTATAAAATTACAGTTATGCGGGGCGCCTGGGTGGCTCAGTGGGTTAAGCCGCTGCCTTCGGCTCAGGTCATGATCTCAGGGTCCTGGGATCGAGTCCCGCATCGGGCTCTCTGCTCGTCAGGGAGCCTGCTTCCCTCTCTCTCTCTCTCTGCCTGCCTCTCCATCTACTTGATTTCTCTCTGTCAAATAAATAAATAAAATCTTAAAAAAAAAAAAAAAATTACAGTTATGCAAGATGAATATGTTTTCATATAGGAACATTGTGCCTATAGGTAACAATACTGTATTTTATACTTAAGTATCTGTTAAGAGGAGAGATCTCCTGTTAAGGGTTTTTCCACAATCCAACTGAAAAAGAAAATAAAAACAGGAAAAAATGTTGAAAGCAGACATCCCTGTATTTTTATTGATCGTAGGAGAAAAACCATTCTATTTTTTTTTTAAACCATCATTGTAGTGTTTGCTATTAGCTTTTCACAGATGTTCTTTGTTAATTTGAGGAAGTTCACTTCTATTCCTGGTTTATTGGCTGTTTTCATCATGAGGATGATGAAATATAAAAATCTTTCGTATGTTGTGTTTAATGAAGTAATGTGTTGCTTTGAGTATTTTGTAAGGATATTGTTTTTATCTTAATTGTATCATAGTATTTACACAAGAATATTATTTCAGTAAGTTAGCAGCAATTCCTGAAAAGTGTCAGATTCTTAGTTTTAGTTTTGTGTAGATTTAGTTTAGATTTGTTAGTAGGGGTAATTTATTTCTAAATTCCACTCAAAATAGCAAAAATGTTTGTTGTGCTATTTCTTTTAAAAAATGCACCTGCTAATGTTGAGGTACTATTCTTTGAATAGTAGTGGAGACTAAATGTTTTTTTAATTGAACTAGTTTCTGATCTTTACTGTGCCACAAATTATCTTTGTGGTCTCAAAGAAGTCAGTTAATTTCTTTGGACTTTCTCGGTTTCTGCCTTTGGAAAATGCATTATATAATCTCCCAGATCATACAGCTATACATTAAGTTCGTAAATAGGTTAGCTGTTGTAATTTGCCCAAATGACATTTCCCCTCAAAAGCATTTATTAACTTGTTTAAAAGCATGTATTTCAGTTATGCCAACATTCCCATTATTATTAGCTTTTGTGAAATGAAAAAAAATTGAATATTAAATCAGTGCTTTGGAATTTATTAACAGTTTATATAAGCAGAAATTTAGAAAAATGATGTATTTAATAAAAGCTTTTTAAATGTTTCATGTAGAAGCCAGAAAAGTAAAGACAGTCTTACCCTGTTATACATTTTATTTTTTTATTTTTATAGTATTAAAGCAGAATTCACAAGTTGAATTAGGCCAAGATAGCCTAATTGTCCATGGACAAATGAATGGATAAAATGTGGTACATATGTGTAATGGATTACTGTTCACTTTAAAAGGAAGGAATTCTGACATGCTGCAGCACGATGAATCTTGAGGACATTATGTTAAATGAAATCAGCAAATAAAAAAATACACTAGGAGTCCATTTATATGAATTATAAAAAATAGTCACACTTACAGAATCAGAAAGTAGAATGGTAGTTCCCAGGGAATGGGGAGAGGTAGAAATGGAATATTGTTCAATAAATATTGAGTTCCAGTTTTGCATGATGTACAAGTTGTGGAGATTTGTTGCACAATAATATGCATACTAATACTACTGTACTGTAAACTTACAAATCTTTAAGATGGTAAATTTTGTGTAACATGTTAAGCACAATTTAAAAAATCCAGAAAGACAAAATACAGTGAATAAAAAAAAAGATACAGTACCTGCTGTAGGACAGTAAGTTTTGCATTTTTTTATTGTAAGGTTTTAATATCAAGTTGAGTTCATTTCCATTATATGTTTAAAGTGAACACAGTGCACTTTAGAATTAACAAACAGGGTTCTTATTCGATATTAGGAAAATTATCAAAGATATGTTCCTTAAATTTTTCTATCTGTGGTGATTTGTATTTAGATTTTCTTTTTGTGGTATATTGTCTTAATTGTTCCACTTTTTATTTTAGGGTACATTTAAATTCAAAGCAGAAAGTGATTTGTTTCTTGCTGAGCATCACAAACTTTTATTGTATGATGGCAAGCTCTCTAGTGCCATTGCATTCACATACAATCCACGTGCTACAGATGCCCAGCTCTGCCTTGAATCATCCCCTAAGGACAATCCTTCAATTTTTGTTCATTCACCGCATGCACTTATGCTCCAGGTACTAGCTATAATCTTTTTTTTTTTTCCTTAGCTATAATCTTTTAAGGATATTTTTCATGGTGGATTTTGGTGTATTACTGAGGTGTATTAGGTAGCTTCTATTAAATATATGCAATGTAATAGTATTATTGTTCTTATTATGCTTTATTTTAATTATTTTGAAAAATCATTAGAATCTTTACTGTATCTTCTATTTCATAAGGATGTGAAGGCAGTTTTAACACATTCCATTCAAAGTGCTATGCATTCAATTGGAGGAGTACAAGTGCTATTTCCACTTTTTGCACAGTTGGATTATAGGCAATATTTATCTGATGAGGTTGACGTGACTATATGGTGAGTGGCTTTATTTTTTTTCTGTAATTTGATGTGAGAATTACTTTCATTACTGTTAGCTTACACAGTATTTTTTCTCCCTTTTAAATTTATTGTAGGGTTAAAAGAGAGACTATAATTTAAAGAAATTTGTGAACTATAAATGTTACTACAAATTCTATCAATAATAGTAATATTAATCTAAATTATCAGTAGGAAAGATGAAAGCTGTAAACATAATAAACTTGTTTTGAATGAATTTGAAAATAATGATTTAGCAAAAATAAATACTTTCTTTCTGTCATTCCAATTTAAAAAGATAAGTTGGGATGCCTGGGTGGCTCAGTGGGTTAAGCCGCTGCCTTCGGCTCGGGTCATGATCTCAGGGTCCTGGGATCGAGTCCCGCATCGGGCTCTCTGCTCAGCAGGGAGCCTGCTTCCTTCTCTCTCTCTCTGCCTGCCTCTCAGTGTACTTGTAATTTCTCTCTGTCAAATAAATAAATAAAATATTTAAAAAAAAATAAGTTATTTCAGGTTATTACATGGCAGTGATTTATTACAGGGATTTAGCTTTTTATTTTTAATCATTGCATATAATTAACTGAGCTTTGGTATTTTTTAAAAAATTATATTGTACATTGGACACATTTGTCTTCTCTCTTACAGTATAGATTCTGAAAAAGGTAGAGACATAGGAGGACACAATATAAAACCTTGAGGGGGTGTTTAAATGAATTTTCCATGACTATATATTCTGTGAGACTAGTAATTATGTTTAATGTATTATTTGAGTAAATGAGTTTTCCATTCTTTCTTTTTAGAATTCTCTCATTTCTGCTTTTATATATAAGTTGATATCTACTATCAGTGTATGTATTTAATGATGTAGTAATTTTTTTGGAATTATTTTTAGGCAACAAAATGACTTTTTTAACTCTTTCTTTTTTTAAATTGTTAAGTAATTTCTATACATAATGTGGGGCTCAAACTCACCATCCTGAGATCAAGAGTCACACACTCCACTGGCTGAGTCAGCCAGGCACCCCAGCTTCTTTTATTTTCACTAAGGAATGAGCTATCAAATCAAGTACTTAGGGCATTTATTTATTTATTTATTTAAATTATTTAGTTTTTTAAAAGATTTTTGTTTATTTATTTATTTGACAGAGATCACAAGTAGACAGAGAGGCAGTCAGAGAGAGATGGCAGGAAGCAGGCTTCCTGCTAAACAGAGAGCCTGATGTGGGGCTCGATCACAGGACCCCGGGATCATGAGCTGAAGGCAGAGCTTTAACCAACTGAGCCACCTAGGCACCCCTACTTAGGACATTTAAAAAAATTAAAATTATTCTTGACATATTGCTACTTCATAAATTTTTTGTGTGTTCGGGTTTGAAACCTTTGTAACAGAGCTCAGTTATTTTTTTCTTGGTTATCTCCTTTTTTTTTTTTTTTTTTTTTTTTGGTTTTTGTTTTTTAAACTTTTCAAAATCTTTATTGGAATAGCTGACATTTTAAAAGCACTTTTGTGGAGGAGGAGGTTGGCTGCCAGTCAGGCTCTCTTTTTTTGTGGAGATATCTAGAGCCTTTGAGAAGGAGGTGACAGCTGACCTTATTCCATTCCATTTTCAGTATCTCTAGAAGTTTGAGGATGGGAGAATGACTGTAGCCCCTATTCAGTTTTAAAAGTCTTTCCAATTGACTACTGAATCATGATTTTCCTGTCAGGATAAGGTACAAAATTCTTAAGTTAGTGTTTGAGGACTTCAGTTAAGTACAGTTTTACTTATTTTTCCCTTTGTGAACTCCATTCAAACCAGGCCAGTCTGGAGCCCTAACACATACTGAGTGTTTCTACCCTAGTGTGTTTGCTCTATGTATCTTCCCCTTTGTTTGGCCTCTGTCTAAAATTGAATATACTTGCTAATCTAAATTATATATATTCTTTAAGGACTTCATATACTTATGTTAGTTGTTTTATTACTTGTTTTTGGACATTGCTAATTTTTCTCTAGTTCATGCATGTTTCCTCTTGTTGTTTCTAAGTAATTCATTTACTAATAGGTTGGTGATTAAGTATATGGGATAAATAATTGGGTAAGTCCTAATTCTGCATTCAAATTTTAGTACTGAGATAAAGTTGGAGAAAATTTTATTAGAACTTCAATTTCCTTGAAATAGAGAACATTTTTTTTTAAGATAAAAGAAAGACTGTATCTAATAAGCCCCCCACCTTTAAAAAAAGTATTTTTTTGGACAATTGCCTGTTTTCTTATTTTAGTTCAACTTTGCTGGCTTTCATCCTGGAGTTGCTGAAGAACTCAGTTGCTATGCAGGAGCAGATGCTTGCCTGCAAGGGCTTCTTGGTAATAGGATACAGTCTTGAGAAGGTAGAGTATGAAATGCTTTACATTTTCTGGTTTTCATTTTCAGGCCATGGATTTGGTCTCCTACGTGGTTGAGAAATTTTTTCTGCAAGTATGTCTCCTTGGTTACATAAAATTACCAAAATTAAAATAACCTTTTGTTTTTTGACCTTGTCTCTATTGCTTTATTAGAGAAATGTAGCATTGCGTCTCATGGCGTCTTTAACTTTGAGCATAGTTTGTGGGCCAACTTTTTTCTGATATTGACAGCCTTTAATTTTCTTTCCTTGCCTTGTATTGGTAGTGAGCTTTTTTTTTTTTTTTTTTTCTAATAGGGGGGGTGTGGGGTTGGGGGAGCAGAGAGAGAGACTGTGAGAGTGAAAGAGAGAATTTTAAGGAGGCTCCACACCCAGTGCTGAGCTGGATGCGGGGGCCCAGTCTCACAACCCTGAGATTGCGACCTACATGGAGATAAAGAGTCAGTTGCTTAACTGACTGAGCTACCCAGGGGCCCTGGTAGTGACCTTTGAACTACCTTTTTTTTTTTTTTTTTTTGCAGTCTTCCAAATCCCATGTCAGCAGAGCAGTACTTGAACTTTGTCTTGCATTTTCAAAATATCTGAGTAATCTGCAGCATGGGATGCCCCTACTCAAACAGTTGTGTGATCACATTCTTCTTAACCCAGCTATATGGATTCATACCCCAGCCAAGGTAATATATATATACATATTTATGTATATAGATTTTGTTTTACTATTTTACCAAGTTCTTGTAGTTGAGAAGAGTGATAATTATGAGGATTTTCTTTTATCCTTTCACATGCTATCATGTAAAATTTCAATAGGTTGTGTTTTTTGATAAGCATACTTTTTTTCTTTCGGTATATTTGCGAGTCAGTGTATCTTTTCTTTTTTTGTAGAGCAGTGTTTTTTTTTTTAAATTTTAATTCCTTTGTGATTAAAAAAGGTGTTATATTAGTTTCAGGTGTACAATACAGTGATTAAACAATTCTGTACATTACCCAGTGCTCATGACAAGTGCACTCCTAATCCCTGCTACCTATTTCACGCATCACCTCACTCCCCCTCCCCTCTGGTAACCATTAGTTTGTTCTGTAGTTAAAATCTGTTGCTTGGTTTCTCTTTTTTCCCTTTTGTTTGTTTCTTAAATTCCATATGAGTGAAATCATGTGGTATTTGTCTTTCTCTGACTGACTTATTTAACTTAGCATTATACTCTCTAGGTACATCCATGTCATTGCAAATGGCAAGATTTCGTTCTTCTTTATGACTGAATAATATTCCGTGGTAGAGATGTACCACATCATCTTTATCCATTCATCTGTCAGTGGACACTTAGTCTGCTTCCATAATTTGACTATTGTAAATAATGCTTCTATAAACATAGGGGTGCATAATGCCCCTTGAATTAGAGTTTTTGTATTTTTTTGGTAAATATTCAGTAGTGTGATTACTGGATTGAAGGGTTCTATTTTTAATTTTTTGAGGAACCTCCGTAGTATTTTCCATGTAGGCTGCACTAGTTTGCATTCCCACTAATGGTGCAAGAGGTTTCTTTTGTCTCCACATCCTTGCCGACACCTGCTTCTTGTGTTGTTGATTTTAGCCATTTGACAGGTGTGAGGTGATAACTCACTGAGTTTTGACTTGCAGTTTCCTGAGGATGAGTGGTGTTAAGCATTTTTTCCTGTGTCTTTTGGGCATTTGGATGTCTTCTTCAGAGAACTGTCTGTCTATTTCTTCTGCCCAATTTTAATTGGATTGTTTGTTTTTTGGGGGGGTGTTGTATAAATTCTTTATATATTTTGGATATATAAACCCTTTATTAGGTAGGTCATTTGCAAATATCTTTTTCCATTTATTAGGTTACCTTTAGTTTTGTTGATTGTTTCCTTTGCTGTGCAGAAGCTTTTTATTTTGATGTAGTCCCAGTGGTTTAGTTTTGTTTTTGTTTCCCTTGCCTCAGGAGACATATCTAGAAAAATGTTGCAATGGCCAAGTCAGAGAAATTATTGCCTGTGCTTCTTACAGAATTTTATGATCTCAGGTCTCACATTCAGGTCTTTAATCCATTTTGAGTTTATTTTTGTGTATGATGTAAGAACGCTGTCCAGTTTTGTTCCTTTGCATACTGCTGTCCAGTTTTCCCAGCACCATTTGTTGAAGAGACTGTTTCCACTGGATATACTTTCCAAGACATCTCAGTATTTTTTTTTTTAAGATTTTATTTATTTTATTTGACAGATAGAGATTACAAGTAGGCAGAGAGGCAGGCAGAGAGAGAGGGGAGGAAGCAGGCTCCCTGCTGAGCAAAGAGTCTGATGCAGGGCTTGATCCCAGGACCCTGGGATCATGACCTGAGCCGAAGGCAGAGGCTTTAACCCTCTGAGCCACCCAGGCACTCCGACATCTCAGTATTTTTAAAAAATAGAGCTATAGTCTTCTGTTAAATCAAAATTTTGAGAGAGACTTTGATTTACTAAGTATAAATTGATACTTTGATTTACTAAGTATAAATTTGATTTTTACTAAGTATAAATCAAAGTTGGACAGTTCCAATGTAAATACAATGTTTCCTATCAACTTTAGCTCTGTTCTGTTACCAGTATGCATACATATCAATGTGTACATATGTATATATACATATGCATGAGTTTAATTCTGCAGGAACAGTTGAAATGTCACCTGGTTTTAAGGCTTCCATGATATACTGGTCTTCTTTAATCATTTTAATTCACATGAATTTAAATGATTAAATACAATTATATTTGTACACAACTTATTTAGTACTGTAACAATAAACCAATTACTTCTAAGTGAATATAATTTGTGATAAAGTATATAAATAAAACTTTTGTTAAGTCCTAATGTTGTATTAAATTGCCCTAAGAATATTAATTGTGGTAGTGTTCAGGAGAACTTGAAACAAATTTTTGTTAAATTGCATAATTGTATCTGCCTTATCTATAGTTTTTGTTAGAAGTATCATTTCATACCTATTAATTTCCTCTCTCCCTTTATCCCTGGTGATCCACTTAGAGTGTTTATCATTGTTTAGGTTGGAATCATACATACTTATTTTAGTTGTCAGAAAAAAAATGCAGACTTTCTTTACTTCTGGACTCATAGTATCTTATTTTCAGTTGGTCTTTTCAAATGTTAAAGAGAAAAACAGCTGCTGACTCCCGATTGCCATTTGGAAATAATCAAAGGAGGCAGCTGGAGGTTATACCTTTTTATCTCTGGGTTCAATTTTGACCTTTTTTTCTTCTATGACCCTCAGTCTTATTTCTTTTCAAGGATTGTTTCAAGTTACTTTTTAAACCTTTTACTAGACACTTTTTTTTGTTTTACTAAGCAACATATTTGTAAGGCTTTGGATCTCTTTTGATGTGGTGAAAAAGCCTTTTATTAGATACTTAGTTGTAGAGGAATATTTTTAAAATTCATTATATCATTTTCTTAGGTTTCTGGTATTACACTCTATTTCTTACCTCTTCCTTGTTAATAATTTTAATTTTGTTTTTTGAATTTATAATTTATTTGTTAATATTAAACTTTCCTTGTTTTAAAAACACTGTTTTGTGTATCCATAAGGGATTATATCTACTTTAATTGTATTATTAATTGTATTATATGGAAGTTTTTTTTTTTTAAAGTTTTTTTTTTTTTTTAAGATTTTATTTATTTAGTTGACAGAGAGACAGTGAGAAAGGGATCTCAAGCATGGGGAGAAGGAGAGGGGAGAGGAAGAAGCAGGCTTCTTGCTGAGCAGAGAGCCCGACTACAGGGCTCAATTCCAGGACTGGGATCATGACATGAGCAGAAGGGAGACACTTAACGACTCAGGCACCCCTACTTTAATTGTATTATAAAGATAGTTCTAAAATGGTTTTCTGAAGTTTGTTTGCACAGTTACAGGGAGGAAGGTAATTTTTAAGAAAAAAAAATACAACATGATGCATACAAAATGAGGTTTAGGGTACAGATGAGTGAGCATAAAGTTTAAGCTTCATTAGCTTCATGGTAATTCTACCTGTGGTTATGAAAGGTGAAGGTATGTATGTATGGATCAACCTTTGCTTTTGGAAAAGGATGTTTACTCTGCTGGTATAATATCCATTCATCTTCTCAGAGACTGTCTTTTTTTTTTTTTAATGTTTTTATTTTTTAAAAATCTTATTTATTTATTTGAAAGAGAGAGAGATTACAAGTAGGCAGAGAGGCAGGCGGGGGGTGGGGCGGGAAGCAGGCTGTCTGCAGAGCAGAAAGCCCAATGTGGGGCGCGATCCCAGGACCCTGAGATCATGACCTGAGCTAAAGGGAGAGGCTTAATGCACTGAGCCACCCAGGTGCCCAGAGACTGTCTTTTTTTTTTTTTTTTAAAGATTTTATTTATTTATTTGAGAGGGATTTATTGAGAGAGATCACAAGTAGGCAGAGAGGCAGGCAGAGAGAGAGGAGGAAGCAGGCTCCCTGCTGAGCAGAGAGGCTGATGCGGGGCTCGATCCCAGGACTCCGAGTTCATGACCTGAGCCGAAGGCAGCGGCTTAAGCCGCTGAGCCACCCAGGCGCCCCGAGACTGTCTTTTTAATGACCTAAATGGAGAGACGAAAGTTCTTGTATAAAATAGTCCTTCATTTGTTGAGTAACTGCTTTATGTTGGGCACTGTGAATGCTATGGTGAACAAACAGATCTAATTCTTGCCCTTACAGAATGCCTAATGGAAAAGACAGATGTTAACACATACAACTTGTATGGTTATTGGATTATATAATGAGTAAATGAGTAAATATTTATTCATTGTTAGCTTATGAATAATCTTGAGATCACCATTCTTACTCATCTCAATATGTTGATATTAGAGCCTTTTCATTTTTCTTTTACTACAGTATCATTCTCAAGAGACAGACTTTTCTTCAGTTTTTCATTTTTTATCACTATCGCTTTTTGGCCAGAATTCTTACGTTTTTAACATCTTACTCTCCTAAGATTATTTCTTAGCCTCAAACTGTGCAATAATTTTCCCATTGTTTTCACAATAAAGTAGTCCCTTTTCTAGCATTAAGTTTTCATGTCAATCATGTCCTTTCTGAGCTTTCTAGTTTAAAAACTCTCAGTTATCCTCAGTGGCTTGGCAAGTACTAAAATGTAAACCCAGAGCAGAGGTTCTCAATCTTGGCTGTCAGTAGAACCTGTTGGGAGAGGTTTTTTGTTCTTTTTTTTTTTTTTTTTTTTTTTTAAATAAAAAACAATTCCATACCCTCTACTCCACATTGTGTTTTATTTGATCTGGGGTAAGGCCCAGGCATCAGCATTTTTAAAACATGTTTTTCGGGTATTCTGTTGCACAATCAAGATTGTGGAGCATTTTATAAGATCTTGGGAAGCCTGTTGTTGTGTGATTTACCATTTTCCCTGTTTGAATTTCTACATTCTACCTATCTTACTGCTAATCTTCAAAGTCTACCTTAATACCTATTTTATTAGTCAGGCTTTTTTGAGTATTTTAGCTTATCCTATAATAATTTCTCTGGCCTCCAAATTGATTCTAATAACTCTTTGCTACTCATTTTGCAATTAATTACATATTTTGCAATTAGTTACATGGAATTAATTACATACATACTTATGTTTCTTTTTCTTTTTTTTTTTTTTTTTTTTAAAGATTTTACTTTTAAGTGATCTTTATACCCAGTGTGGGGCTGGAGCTTACAACCCTTAGATCAAGAGTTGTATGCTCTACCAACTGAGGCAGCGAGGTGCCCCTTTATAGATGTGTTAATTCTAGACCTTTTTTAAAAAAAAGATTTTATTTATTTATTAGATCACAAGCGGTTGGGGAGGTGGGGAGGAGGACAGAGGGAGAGGGAGAAGCAGGCTTGCTACTGAGCAGGGAGCCTGATGAGGCAGGGCTCAATCCCAGGACCCTGGTATCATGACCTAAGCTGAAGGCAGCTGTTTAACTGACTGAGTCATCCAGGTGCCCCAGTTCTAGAAAGTTTTTTAAAAGAATTTCCTTAAGGGGGCGCCTGGGTGGCTCAGTGAGTTAAGCCACTGCCTTCGGCTCAGGTCATGATCCCAGGGTCCTGGGATCAAGCCCCGCATCGGGCTCTCTGCTCAGCAGGGAGCCTGCTTCCTCCCCTCTCTCTGCCTGCCTCTCTGCCTGCTTGTCATCTCTCTCTGTCAAATAAATAAATAAAAAATTTAAAAAAAAAAAAAGAATTTCCTTAAGTAATTTTGTGTTTCAATAGGCATCTTCATTACATTGGTTTTTTACTTAAATTTAATTTACTTAAATTTACTTAATTTAAGTAATTTACTTAATTACTTTTTTACTTAATTACTTAAATTTACTTAAATTCAACTGGATTTCAGCTATTGAGAGATAATGTATATGTCATTGTATTTTTATAATATATCACTAAGCATAGTTGGATATAAATATTTTCTAAATGACTGAAATAGGATGGTAAAGAACTTGAACCATGAAGAAAAGTGTTGTATGGCCTCAGTGGTAAGTAAACTGGGCCTATCCATTTGAATAACATTGGCTGCATCAACATAATACTATTTTTCTGCAAGACAGTGGGATATTCCCCATATATATAGTTTTCTAAACTATAAGGATCATAAAATTGAACCTCAGTTTTAAGTGATTCAGCATATATGATTACTGATTGACTCCCTGATTCATTTAACTTTGTTTATTTTGGGGCATCTGGAAGATAGGTACCTAATTTGTGCTCTCTAACGAAATTACCACGTAACACTGACATATCTTGCGGGGTTGAAAGTGAAAATGCCATCCATGTCTAGGAAGGTAGCATAAATGTTCCTTTTTAAATGACTGAGAATAGGGGCGCCTGGGTGGTTCAGTGGGTTAAAGCCTCTGCCTTCGGCTCAGGTCATGATCCCAGGGTCCTGGTATCGAGCCCCGCATCTGGCTCTCTGCTCAGTGGGGAGCCTGCTTCCTCCTCTCTCTCTCTGCCTGCCTCTCTGCCTACTTGTAATCTCTGTCAAATACATAAATAAATCTTTAAAAAAAAATAAAGACTGGGAATAGTTTGGTCTTTGGTTAGGGGGCAAATATGTATGTCCTACTTAAAATTTTTCCACTTATAAAGTATATCTACTAGCAATGAATTGAAGAATTCTTGATTTTGACACAGTAGTAGAACAAAAGCAATCTTTATGTTGTGCTGTTGTGCTACAGTACTAGATTATAGCAGTTGGTGAGTTTTAAAGCTGTGCTTTTACTGAAATTTTGTACTAGTGTGAAATGTTTGGTGGTAGAGTAGTACCTATAATCCTATAATCTTTTGTTTCTTTTAAGAGCTTGTATTTTGAAGTTACTAAACTCTTATGTGTTTATTAAAATAATTTGGAAATAAGACTAGTAGGATCTTTTTTTTTTTTTTTTAAAGATTTTATTTACTTATTTGTCAGAGAGAAAGAGGGAGAGAGAGAGAGCACAAGCAGGGGGAGTGGCAGACAGAGGGAGAAGTAGGCTCCCTGCCAAGCAAGGAGCCCGATGAGGGACTCAATTCTAGAACCCTGGAATCATGACCTAAGCTGAAGGCAGACGCGTTACCAACCGAGCAACCCAGGCATCCCAGTAGAATCCTTTTCTAATTAGAGGATAATACTGATAAACATGTTGATAAACATGTTGAGGGATTGTAATTTTATAATCTATCAATGAGCTATTACAACAGAATTCTGTTTTTCTAACATCTCCTAAGGTAGGCTTTATGCTTTTTTTTTCTTTTGACTTCTACTTTTATTCTTTTTGAGTTATTCCTACTTTTTCTTTCTTTTTTTCTTTTTTGTTATCTTCTACTTTTCTGTAAAATGAAGAAAATTTCCAGCTTTTTAAAGCAACTATTCATAGTATGGTTAGTAAGCTTATGGTAAAGACATTATATATGCTCATGGATAATTGCTGATTGCTTAATAGGAATCAACAGTTATTTCCATGGAACAGTGCTTTAAAAATTTGGTGTATTAGGGGGTGTTTCCTTTATAATGTTATTGTAAAAGTAGCATTTACCTGGTTTAGCTTTATAAGGAATATATGTGCTTTTGTGTGTGTATGTGTGTGCGTGTGTGTGCACACGTGCCAGTGAATGTGTGTTATCTGTTAGCATGGATGTTACCATCAAGCTTGCATCTTACTTTGTGGAACAAGTATGATCCAAGTAAAGCAGCCTGAGAGTATTACTGGAATAATACTTTGTGGAACAAGTATGATCCAAGTAAAGCAGCCTGAGAGTATTACTGGAATAATATTTTTGCCCCTGGTAAAATATTAGGGGCAAAATGCTAAGCTGCTTCTTTGATGTACGTTCTTCATTTTGATTTTGTAGGTTCAGTTGACACTCTATACTTACCTATCCACGGAATTCATTGGTACAGTCAACATATATAATGCCATTCGGAGAGTTGGAACAGTGCTTCTCATCACGCATACACTGAAGTACTACTACTGGGCAGTGAATCCTCAGGATCGAAGTGGTATCACGCCTAAAGGATTAGGTATATCATCCCTGTTTATATATTTTGTCATAGATTTTTTTTCTTTTCTTTGTTTTAATATATTATTAAATTAATATAAGGAATTTATTATAATGTTATATGTTATTCTTGCAGTTTTTCTGAATATCATCATGGCAAAATTTTATTTTATTCTTCTTGATAATGTTAATAGTTTGTACTGAATTGAGGTTTGCGAGAGGTAACTTGCTACTTTCATGGAAGAATGCTACTTCTGCTGGTGTAAGTTGTTTGCAGAGCAGATAGGACTAGGATATTATTAAGGCACAGAAAATGAGAAGTTCTATATTAACATATGGTATTGATGCTGAAGCTAATTATCATATTGAGAATGAAAATCCATGGTTTTTGGGAAATAGAGATTTCTTGCTGAAGCAGGGGGTATATCTACTTCTAATAAATAATATAATGAGGCTATGAAATTTCAGTAATTATTTTTCCTGTATAATCAGGAAATTACTGGAGAGGTAATATTCATTTATCATGTCAGAAATTTATAGAAGGTATCAAAATAAAAATTTTGACAAATGGTGGATCTTTTGGTTTTAAATGAAACCTGCTTTAGATCGGCTATTGTAAAAGGAAGTTAATCAGCTTATATAAACTGGCATTTTCAGTTGAACTTAGTTCAAGTGTTTAGAATATGCCCCTTGAACTCAGTTTTATCTCCCTCCACCTTCTACGTTGTCTCTTTTCATGTGTTTTCTCCCTTACAGACCAAGCAGCCACTCTGCCTTCACATCCTTACAACTATAAGTCTAGCAAAAGAGTGTCTGCCTGTATTGAACGTTTCCAGCTGAAAAGTCTCTTTGTTGCTCATTGGCTCTGATTGCATCATGTGCATAGTCTTACGTGGCAGCTATCTTTCTGATTGCCCATACATGGGCATGGAAGCCCTTCCTATCTTTGAAGTACATGATCTCAGAGTGAGAATGGGTTCATTACCCTGATATAAAAATTGAAGGCTGCTTTGAAATCAGGAATTAGATGCTGAGAGTCATTGTACTTAAATGCTTTGGCTGTTCAGTGATTTATAAATACAATTTTCATATTAGTACAATGTTTCTTTATCCTTTTCAAAATCTCTTGCTTCTCAGAGGATACGCTATGTGTAACTTAGAAATATATGAGCACACACAGAAGTTGAATGATCTGTTTAAGGTGGTAGTGTTGTGGCGGAGAACTAGGTCATAATTTCCTAATGACTGTTTGATGGTACTGTAGGTATATCATGTACTGTCCTGCATATTAGTTTTATGTTCTGTCATTGATTTTATAACTGATTAGTGACCTTGGGAAAGTCTCATACTTTAAGTGAGAGAGCTGAATAAAGTTTGTGATTCTATTGTAGCTCTGTAACTGATTCTTTGTCTAGGAATTGTCATGTGGAACAAATTTTAAGCAATTTTCTTCCTATTTTAATTGATCTATTTGAGGTCTTGGTGGTCTTGTGCTTTGGTGGTGGTCTAAGAACTAGCTGTAAATAGTGATTAGTGGTGGGAAATTGCAGATAATATGAAGCAAACAGGTACCTAACTTTAGGATCTTACAACAATGGGTGTTTGGTTTCAGAAGCTTTCTACTTGGGAATTTTTTGTTTGAGACATGAAAATTATTTTTAATGTGAGCCATGTGTGACCAGAGATTATTTTTAAGAAGGGGAGGAGATGTCAGAGGTGGTCAACATAATGTTTCCTTTCTAAATGAACCAAACTGTGTTGAGCTGTACTTTTAAAAATGTTTGTATTAGCTTACACAAGAGACAGAAGTTTTTTTTTTTTTTTTTTAACTAAATTCACATATAAGTTTGGATTTTCTTTTGTAAACTTCTATTACTGTACTAACATTCTCAGAGTCTTTTAAAACAAAATATAAGTGCATATTATTATTGAATACAAATTTTATTTCCTCATTTTCATGTTTTGAAATTCATCTAACCTTAAAAATAAACTCCCTTCATTGTAATTTCAAAGTCACCCATTTTGTACATTTAGAGCACTGTATATACTATTGTATGTGAGATTGAATGTCTTTCTAGAGGCATAAAACTCTTTAAATTGAAGAATAATTGACAAACAGTATTATATTAATATCAACATAGTGATTTGATATTTATATGCATGATGAAATGGTCACCTCAATATGTCTAGTTACCATCTGTCAACATGCAAAGTTGTTACAATATTATTGACTCTATTCCTTACACTGTACATTAAATCCCTGTGACGTATTATTTTATAATGGGAATATTGTACCGCTTGACCTGTTCCTCTGTTTTGTCCATCCTCCCATCATCTTCCTTTCTCCCCTCTGGCAACTGGCAGTTTGTTTTCTGTATCTGTGAATCTGTTTCTGTTTTGCTTTGTTTTGTTCTTCAGATTCTACAAACAAACAAGTGAAATCATATACCATTTGTCTTTCCCTGTCTGACTTACTTCACTTAGAATTATACATTTTACGCCTGTCCATGTTGTCACAGTGACAAGTTTTCACTCTTTTTTATGGCTGAATAATATTCCGGTGTGTGTGTGTGTGCGTGCGCGCGTGCGCGTGCATGTGTATGTATATGCATATGAACACACACCACATCTTTATCCATGTATCTCTTGATGGATATTTAGGTTACTTCCATATCTTTGCTATGGTAAATAATGCTGTGCTTAACATAGGGATGCACATGTTTTTGAATTAATGTTTTTGTTTTCTTTGGATAAATCCTAGACGTGGAATTGCTAAATTATATGGCAATTTTATTTTTAATTTTTTGAGGTATCTCCATACTGTTTTCTATAGTGGCTGCACCATTTTACATTCCCACCAACAGTGCCTGAAAACTTCTTTTCTCTGCACTCACACTAATGCTAAATACTTCTTGTCTTTTCGATTTTAGCCATTCTGGCAAGTGTGAGGTGAAATCACATTATGGCTTTGATTTGCATTTCACAGATGGTTAGTGATGTTGGGCATCTTTTCTGTGCCTGTCGGCCATCTGTATGTCTTCTTAGAGATTTTTCTTGTTTCTTGAGGTTGGCCTGTTTTGATGTAAACTTCCCTGTTGGATCTGCTTTTACTGCATTTCACAGATTTTGGAACATTGTGTTTTCATTTTCATTTGTCTCAAGGTATTTTTTAATATCCGATTTTATTTATTATTCCATTGGTTTTTTAAGAACATGTTTTCTGGTCTCTGCATTTGTGTTTTTTCCCACTTTTATTCTTGTAATTGATTTTTAGTTTCATTATGGATGGAAAAGACACTTGATATGATTTTGGTTTTCTTAAATTTATTGAGACTTATTTTGTGGTCTGTCATGCTATTATTGTAGAAGAATGTTTCAAGTGCTTGAGAAGAATGTATCTTCCGGTTTTTTGGTGGGACTATTCTGTACATATCTGTTTGGTATATTTGTTCCATTGTGTTATTTAAGGCCAGCATTTTCTTACTCATTTTCTGTCTGGATGATCTATCTATTGATTGATGTAAGTAAGGGGTGTGGTAAAATCCCCTACTGTTACTGTATTACTGTCAGGTTCTTGTTTTTGTCTAGTAATATAATTCGTTTTATTAAATATTTATAAGTGTTATATCTTCTTGTTGGTTTAATCCCTTTATTATGTAATGCATTTTGTCTCTTACAGCTTTTTAAAAAGTCTCCTTTGTCTGATAAAAGTATTGCCAGACCAGTTTTCTTTTTATTTCCTTTTGCATGGTGTATCTTTTCCTGTCACTTCACTTTTAGTCTTTGTGTGTCTTTAGAGAGTGAGTCTCCTGTTGGCAGCATATAGAGGATTTTTTTTTTTTAAGTTTGAAAGTTTTTACTGACAGGTACATACTTATTACTATTTTGTTCATTGTCTTCTGTTGTTTTTCAAGTTCTTCTCTATTCCTTTCTTCTTTCCTTGCTCTCTTTCCTTGTGATTTGATGGTTTTGCTTAATGTTCTGTTTGGATTCCTTTTTATTTTTTTGTGTTTGTAGTTACCATGAGCTTCATATCTAACAACTTACATATATAGAAGCCCATTGTAAGTTGGTGATTCCTTAGGTTCAAATGCATTCTAAAAGTACTACATTTTTACTCTCATCTCCCAATGTTTTATGTTTTTGGTATCATATTTTAAACTTTTTATTTAGTGTATTCCTTAACTAATTATTGTAGCTATAGTTGATTTTATTACTTTTGTCTTTCAGTCTTTATATACTCAGTTTTGAAATGAGTGATCCCCCTACCTTTACTGTAAAGGCAGTTTACCTTTACCTTTACATTGCCTTTGCCAGTGTGATTTTTTTTCTTTCCTGTATTTTCTTATTTCTAGTTAAAGCCTTTTTCTTCTGCTTAAAGAATTCCCTTTAATATTTCTTGTAAAGCATGTCTAGTGATAATGAACTTCTTTAGTTTTTGTTCTTCTGGGAAACTCTTTATCTTCCTCTCAATTCTAAACAATAATGTTGAGGCACATGTCTCTTTAGGTGACTCATTTTATGTTTCTCATAAATATATAGAAAAAACTCTTAGGGAAGACAGTTTTATACTTTGCTTTGAGGTCTTTGAAACACTAAGTATGTGTACATATTATTTTTTCAAAGATGGACCACGACCTAATCAAAAAGAAATACTTTCTCTACGAGCATTCTTGTTGATGTTCATTAAGCAGTTAGTGATGAAGGTGAGTTTATACTTGTCCTTTAGCATGTTCTGTATTTTAACTTAAAATTTCACATAAATTTTTGTTGTTAAGTCTTTGTTTACTCTTTGTTGGGTTATTAGTATTACACTTTGGAAATACTGTGAAAGAGACTTGATTCTATGTTATTTTGTTCTTTTTTGCACACATATGGATGTAAATCATAGCAGAATTGGAGATTGATAATTGTAATATATGTTGTATGAATTTCTCTAGGGGTTCAATGGGTTCATTCTTTCATTCAGTAAATATTTACTGAGTTTCTGTTAAGTACTAGATATTATCCATGGCAGTAGTGATAGGGTAATCAATAAAACTCTTCAAGGAGGTAACATTTTTAGTTGGTCTCTTGTACTTGACATTCAGATTTTGAGAAAAAATTTCCATAAATAAAGGTACCAGAAAGATGCATCAGCCTTTAGAAATTATCACATTTGTCTGATTCTTATTGTGTTGTAGGTAAAGTATTTATTATTTTTAAGAAAGGTATTTTGATTTTATTAGAGAACAATGTATAAATGTATTTTTTATCAATATTTTATTATTTTCCTATGTCATTTTCTTATTTTTTAGAATTTAATATTATGTTAAGTGGGTCAAACTTTTAGTATATCTTTTAGACTCAAATTCCTTATTTCTATTTACAAAAATCTTATTGCTTGATTTTTGTGTTTAATTTTTTCAGTGATTTTGTTTCCTAATTCTTTTTTTTTTATAAATTTGATTTTATTTCTTTTCCAGTGTTCCAATATTCATTGTTTATGCACCACATCCAGTGCTCCATGCAATATATACCCTCCCTAATACCCACCACCAGGCTTACCCGACCACCCACCCCACTCCCCTCCAGAACCCTTAGTTTGTTTCTGAGTCCACAGTCTGATGGTTTGTCTCCCCCTCTGATCTCTCTTATTGCTCTTTTCTCATTTCAGCTTTGTTTTATCATTGATAAATTGGTAGGACAGGTTAAACATTTACATACTGAGTTCATATTTAAAAGTGCAACGTTTTCTTCAAGGAACAATACTACTCAGTTTTTAGAGCCTGACATTTATTTATTTATTTTATTGACATATAATGTATTATTTGCCCCGGGGTACAGGTCTGTGAATCATCATGCTTACACATTTTAACTGGTAATTTTAGAAGCTGTTCTTTTACTCTTCAAATTTAACAGAAAAAAGAAATAGAAAAGTTGTCTTCTATATTTAGTGGAGTGATAGTTGTGAATAGTACTCTTTCATCATGAACTATTGGTTTGCTTACTTTGGGACTCTATAGCTTTATTAGATAGCCTGTCATATAAAACAGGATACTTGATAACATATCTTTGACTTCTAC
This sequence comes from Mustela erminea, assembly GCF_009829155.1. Classification (NCBI taxonomy): domain Eukaryota; kingdom Metazoa; phylum Chordata; class Mammalia; order Carnivora; family Mustelidae; genus Mustela; species Mustela erminea. Next base: position 24,369,353 of record NC_045615.1, on the reverse strand, counting down.
ACAGTCTTGAATATAACAGATCTTTGGTGTTTCCCCTAATTCATGTTTTAAATTTAGATTCTATATTTAATATCTTTGTATATTTATAGCAATTGACCAGGTTGACAAATGTTAGGTGTATTATTCACCTTCTAAAAAATCTTTTTAAAATGCATGTGTAAAATACTTTAAGACACTTATATTATGTTTTTAAAGGATTCTGGAGTAAAGGAAGATGAACTGCAGGCCATTCTTAATTACCTCCTCACTATACATGAGGTAACATTTGAAATTTATATTTTGGGATTTTGTCTTTTGAAGCTGCATTATGATCTTTTTTTTTTTTTTAAAGATTTTTTATTTATTTATTTGAGAGAGAGACAGTGAGAGAGAGCATGAGCAAGGAGAAGGTCAGAGGGAGAAGCAGACTCCCCATGGAGCTGAGAGCCCGATGTGGGACTCGATCCCGGGACTCCGGGATCATGACCTGAGCCGAAGGCAGTTGTCCAACCAACTGAGCCACCCAGGCGTCCCTGCATTATGATCTTTTTAAAGTAAAAACGTTTAAGTGATCTTTCATTAATGTAACTACAATGGAGAATAAATATATTTAGGACCTAAGTCTTAGCAACTGTCATTTAAATACCCTTTATTACCACAGGATGGCTCTGAAAATAATCATGAAAAGTTTTTAAAAGTTTTGAAATTAGATGTCATTGAACTAATAAGAAAGTATGTCAAAGGGCGCCTGGGTGGCTCAGTGGGTTAAAGCCTCTGCCTTTGGCTCAGGTCATGATCCCAGAGTCCTGAGATCGATTCAGCTCTCTGCTCAGCAGGGAGCCTGCTTGCCTTCCTCTCTCTCTGCCTGCCTCTGTGCCTACTTGTGATCTCTGTCTGTCAAATAAATAAAATCTTTAAAAAAAAAAAAAGTATGTCAAAGAATACCTTCATTGTATCTCTAGGAACCAGTGTAACATGTGGAAAATAGGTTATGAAAATGACTAAAAATGTTTAGATTTTTAAATTCATAACAATCTTCTAACTGATTTTGCATGTTCAAATACTGGTAAGTCAACTTATTTATAATGGGATTTGTAATTACGTGGTTGCAAAGGAGGTTGAAAAATAAGTTGAAATGTTTTGGGTTTTTCCTTTATTATTTTGCCCGGGGAAAATGTTATATACTCTGATTTAATCTAATTAAATAATTGGATTAAGTATTTGTTAAATAAGTAAAATTTAGAAATGATGTAATTTCATGTAAAGCACAGTATTTCAAATGATATTTACATTTCTGTTTTATAGCTCATATCTTATGTTTTAATAAATATCTGTTATGGTGTAAAATAATGTCTTTTTAAATCATGAGTAAATGGGAGATATTGTTTTGACCTATTGCTCTTGATATGGAAAAGTGGATTAAATTTATTGACTGGATCATATTTGACTCAAACATTAATGATTATGCTTGCTTTTTTCTCTTGATTAGGGTATTTTATTTGTGGATTTTCTTTACCCAGTGTAATAGTTGAAGATTTTTTCAACTGAATTTCCTAGTAATGTTGTTGTGTATGATTTCGTTTTTTATTAACTCTAACTCCCTAAGGGACTGAAGTACTTTATAAAGGAGAAACTAGAAATCATGGTGATCTTCTCTATTCTCTTAGTCTGTTAATTCAGAAATCTTTTAGGTCTTTCAAATAACACTTTTTTCCCAAGCCTCAGTGCTCTAGCTCTAGATTATCTGCTTAGTTTACTGAAAATTAGATGTTCAAATAGCTGTAGTCCAAACCAGTGAACAAAAACTTTTATACACAGGGCAGCAGAGATAACTAGCTCTTGATAGCTGCTTCCCTTGTCCTTTTTTTGGGTCAGTATTGCCACATTGGTTCTAAATATGCATATATACTGGAATATTCAACCAAGGCTGTGTAGGATTTTCTTGGAATTGTTTCAGGTTTCAGAACTCACATATGCTTCTTTGCTGTTCTGTCAGAATTTTCAAGTTATACTATATACAATAGTATGTTGCCTCAGTAAACACTGATCATCTTTTTTTTTTAATACTGTCAATAGATATAATATATGAAAACTATTCCATTATTTCCTCAAAAGCTTACTGTTGTAACTAGTTTCTTGAGAAGGTCAGTGAATAAAGCATACACTGCCATCAGATTGCTGACATTGATTACCTTATTAAAGGCTCTGGTATGTTTTGCTATAAAAAAAGAAAATAACTTAGTTTCCCCTTTCCTCAATTTCTTAATATATAATCGTTGTCTAAAAAATCCTGTTACGTGTAGTATATCTATAGAATATGTTTTAGGAAATCTCGATACTTTATACTGTAAGGGTTGCATTTCTTTGATTATGACATTTGACACATTTGATGACATGTATTTTGAGTTAGAAGATGAATATATACGTGTAAAGAACGATCTTATTAAAAGCAGGTGAATATTGCTTATATGTCCATTATTTTAAGTTACAGTTTTTTTCATTTTGGAAGTATTCAGTGTTCAAAAAGATTTTTCCTTATTTAAAATAATTTCTATTTTGATTTTAGGATGACAATCTAATGGATGTCCTACAACTGCTTGTTGCATTAATGTCAGAACACCCTAACTCTATGATTCCTGCTTTTGACCAAAGGAATGGATTACGGTAAGAGTTGTATATCAGGGATTTAAATATATTAAATCGAAGAGTTTACTTTGGAAGTGATAGATGATTCTTAAGTATGGAAAGTACTACTGGATCATCTATTATAAATGAATTAAGATATAAGACCCATTTATTTCATGTGTTATGTTTTTTAAAGAAGTCTTAAATTATAGAGGTTGTGTTACTGTTTAATTTGTGAAGACAGATCAGGCAAATCAGGTTAGTATTTTGTATGGTTAGTGCTGTTATATAACTATTATAGAACTGAATTCTTTAGCAGAGTTATCTTTAGGTCCTAGAACAGTAGTAACTAATTTGCACTGCAAGAAGAGATCCCACTGCTCTCTTAAATATTGCCACCTTCATCCCTAATCCCAATCATCATTGTATTAGTCTACTTGGGCTTCCATAACAAAATATCTAGACCGGATTGCTTAAACAACAGAAATTTGTTTTCTTACAGTTTTTTTTTTTTTTTTTTGAAACATACTCTGAGAAACTAAGTCTTCTCAATGTGTTTAGACTGTTTACTTTTAATGTAACTACAGTTAAGGCTTTATTATCACCTAGCATTTTATTATTTATTTACCTCTGTATTTTTGTCCTCAGTTTCTTTTTTCCACTGTTCCTTGTATTTGAATTCCATTAGTATTCTTTAAAAATTAATTTGTTTGATTTTGTATCTATTTCTGCTTGTTTTTTTTTTTAGTAGTTGCACAAGATTTCAGTCTACTTTAATATTTTACCTCTTCAAATATAGAACCATTTCAACTATTTATCTCTTTACCACCATTTTTTGTTACTACCTCTAATGTATCACAAGTCTGTCTAGACAATGATACAGTTTTTAGTTACCTTGTTGTATGTATTTTAAGAATTTACGGAAGAAAAATCCCTGTTTACTTTTTACCAGATGTTTACAATTTCTTTTATTCTTTGTTCCCATTCTGGAGGAACTCTATTTACATTTCTTATTGGGTGGTTTTCTTGGAAACAAATTTTTAAATTATTCCTGAATATAATTTTTAAAAAGATTTATTTATTTATTTTAGAGAGTGCAAATGGGGGGAAGGGCAAAGACAGAGAGAGAGAGAGAGAGAGAGAGAGACAGAATCTTATGCAGACTCCCTGCTGAGTGGGGAACCCAAAGCAGGGCTCCATCTCATGAACCTGAGATCATAACCTCAGCTGAAACCAAGACACTCAACTGATTGGACCACCTGGGCTCCCTTCTGAGTATAATTTTATCTGGTCTTCATCATTCAAGGGTATTTTTTCTGCATATAGAATTCTGTGTAGAATTCTACTTTTTTCTTTTAGTACTTCAAAATATTTTTTCATTTTTCCCTGGTACCCATGGTTTCTAATGAGAAGTGTATGGTTATTTAAATCTTTATTTGCTAAATAAAATGTACTACATTTTTGTACTTGCTTTCAAGACATATTCTTTAGCCGCCCCCCCCACTTCCATTGTACTTTCTTTGTGATTATCACCAATTTTGCAAAGTTTTGGGCCCTTATTTTCCTATTTTTTGCTTCAGTTATGTCTTTCCTCCCTTTACTTTGGGTCTCTAGTGGCTTGAATATTAGGGCTTTTGATGTACACATCCCTGAGCCTCTTTAGTTTATTTCAATCTTTTTCCTTTGTTCTTAGGTTTGATACTGTCTATTGATAGCAATATAGCAAACTTCTAAGCTTTCTATATGTGATAAACTTCATCTTCAACTTTATAGACTTTTTGTTTGCTTTTTTCTTTTTGATATTAAGCTCATCTCATAAATACTTTAAATTTGTACATTTCAGTTGTATAATTTTAAGATGGTTAATTTTACACTTTTTTTTGTTGAGAACCCTATTTTCTAATTCTGTTAGACTGTGTTTACTTTAACCTTCCAGAGCGTATTTATAATAGCACCTTTAATATTTTTGTGTGATAATTACAGCAGTTTACCCATCTCATCAGCATTTGTTCAGTGTCTCTTCCTATGAGAAATGGTTCTATTTTCTTGGTCCTTTGTATGTTGAGTAATTTTTTAATGTATCCTAGACATTGTGAATGTTATCTTTTATAAACTGTGGGTTTTGTTAAAATCCTCTAATTAACCTTGACATTTTGTTTGTTTTATTTTAATAAGAATGTTCAGACTGCAAGTTCTACCTATCCTTTGTGGGTAATGGTTCCAGATGTCATTTATTGTAAAAGTCTACCTTGTCCTGCTTTGTGTCTCTCTTGTATGTAATTCACTCAGGGATTAGGTAGAGAATTGAATGATAATTCAAATTTTTTTTCAATTTAGAAAAATTTCTCTGTTCTGGTCCATGTCTGCCTGGACACAAGTGCATCTCCTGGGTCAGTTTAGGACTCTTGTGGGTTTTTACAAAGATTTTGAGGATCTTTCTCTCCTGTTTGCTCCTATTCAGGACCACTCCCCCACCCCCCGCCACCTGTACGAACCCATTTTCTTAGTTCCTCTAACCAAAGGACAGTTTTTGTCAGAGTAACAGCCATCTGAGCTTCTAACATCCACCTCTGAGATAAAGGCTCACATTTGGGTCAGATTTATAAGAGAAAATAAAAATTGAGACTCTTCACTCTATCATGGACAATTCTCCAGATTTTATCACCAGTGCATCTGCTTTTGTTTGGTCTTCAGAGTACTTAACAAAAATGCTTTTTGTATTTTTTCCCATTGTTTTAAGGTCTAATATGTAGGACAGGCTGTTACTAGCTTTAGGACATCTTGGTTGAACCAGAACTCCCTGTTGATTGTTTAGTTTCTTTCCGCACCCCCCCCCCCCCTTTTTAAGAGATTTATTTGTTTTAAAGAGAGAGCTTAAGAGAGCGAGTGAGCATGTGTGCATGAGTGGGGTAGGGGAGGGGTAGAAGGAGAGAGAGAGAGAGAGAAGCCTTAAGCAGACTCCCTGCTGAGCAGGGAGCCCATGTGGGCTCGGTTGCTCAACACTGAGATCATTACCTGAACTGGAATCAAGAGTTGGTTGCTTAACTGACTGAGCCACCAAGGCGCCCCTAGTTTTCTTTTCTAAAAAATATTTTCTGTTTAATGGTCTTATAATACTTTATTTCCTTTCTTCTTGGTGAACTTTATTATTTCTTACAAGACATGTATGTTAGCAATGAATTTTCCCAGTCTGTTCATCTGAGAATACTTTTACTTCTCTTGATTTTTGGATAATAATTATACAGGATATAAAATTTTAACAGTTTTCTTTCTGTTTGCACTTTGTGGTTTAATTGACTTTTGGTTACTACTGTTTGTGCTGAGATGTCAGCCTTGTATTAATGTTGTTTTCTGTAGGTTGAGTCATGTTTCTCTTGATACTTTCAACTTTTTTTTTTGGTCTTTGGATTTTGGGTACATTTTATTTAGTTGTGATTCTCTTTGTTTTTATCCTTTTGTGGTTTACTGAATTCTTGGATCCGCAAATTAATGGTTTTTTTTCATTAAATTTTGGAAGATTTCCCCCTACAGTTTCTTCAGAAGGATTTTCTTCTGCATTCTTCTTCTTCCTTTTTTTTTTTTTTTTTGGCTCTTGCATTATACCTATGATGGAATACTACAATGTCTCACAGGTTTCTAAAGGTCTGTTAGTTTATGTAACATGATTTTCTCTGTGTTCTTCAGATTGGATAATTTCTGTTGATCTGTTGAAGTTCACAGACTCTGTTTTTTGCCATCTGAATCTGCTGTTGAGTACCTCTTACGAATTTTTCATTTTTCATGTTCATTTTTTAACTCTAGAATCTTAATGTGGTCCTTTTAAATCTTTATTGTTTACTTACTGTTACTCTGTTTACTTTTTTTTTTTCCTTTTTTTCACCCCACCCCCATGTTTTCTTTTAATTATTTGAACATACCATTTTAAAATTAGTTGGACGGGGGCGCCTGGGTGGCTCAGTGGGTTAAAGCCTCTGCCTTCGGCCCAGGTCATGCTCTCATGGTCCTGGCATTGAGTCCCAAGTTGAGCTCTCTGCTCAGCAGGGAGCCTGCTCCCTCCCAGCTCTGCCTGCCTCTCTGCCTCCTTGTGATCTCTGTCAAATAAATAAATATTAAAAAAAAAAATAAAGTTAGTTGAACGTATTTATTGCATGTCTTTAAAGTGTTTGCAAAATCTGACATTTAGAACTTGAGTCATTTTATTGATTGACTGCTTTTTAAAAAAATTATGGGTCACACTTTTTAATTTCCTTGCATACTAATTTTGGTTGAAAATGGAGTATTTCAGATAAATATTATAGCAAGTCTGACTTCTGTTTTGTTTGTCCGTGGGTTGTTGGTATGTTTTTTTTTTTTTAAAGATTTATTTATTAGAGAGAGCAAGAAAGAGAGAGCGAGTGGGCATATGAGCAGATGGAGAGAATCTTGAGCAGACTCTTTACTGAGTTCAGAGTCTGATGTGGGGCTTGATCTCATGACTCTGAGGTCACCACCTGAGCTAAAACCGAGTCAGAGGCTTAACAGTTGTACCGTCCAGGTGCCCTATTGGTTTTTTTTTTTTTAAAAGATTTCATTTTTAAATAATCTTTATACTCAACTTGGGGTTTGAACTCACAACCCTAAGATCAAGAGTTTCATGATCTACTGACTGAGATAGCCGGGTATTCCATGGGTTATTGGTTTTTCATATAATAATTGCCTTGTCTAATGTCCAGAATTTGTTTACTCCATGGTATGCAGCATCTGGGTTCTCAGTTTGTTTTTTATTTATTTTTTAATTTCTCAGTTTGTTTTTAATTTATTTTTTAATTTCTTCTCTGTTTTCTTTCCCTTTCTCTCTCAGCTTAAATGGTTGTTTGGGCATTAGCACTATCAACAAGGCCATGGACTCTTAATTTTCTTAACTTAGTGTGTACTAAGGTCTTAGTAATAAATGCCTCTTAATTTTTTGTGTTGCTGATTTAAAGGTTATATGTGAAAAGTTTGTTTAATTTTATTTCTGTCTTTTTTTCTTTGTGGAGGGAAATGCTGACTTCCACATTGGCATTAGTGGAAGTCATTCTTGCTGTTTTTTTTTTTTTTTTTTTAATAGTATGCTTTAAATTTTGGTACCTTTTCAGTTTTTTACTTATGGTGAATAAATGAAAAATCTGTAACGTGCATGAATATATGGAAATGTGAATAATTCACTCATTTTTTAAAAAAACACTGGATAAAGAGGTTTATTGAATATTTATATTATATAGAATAAAAATAACTTGGGAATGATGGGTAGGTAGTTCTTTTAAATCTAATTGGAGATCTGTGGAAATCTTTTTTGGCTCTAGAAATTCAGTATGAGATTTTCTGAACTGTCAATTTTCTTTCTTTAGGTCTTTCTCCTTTTCTGCCTGTCTGCTTGTCTTGTCATTCTGTCATGCTTTCCATCTGTTTTTCTTCCTTCTTGATTTCTTTCTTGAGTTAAAGAAACAGAGAATCCAAATGGAGCATTGATGCATAATTTCATTATCTGTTTATGGTTACACTGCTACCTAAAATTATTACCATAATTTTTAAAGGCCAACATGAAAAGAGCACAAGTATATATTTAGTGAAACTTTCATACTAACTGAAAGTTAAGTGGAGTGTAACATAGGCTCAAACTGAAAAACATGGAGAAATTTTGAGGAGGGGATAGTCTTTCCTGGTGTCAGGAAATAGGAACACCAAACTGTATCATAAAGGTCAGTAACTTTTACAGATTTTAAGTGGCAATTTGGTGTCCATTAAATTACAGAAATTTTCTCATGTACTTGATAAATATAAACTCTTTTCCACCATCACATCATGTAGACATAATCTCCGATATCTTGGGGCACTTATTTTTCCTTAGAATTGACTATGTTTCCTGATGCAGTATCAGTCACACCCTGGGTCTTGCTTAAATTTTAAGTATTAAATTTTTAATTTTTGGAGTCTAATAAGCTTTTATCATTTAGACTGAACTGATTGAAATAATGTTACTTTTCATGTCTGTGAACTGATTGAAATAATGTATTTTCATGTCTGTGAACTGATTGAAATAATGTTACTTTTCAAATGTCTCTTTTTGGTATTTCTATTACCTGAATATTTTCTTATTTGCAAATGCTGTAATATGCATGCTGTAATATTTTTCAGTTCAGAAAAATAGATATATATTTATTAGAATGTCCATAAATTTTCTTTGTATGTATAGTCATAGTAAAATGACTATGAAATTATATGAAAACATGTCCCAATTTTTAATAGTGCCTCTTACAGATTACTCCTAATATCTTTCATATACTTTTTTCTATTTCCAATAGAGAAATGTATATATATTTATAAATTTTTTATAGCTATAAAAATATATGTGTCATTGAAGCAGTACAGGATTTTTCTGCTCTAATGTGAGAAATGTTTTTTGTGTTAAATTGGGACTCAACTTTGGTCAAAAAGTGGAATATGCTCACTTGGTTTTATGGAATTTAGTGGTTACGTTTGGTTGATAAACTAATTGGATTCAGCTTTAGTGAGAAATATTCAACACTTAAAAATTATGATAGCACAAATATGAGGTATATAGATCCAATTGTAGTCATTTCGGTCTTTTCATGTTAATAAAACATTTTTTGAAAATAATTAGTTCTATCTGGAGTTCGTCTTTTGGTGAAATCATTGTGATTTCAACCAAAGATTATTTGTTAAGTTAAACTACAGCAAGCATAGATTAAGTCATTCTGTGTTAAAATGTCTTAGAGTGTTGTGTTTTTAAAACCAGTATTAAAGTTATGTTAATATTTCTTTTACAGACAATTTAATTTTTATTTTACAAAATTTAAATCACAAAGGAAAAAAACTTACCAGTATTGTACTAATGATCAAATGTTACAGTTTTGATAGTATGATTTGTATTAAAAATGACTAGTTTCACATATCATTTTATAAGATTACAATGTATTATGGACCTAGATATTTTAATTAATATTTTAACAGGAATCAACCTTATTTTTATGTATTTCCTCTTCTGTCAGCCACTAGAGGATCAAGGCCTTTAGTTTTTTTTCATAATTATTTTTTTCAGACTTAGTTATTAAGCATTAAGATTTTTATCTAGGAGGATACTAGAAAATCTTAGTATTTTTAAAATAATCATAAAAGTTTCTGATTTTTTTTCTAAGTGTTTATGAGGAAAAAAACAATATAATGAAGTAAATTGAACATTATTTACGTAATTGTTTATGATACTCAAATTTTGCTATACTTTGTTTATACTCAAACCGGTGGTCTCTGGCTGAATGCCTTTGGAGATGGTTTTAAAAATTAAAATAGATTAATATGTAAATTTTGAGAATTGAATGTGAAATTTATCCTTTTTTATTTTTAAAGATTTTATTTATTTATTTGATGGGGAGATCACAAGTAGGCAGAGGCAGGCAGAGAGAGAGGGGGAAGCAGGCTCCCTGCTGAGCAGAGAGCCCGATGCGTGGCTCTATCCCAGGACCCTGAGATCATGACCTGAGCTGAAGGCAGAGGCTTAACCCACTGAGCCACCTAGGCACCCCTGAAATTTATCTTTAGATATCATTTATGTTTTAACCTTTTCGCTTTTTAATTATTTTTTGATTATCATTCATTACCTGTTGTCACTAGTATTCATTATCCTGTTCTCTTGCTTTTAATGATAAGAATTATTCACAGATTTAAATATGTGTTAGCATTAAGCAATGGTTACTTTGTACTGATTTTAAAATAAATGTGGTAGCTTCCAAAGGGCATTGTTAAACCTGTGGTAGAGGAAAAATAGTGACTCAGAACCAGTTTTATGCCAAATGGTTTGCATAAATACATTTATGAGTACAGTATAAACTACCATTATTTTCTAAGTATTTTAACTTGTTATCATTTTTTGGTCTTCATTAAAAGGAACAATAACTATTGAGATTTAAGCAAAAAATTTAAGGGCTTTTTTAAGGAAGAGTTTTATGTTACAAAATTTAGAGGGAGGTATAGACATTTCCCATATTACAACCCCTGTCCCCACACATGTATACCCTCCTTGATTATCAGCATACCCACCAGAATGGTAGAGTTGATGAATCTACATTTACACATGATAATCATCCAGAGTCCATAGTTCACATTATCGTTCACTCTTGGTATTGTACATTCTGTGGATTTGGACACTTGTATGATGGCATGTATCCATCATCAGGTTGTTATATAGAGTACTTCCATTGCTCTAAAAATCCTCTGCTTGTTTATCCCTTTTCCACCCACCCCCAAGCTCTGCCCCCTACAGATCTTTTTACTAATTCTGTAGTTTTCACTTTTCCAGAATGTCATGTGTTAGAATCATGCAGATACAGCCTTTTCACACTGGCTTCTTTTCCTTAGTAATATGCATTTAAGATTCCACCATGTCTTTTCATGGCTTGGTAGCTCATTTTTTAGTGCTGAATAATATTCCATTGTTTAGATGTTCATAGTTTATCCATTAACTTACTAAAGGACATCTTGGTTGCTTGCAGATTTTGGCAGTCATGAATAAAGGTGCTGTAAACATGCATGTGCAGGTTTTTGTATGGACATGTTTTCAGCTTCTTTGAGTAAATAACAAAGAGCACTGTTGCTGATTCTATGGTAAAAGTGTGTTTAGTTTTGTAAGAAACTCTGAAACTGAAACTCTCAAACTTTCTTTCACCAGCATTTGGTGTTGTTGGTGTTCTAGGTTTTGTCCATTGTCATAGGTATGTAGTGGTATCTCATTCTCATTTTAATTTGTATTTCTCTGATGACATATAATGTGGAGCATCTTTTCATATGCTTATTTTCCATCCATGTATCTTCTTTGGTAAGGGTGTGTTAATTTCTTTGGCTCATTTAAAAATAGATTTTTTAAAATTTTTTACTTTTGAGTTTTTAGAGTTCTGTGTATATTTTGGATAACTGTTTCTATTTTTTTAAGATTTTATTTATTTATTTGACCTGGAGAGAGAGATCGTGAGAGAGAGGTAGCACAGGCAGGGGAGTGGCAGGCAGAGGGAGAGGGAAAAGCAGACACCCTGCTGAGCAGGGAGCCTGATGTGGGGCTCGATCCCAGGAAACTGGGGTCATGACCTGAGCTGAAGGCAGATGCTTTACCGACTGAGCCACCCAGGCATCCCATGCATAACAGTTCTTTATCAGATGGGTGTTCTGTAAATATTTTCTCCCAGTCTGTCTTGGCTTCTAATTCTCTTGATATACTTTTTTGCAGAGCAGAAGTTTTTAATTTTTAATGAAGTCCAGTTTATCAATTATTTCTTTGTGGACTGTGTCTTTGGTTTTGTATCTTGTATCACCATACCCAAGGCCATCTATGTTTTTTCTTGTCTCCTAGGAGTTTTATAGTTTTGTCTTTTACATTTTGGTCCATGTTGTAGTTTATTTTTATGTCTAAAATTTGAATGTGGGTATCTACTTGTTCCAGCATCATTTGTTGAAAGCATGTCTTTTGTCCGTTGTACTGCTTTTGCCCTTCTTTGGTCAATGAGAAGTTGACCACATTTATGTTGGTCTCTTTTTAGGCTCTATTCTGTTCTATTGATTTTTTTCATGTATTCTTTTGCCAATACCATACTGTTTTGATTTCTCTACCTTTATAATATGTCTTGAAATCAGGTAGCATTGATTTTCCAACTTTGCTCCTCTCCATCAGTAATTGTGTTGGCTGTCCTGGGCTTTTGCCTCTTAATATAAACTTTAGAATAGTTTCTTGATAGCTATAAAATAACTTTTGGGGATTTTTTTTTTTTAAGATTTTATTTATTTATTTGACAGACAGAGATCACAAGTAGGCAGAGAGGCAGGCAGAGAGAGGAGGAAGCAGGCTCCCTGCAGAGCAGAAAGCCCGATGCGGGGCTCGATCCCAGGACCCTAGGATCATGACCTGAGCTGAAGGCAGAGGCTTAACCCACTGAGCACCCAGGCGCCCCGACTTTTTGGGATTTTGATTGGAATTGTATTCAATCTATAGATGAAGTTGGAAATAACTGAGATCTTGAGAATATTGAGTCTTCCTATTTATGAATATGGATTTACTCTCCATTTACTTAGCTCTTCTTTGGTTTTATGCATCAGTTTTATAGTATTCCTCATGTAGATCTTGTACACATTGGGGGGGGTGCTACTGTAAATGGTATTGTGTTTTTAATGTCCTATTCCACTTGATTATTATTGGTGTATAGGAAAGGAGTTGACTTTTGTATGTTAACTGTATTCTCCAGCCTTGGTATAACCGCTTATTAATTCCGGGATTTTTTTGGTTCTAGATTTTCTTCATTGATGATCATGTCACCTGTGAACAAAGACAGTTTTATGTGTACCTTCACAATCTGTATACCATTTATTTCCTTTTCTTGCCTCACTGCATTAGCAAGAATTTCTACTATAATGCTGTAAAGGAGTAGTAGAGAGGACATCCTTGCCTTGGACCTGATTTTAGTGGGAATCCTTGGACTTTCTCCCTATTAAATACATTAGCTGTAGGTTTTTTTTTGGTGGGGTAGTCCTTATGAACTTGAAAAAAATCCCCCTCTATTCCTAGTTTATTTAGAGTTTTTAACATGAGTGGATGTTAGATTATGTCAAATGTTTTTTCTGCATCTACTGATACCAGTAACTTTCTTATCTAGAGGATACTTTAATTGATCTTATGATAGGTTATACTAATTGATTAGCAAATGGTGAAACAGCCTTGCATCCCTGGGATAAATTTCACTTAGTTATGGCATATAATTTCATATATTTATTTATTTACTTATTTATTTCATTGAATCAGTTAATATTTTCTTGAGGATTTTTTTCATCTTTGTTAATGAGGTATTTTGATCTGTAGTTTTCTTGTAATGTCTTTCATTCTTTTACTTTGGCTTTGGATAATGTTGGCTCACAGAATGATTTACAAGATATCCCTTCTTCTATCCTCTGAAGGAAATTGTAAAGAACTGATACAGTTTTTCCTTACATTTTCAGTAAAATTCACCAGTAAACCTCTCTGGGTCTGACATTTTCTGTTTTGATAGGTTATTATTTATTGATTCATTATCTTTAGTAGTTATAAACCTTTCTGGATCATCAGTTATTCTTTTGTGAGTTTTGGCAGAGTGTCTCTTTTAATGAATTGGTCCATTTCATGTAGGTTATATAATTTGTGGGCGTAGTTATTCATAGTATTCCATTATCCTTTTTATGTTCCCGGGATCTATAGTGATGTTCCCTCTTTCATTTCTGAAGGAGTAAATGATGTTCTCTGTTTACGTTATAGTTAGGCTGGCTAGAAGCTTATCTATTTTATGGTTCTTTTCAAAGCAGCTTTTGGTTATGTTAATTTTCTCTTGATTTCCTATTTTCATTTTTGTTGTTTTCCACCCTAATACTTATTTATATTTTCCTCTGCTTACTTTGGATTGAATATTCTCTTCTTTTTTTAGTTTCCTAGGAAGCATGATTAGTGACTTAAGTCCTTTTCTAGTATATGCATTCTGTGCTCTAAATTTCCTTGTAAGCATTGCTTTTGCTGGATTTCACTAATTTTTATAAGTTGTATTTTCATTTAGTTTCACATATATTTATGTTTTTTTAAAGTTTCTTCTTTGACCTGCATGTTATTTTTAGTGTGGTGTTACTGTGTGGTGGTGTGTTTTTAGTGTGTTGTTTAATATCCAAATATTTTGGAATTTTGGAGCTACTTTTTATTACTGATTTCTAGTTTTATCCCATTGTTGTCTGGGAGCAAACAATATATGATTTTTAATCTTTACATTTGTTTAGGTATGTTTTATAGCCTTGAATGTGGTCTGCTTGGTGAATGTTATGTGTTAACTTAAGCAAAATGTGTATTCCGCTTTTACTGAATGACATAGTCAATAGGTGTCAATTAAGGACAGTCAGTTGATGGTATTGTTGGGTTCAGTTATGTCCTTACTGAGATTCTGCCTAGTGGATCTGTTTCTGACAGGAATTTTAAAGTCTCCAGGTAGAGTTAGTGTATTCATCTATTATTTCTCCTTGTAGGTCTATCAGTTTTTATACCATATTGTTTCATATTCTATTGTTAGGTACATACATGTTACAGACTGTTATTTCTTTTTTTTTTTTTAAAGATTTTATTTATTTATTTGACAGAGAGAGATCACAAGTAGGCAGAGAGGCAGGCAGAGAGAAGGAGGAAGCAGGCTCCCTGCTGAGCAGAGAGCCCGATGCGGGACTCGATCCCAGGGCCCTGAGATCATGACCTGAGCTGAAGGCAGCGGCTTAACCCACTGAGCCACCCAGGCACCAGACTGTTATTTCTTAGTGGAGAATTGACCCCCTTTATCATAAGCAGTGCCCTTCTTATCTCTGATACCTTACTTTAAAGTCTGCTTTCTCTGAAATTAATGTAACTGTTCTTTTCTTTTGATTAGTGTTAGCATGTTATATTTTTCTCCATTCATTTACTTCTAATGTGTATGTGTCTTCATATATAAGGTGGGTTTCTTGAAGACAGCATATAATTGATACGCAAGTTTTTAAATGTCAGGGATGTATATTCACTTACATCTTAGTTGAAAGTAAGTTTATAATCATGAATATGTTAAAATGCACATATATACCTACATGTTTTAAAACTTTAGTTTTGGAAAATATACTTATCAGTTTGTTTTTAATTTTAATTGCTTCAGTGTCATCTATAAACTTATGGCATCAACAAGTGAAGGAATCAGAGTACAAGCTCTCAAGGCAATGGGCTATTTTTTAAAGCACCTGGCCCCAAAGTGAGTATAGAATTAAATCTAAAATGGGCTGTGGTATATTACTTTTTTTTTTTTTTAATAAATCTTTGGAATAGTATTTGTGTTCTGTGATTTCTCTAGTTCCTCTTTTATTTTTATTTATAAAATCTATATAAATATAATCCCATTTCTATGTATTAAAAACAAAGTGGAAACAGGAGTATATACTCTGTTTTATGTAAAATTTAAATTTTCCTTTTGTTTCTTGTTCATTATAAGAATACATGTGTATAAATGAAATTTTAGAAATGATGGAGACTTCATCTCATGTGGGTTGATTATCATTTGCTTTATCTGACATTTTAACTTCAATGTTTGTCATAATATGTTGTGCTATAAAGATAATTCAAAACTAAAACTTCTTTTTTTTTTCTTAGCTTTGCATATCTTACCTGTTATTCCTTATACCAGGATTGGTTTATTATAAAAACTAAGTGTGGCAATAGAGAAGTGTTGGCAAAGGGTGGTCTTTATGTGGATCCAGTTGGCTTCCTGTAAATAAAGTTTTGTTGGAACATAGCCACAGTCATTTATTTGCTTATTATCTGTCGCTGTTTTCAGATTACAACAGCAGTGTTGAGTTGTTGCTACAGAGACCATATGGTCTACAAAGGCTACAGTATTTACTGTCCAGCCACTTGCAGAAAAAAATTGATGAATCCTAGGGTAGAGTTAAAGTTTATGATACTTTAGTTCATAAATTTTTGCTTGGAAGTTTGATTTTTGTGTATTTATCTTCACAGTATTCATTTTCTAATTCTCTTTCTTTTTTTTCTACCTTTTCCTCCAAATTGTTTTTCTTCTTAATGACTTATTGGGTTTTAGATGATCATCCATAGTAGAGCTCAGCTTAATGCTGATGGAGAGTAGAAACTAGTTAATAAATAATTGCTCTGGAGATTTTCGTGGAGATTTTTGCTATGCTGTGAACATAGCCAGTCTTGTATTTTTTTTTTTTTAAACTGTAGCTGTGCTTACCCTGTAGTTTGCATTTCTCTCCTTAAAGAATTTGTGACCTTACGAATTTTAGGTTGAAGAAAATTTGGAGTTACTGAGTTGGAATTTGTTGATGATGTGAAAAACATTTTTCTGTCTTCATCCAACTTGCATTCTAAATAGTGGATAATCATATTCTGCATTTGGTTATTTCTTTTTATGAAATTGCAGAAGAAAAGCTGAAGTTATGCTTGGACATGGATTATTTTCATTGCTAGCAGAAAGACTCATGCTTCAGACAAATTTAATCACAATGACCACATACAATGTTTTGTTTGAGGTAGGAAATATATAGAATTTAATTTTACTAATTTCTTATTTTGAGTGTGCCTGTATAACTTAATTGATGAAATAAGATAATTTAGGTTTGATACACAATTTTGAAATTAGTTATATGAATATGTGGCTGCATCTTAAATCTATTAATTATGAATTATTAATCCATAATTACATCTCTGTTAAGTATTTCTTCCATCGTATTGACTATTTGATGTCTCATTTTGTAATTAAGTAAAAAGAGTCATAATTTTGAAATTATTTATTTTATATAATGCAGAAGATATTTACCGTGATAGCATTGTATTGTATTCTTAATATTGATTAGTACTGTACTTAAAGTTCATTAATAGCCATGGTAGTACAGTGATTATGCTAATATAATCTATTGTTTTACTTCTGTAGATTCTTATAGAGCATATTTGTACTCAAGTGATACACAAACAGCATCCAGATCCTGATTCTTCAGTAAAGATTCAAAATCCTCGTATGTATTTTATTTACTTTTATTTTTGTTTGTTTTTGTTTTCTCTAGCTTTATGGAGTATAATTGACATATAATACTGTATAAGTTTAAGATTTACAGCCTCATGTCTGATTTATCTATACGTTGTGAAATGATTACACAGTAAGGTTAGTTAACACATCCATCACTGCAAAGTTAGAATTTTTTGTGTGTATGTGTGCTGAGGACGTTTAACTTTCCATTATACAATACAGTATTGTTACGTATGGTCACCATATTGTACATTAGATCCCTAGAACTTACCCACGTTATGACTGGAAGTTTGTATCCTTTCAGTACTTCACTCATTTCTCTTCTCTTTTTAAAATACTCTTAACTACTTTTGGCTAATAAAAAGAAAGTCACTGAGAAAAACCCAAAGGTGATATTGTTGAAAACATACCGTTCAAAGAATATTTCATTATAGGCAATGAAATAATACTAATTTTATCATTGGTTAATGTTGAGTATAAATTCAAATTGACCTTAGGTTATATAGAAATGTTTATATAGAGGTTTTGAAGAATTGTATGTGTAAGATACTGATTTCATATATGTTCAGATTTTCAGTAAAGTTTTTATTGTACTGTTCAGTGATGTCAGGCCAAATTACATGAACCATGGATGTAGCTTTCATCTCAAATTATTGTCAAGTTAAGAATACCACATTTGGAATTGAAAAATATCTGCTTTCTTTATTGTTTATGAACTTAGTCTTGTCTAACAGTCTTTTCTTTGATATTTAGATTTCTTAAGCACTTATACAAAGTGTACATTTTTCATCTTTTTAAGATTATTGACATTAAAATAACTGGTTTGTAGAGTTTTAAAATTTAATTACCTTTTGGATGGTGAATTGTGTTTGTGGTACTCTCTTTTAGTACTAGTTTTAAAAACACATTTCTGAAGCCTAATTTTCCTCAGCCTTCAGGGAGACTTGATGTCATTATTTTAGAGAGTTAAAAAAAGGAAACCTTGACTGTATTTATATAAATGTAAAATATATTTTATGTGATTATGGGGAAGATGGCTTATTGAAGTAAGAATTTTAGAATATATTATCTAATATGTAGAATTAGAATATATTTAAAATATATATATTTATAATATAAAAGGATTTTAGAATATATTATATTCTATAATATAATTATATTATATTAATATATAATTATATATTATATATTGTAATTATATAATTATAATATATAATAATATATTATAATTAAATTAAATATAATATATAATTATATATTAATATAATATATAATGTAATTATATATAATATAATACAATATTTAGAATATATTATATAGAATATATATAAATATAAAATATATTTTATGTGATTATGGGGAAGATGGGTTATTAAAGTAAGAATTTTAAAATATATTTAGAATATTTAGATTATATCTAAATAAAGAATATTTAGAATAATTTTAAAGTATATTGAAATATTAGACTATATTATCTAAATATTTAGAATATACTTAGAATATATAATATTACAGTATACTAATAACATATCTTTAGAATATTAATATATTAATATTAATATATGTAGGATATATTAATATATTTAGAATATTAATATATTTAGGATATATTAAATTAAGAATATATACTAAATAGAATATATTAGGATATAATTATAGAGTATACATATAGAATAATATAGGTAATACACTGACTCAGAAAAGACATACCATAGAGTATGGTGTTTAAAAACATAAGCTGCCTGGCTTTTTATCTTGTCTGTGACTTTGGGTAAATTATTTAATTTCTGTGTTTCTCACTTTTCTTATCTCTAAAATGGGGATAATAACAGTATTTACCAATCACTGTATATGGGTTAATACCTGTATTTTCTTAAAACAGTGGCTCAAAATAGCATATTTCTCGAAATTAGTGGTTAGTCTCGTCATCGTTATCATTATTATGATTATCGTCATCATGGTTTTCATTGTTCAGGTAGAGAAGTTTTTAGTTTGTCATTAGAAGAATTCAGAAATTACTCCCCAAATGTCTTTCATTGTATTTATTGATAAAGTAGCTTCATACTTACTGTTGTACTTATTGCTTCAGAATCACCAAAGAACCTTGGCAAAAGGCTAATTTAGAAGTTCTGAATTGTAATTGGGTAAAAACTTATTTAACTTTAGATTTAGGGTTATAGCTGTTCTTGTTTCTTTAAAGTTCTGTATTTAAGTATATATTTTAAAGAATTTTTTTTTCCTTAAAGCTAAGTATTAGAAATTTATACAGTGTTATATTTAAGACCATTACAGTAGCAGTTCATTTGTATTTATTTGGGGTGTTGAATAGGTTTTAATTTCTGTTGAGTTTTTTTTTTTTTTAAAGATTTTATTTATTTATTTGAGAGAGAAACAGTGAGAGAGAGCATGAGCGAGGAGAAGGTCAGAGAGCGAAGCAGACTCCCCATGGAGCTGGGAGCCTGATGCGGGACTCGATCCCGGGACTCCGGGATCATGACCTGAGCCGAAGGCAGTCGTCCAACCAACTGAGCCACCCAGGCGTCCATTTCTGTTGAGTTTTTAATCTAATTTTAGTTTTGAACTTCTGGAAGAAAATTTTGATAACTTTTAAATTTCATGATAAAGAAAGGCTATATGCATACCAGGAATTTTGTTGAAGAAACTGAGTTTTTTCTGAGATTCTGATTATAGCTTTTTTTTTTTTTTTTTTCCAAGATCCACTTTACTGTTTGGCAGAGATAGTGAGAGTTGTCAATAGTTTTACTATTATTTAATTCACTTTTAATTTAATTTGATTTAATGTAATATTCAACTTTTATACATTTGTAATGAGAAATATAAATTCCCTTTCTTATGGATGCTTTTAGTGAATGTATTGTTACTCTTTTCTGCATATGATTTTTTTTTAAATAACAAAAATGGATGTTTTCATTTATGTCAGGGAAACTAGAGAAATATATTAATGATATTTCATCATTAATTTTTTGTGATATTTTGGTTTTTATTAATTTATGAATTATCTTACAGAGATACTAAAAGTAATTGCAACCCTACTTCGAAATTCTCCCCAGTGTCCAGAGAGCATGGAAGTTCGCAGAGCCTTTCTTTCTGACATGATTAAACTTTTTAATAACAGTAGAGAAAACAGAAGGTAAGTGGGATCAGAAAGCAATGATTTGCACTATTCAAGTCCAGGTTTGAGTGAAACATTTTTTTCTAATAAGGATTGTTTTAAAAAATACTGTGAAATGAATTTTCCATATGCTTTTTTCATTAGAGGTATATAGATAATGTACCATACATTTAAACTGAGTTTTCAGTACCCCTGTCTTTAATTGTTTTAAATCATACATAGAGGTGCCTTTTTGGGGTTATTTTGTTTTAAACTTTTACTTTTTAGAATTCTTAGGGATAAGTTTGTTTTTTTTCCCCCCCCAGTACTTCAGTATCCTTTTATAATTTTCAGGAGCTTGCTACAGTGTTCTGTATGGCAAGAGTGGATGCTTTCTCTTTGCTATTTCAATCCTAAGAATTCTGATGAGCAAAAGATAACAGAAATGGTGTATGCCATATTCAGAATCCTACTTTACCATGCAGTCAAATATGAGTGGGGTGGCTGGCGTGTGTGGGTAGACACCTTATCAATCACACATTCAAAGGTAAGTTTTTTTTTTTAAATGAAAATGTATTTTAGTGTTTTAAATGTCTATAATTTTGATTTTACTCATTATTCTCTGAAAACGCAGTGAAAGGAACAACTTTTTAAAAAAGGGAATCTCTAGACAGAAAGTTTATCCAATGTTTTTAGAATCAAAATATGTTTTTCAAATGTTATTTTTATGTATGCTTACCTTAATAAAGTGAAACCTCATGCCACAACATAAAGAAAGATATTTTTGTAGATAGGGTTCTCTGAATTTTAGGATACTTGGAAGCTTTTGAACACAAGGTGGCGCAGTATAGTCAAAGATGAGGTGTTATTCTAATAATGTAAGGTGGTTGAATAAATAGAAAAGCTCAGGCTAATGTTTGATCTTTGCTCACATTACAGTCAGTTAAAAAATTGATTTGAAAGAAGCTGCTAGTCTTTTTTTTTTTAACCTAAGCCAGTGTAAGTTAGTTATTTATGGATGGCTTTTGTTTGAAATTGTTTACAAAATACTCTAGATACACAAGAAGGTATAAAGAATAATATATCTACCGGTATTTATGATATTGGATTCTCCATCCCAGTTGCTTTGTCTGTCATTGTTAGCCCCTCTCTCCTTCCCCGCTAACCTTAATTTGGATGTTTCAGTATTTCTGTTTCTTATATATATTTTTAACAACACACACATGTCTAAACACTAAAGAATTTTACTTTTTATGTTTATACTTAATATAAATGGTATCATATTAAACACATTTTCTGTAGCTTGCTGTTTTTACTTGTCATTGTTTGAGATTCATCCACATTGACCCATGTAATTGTGTTCATTTTTTCAGTTGTGTTGTATTCCATGGCATGGCTTTATTCATTTACCGGTCAATGAGTATTTTTGATACATTTTGAATTTGGAAGTTTCCCTTTCTATATTCCTAGAAGTGGACTTGCTGACTTGTGAGATGCAAGTGTTGAACATTAGATAATAATGCAGATTTTTTCCCAAGTAGTATATCCATTTCTGTGCTTGCTGGTAATGTGTAAGTTCTCATTACTTTGCATTACTTCATTACTTGGTTTGGCTGAAGTTTTAAAATTTGCAAATTTGACAAATTTTAAATGTTGAATTGCCATAATTTTAATTTATATTATTGTGTCATAGGAGCTTTACAGATACATTCTTGTCTTAATCTCTTGCTTGCTCTATTATTTATGAATATCTTCTGCCAATTTGTGGTTTAGTGACTTAATTTTTAGAGTTTCATATTTGTATCTTCTGAGGAAATTTTACATTTCAAATAATGCATAAAATTTGTTAATTTCTTTTATGGTTTATGTATTTTGTGTCTTGTTCAACAGCTCTTCCTGTATTCAGAAGGAATATAATTATATAAATTATAAATTGACTAGAAGGAATAAAAAATAGAAATGATACATTTGATATATCTTTTAATGTTTTATTGACTATCATAGTTATTTCTCTGAAATATTTTGCCATTCTTTTGGAGTATATTATTTCCTAAATATATATTTTTAGGTGTTTGAATAATTTTTAGTTATTTGAATGTACTTAAGAGTTATTTATTCTGCTTTCTCATTACTTAATGAGAGGAAGGTATATTACTATCATAAGGATTTACAAAGATAGCTTAGATTGGAAGATACCACTACTAATTTATGTTTGTAAGAGCCATTTATAAAATCAAGTCTTTCTATTGCTAAATTAAAAAAAAGACTTGATTTTATAAAATGGCTTTTAATCACTCCATTTTTGAGCTTACCAGTTTTGTCTAAGGCTGGGTTCAGTCAAATATGGCATGAGAGTCAAATCTAGCGCAATGTGTTTTTGTAAATAAAGTTTTATTGAAACATAACTACCTCCATTTATTTATATATTTTCCTCTGGCTGCTTTCATGCCACAGGTATTCAGTATTTGCAACAGAGACTGTATGGCTTCCAACTCTTAAGATATGTACTGTTTGGTACTTTGTACAGAGACTGTTTGCAATCTCTTATCTAACTTAATTTAGTTTGTGCTGGTGCCCAGATCTTTTTTTTTTTTTTAACTAACATATAATGTATTATTTGCCCCAGGGGTATACAGGTATACAGGTCTATGAATCATGAGGCTTACACATTTCACAGCACTCAGTGTAACACATACCCTCCCCAATGTCCATAACTCCACTTTCTGCTAGTATTGTTTTCCTCTTTATAAGTGATCATGAGAAGAACAGGATTGAGTTTGGGTCTTATATACATTTGGATTGGATTTCATATCTGTGTGGGGGAATTCTAGATTAGCAGAGTGCCAGTATAAATTAGACTTTTCAGATTTTCAAAATGGTTTTTTTGAAGAAAAAAAAAAAAACTTTCTCTATGCACTTCTGTTTGTTCAAGTCCTTCAGAAGAATGGCTAGAGGAGTATAATCTTGAGAGCAGTAGTATTACAAAAGTATAATCTTGGGAGCTTGGGAAACCTTTTTAGGAAGGTATGAGGTCCTCCTTTCCCAGCTACATATCTATTTGAAAGTGGGGTTTTTTCATATACATAGACCAAAATAGTGTATAATAACAGATAGAATATAAAAGCAGATATTAGAATGCAACCATCATCTATTAAGCTAGAATTTTGAGATTTGCAAAAATGTGAAATCCTAGCACTCTTCTCATTATTTTGTTTTGAAAAAGTCTTTTTTTTAAAAATTTTTTCAATTTATTTATTTTCAGAAAAACAGTATTCATTATTTTTTCACCACACCCAGTGCTCCATGCAATCTGTGCCCTCTATAGTACCCACCGCCTGGTACCCCAACCTCCCACACCCCCGCCACTTCAAACCCCTCAGTTTGTTTTTCAGAGTCCATAGTCTCTTATGATTCACCTCCCCTTCCAATTTACCCCAACTCCCTTCTCCTCTCTAACACCCCTTGTCCTCCATGATATTCGTTATGCTCCACAAATAAGTGAAACCATATGATAATTGACTCTCTCTGCTTGACTTATTTCACTCAGCATAATCTCTTCCAGTCCCGTCCATGTTGCTACAAAAGTTGGGTATCATCCTTTCTGATGGAGGCATAATACTCCATAGTGTATATGGACCACATCTTCCTTATCCATTTGTCCGTTGAAGGGCATCTTGTTTCGTTCCATAGTTTGGTGACCGTGGCCATTGCTGCTATAAACATTGGGGGTACAGATGGCCCTTCTTTTCACGACATCTATATCTTTGGGGTAAATACCCAGGAGTGCAATTGCAGGGTCATAGGGAAGTTTTATTTTTAATTTCTTGAGGAATCTCCACACTGTTCTCCAAAGAGGCTGCACCAACTTGCATTCCCACCAACAGTGTAAGAGGGTTCCCCTTTCTCCACATCCTCTCCAACACATTGTTGTTTCCTGTTTTGTTAATTTTGGCCATTCTAACTTGTGTAAGGTGATATCTCAATGTGGTTTTAATTTGAATCTCCCTGAGGGCTAATGATGATAAACATTTTTTCATGTGTCTGATAGCCATTTGTATGTCTTGATTGGAGAAGTGTCTGTTCATATCTTCTTCCCATTTTTTGATATGTTTGCCTGTTTTGTGTGTGTTGAGTTTGAGGAGTTCATTATAGATTCTGGATATCAACCTTTTCTCTGTACTGTCATTTGCAAATATCTTCTCCCATTCCGTGGGTTGCCTCTTTGTGTTTTTGACTGTTTCTTTTGCTGTGCAGAAGCTTTTGATTTTGATGAAGTCCCAAAAGTTTATTTTCGCTTTAGTTTCCTTTGCCTTTGGAGACATATCTTGAAAGAAGTTGCTGTGGCTGATATCGAAGAGATTACTGCCTATGTTCTCCTCTAGGATTCTGATGGATTCCTGTCTCAGGTTGAGGTCTTTTATCCAATTTGAGTTTATCTTTGTATACGGTGTAAGAGAATGGTCGAGTTTCATTCTTCTACATATAGCTGAAAAAGTCTTTTTTAAAGAAATGTTTATATTAATGTAATCCTTTTTGTTGTTTTAAAGTTAATTAGTATTTGTAAAATTTCTTACTCTAATATGGTAAGTAGTAATAGTTATACCTCATATAAATAAAAAGTTTTGGGGAGCCTCAGTACTTTTAAGAGTGTAAAGCATCCTGATACAAAACATCTTGAGAACTGCTGAAATCATAGGGTATTTAGGGCAGTAGTCTAGTCTCTACGTACAAAATAAAAAGGCTGGACTAGGAAGTACCTCAGGTATCTTTGAACTTTTGAGCATTTATTTATATCCAGTTACCAGTCCATTTATATAAGCAATAAGGAGAATATGGGGTTTGGACACAGAGTAGTTCTGGCTTTGAATTCTGGTGTGTAGTAGTTTTTACTTGTATAAACTCAGGCAAGTTTCTAAAATTTTCTTAACCGTAAGTGTCTAATATAGAAATGGTCAATGAGGATATAAATGTGAAGTTAATGAAAGAAATAACAGAAAATCGAATGAACTATTCGGTGACTATTTTCCTCTGTTAAAACTCTATCATTATGGGGCGCCTGGGTGACTCAGTGGGTTAAGCCTCTTCCTTCAGCTCAGGTCATGATTTCAGGTCCTGGATTGAGCCCCACATAGGGCTCTTTGCTCAGTGGGGAACCTGCTTCTCTCTCTCTCTCTGCCTTCCTCTCTGCCTACTTGTGATCTTTCTCTGTCAAATAAATAAATAAAATCTTTAAAAAAAACCCACAAAACTCTATCAATCTTCCTAGTCATGTTTTCATTCTCACTGTCAACATTCTAGTTCAGGCCCCAACTCACTTCATGTTTAATATAAATTCAACTTTTAAAATGAGGAATTACTTATATCCCCAATAATTTGTGTAGCACTATATGCTGTGAACTGTTACAGTGGAAGAATTGTGACTATCCAGCTTAACATGCTGTGTGGGTCTCCCTATCCAATCCCCACCCCAAACCTAATCACCATTTTGAATTTTGTGCTTACCATTTCCTTCTTAAAAATCATTAAAAAATGTATTCCTTAGTGATATATTATCTAGTTTTCCCTATTTTTATAGTTATGAAAATGACATAAAAAAAAGAAAATGACATCATACTTTGTGGATGCTTCTCTTACTTACTTTTTTCTCTGTCAAACCTTTTATTTTTAAGTTTTTTTTTTATTGTCACATACAGCTTGGGTTTGTTCATTCACAGTGCTGTGAATAACTGAGGTGTTCAAAGGCAGTGGTTTTCCTGTAGTTGTCAGTTTAATACTTCTTATAACTGTGACTTACAGTAAGGACTTTATCGTAGCCACATATGTATGTAGATGGACTCACAGAAACCCTTCTCCTCTCACACACCTGAAACCTAGGTTTCAGGAGACAGTATTTGCCCTTACTAAACTTTGGTTGATAGAGATGCATTCTTATGTTTAAAAATGCTGATGATGCCCCATCGAGTTGATTCTGTGATCAGCCAGCTGAATTATCTTCAATTTGAAAAGAGCACTGCTCTAGGAAATATAAGTAGAATTGCTAGATTCTAAGTAATGGTCTACCCTCTAATCCATGACACTTCAGGTTTCTTATTTTTGCAAGGTTTTGTATTCTGCCTACATTAAAGTTTTTTTCCCCACTCAGTGATTTTGTATGTAGTTTTTTATACATGTCTAGATCACTTTGACTCTGCATATTTCTAATGGTCAGTAGCCTTAGGTATTATTTTCCTCTAGATTTATTAAGCTAAAAATAACTTATATAGTGTTATTCCCTCCATAAACACTTTGTTCTGATTTTCATAAAAAGGGAAATAATGTAATTTTTTTAAACAAAATAGTTTTTTCTACCTTATCTTTCATTTTCCCTTGAAAAAAGAGTTTCTTACCTTACCTTCCACTGTTTTACTTGGCAAAAATCTTTGCTCTGTGTTGGTTCTAGTCTTATATCAGTCTTTGTTAAATCTTCATTTTTGTTTACATGGCATCGGCTTTGTATTCCTTTGTACTTAACCAAATCCTTTATATTTTTCAGGAATTTAGCTAATTAAATCACTTATATGACAGTTTTCATACAGAATTTATGAATGAATTACATTCTGTATGAATTACAGTGCTTAATTTTCTGTTGGTATCTTAAATGTCCTTTCTCTCCCTCCTTTCCCCCTTCCCCTGACTTCCTCCTGTCTTTCTCTCCCCATGTACCTCCTCACACTCCCTAGTCATCAACTAATCAGTCTTTTGTACCTGCTAACTCTGTTGCTTTGACTGTGGGTACCTAGTGCAGTCTGTGCTGCCTTCTGTCACTGGCAGCTAACTCCCCCCATTTGCTTGTCTCTTCTTTTATCCACACTCAGACTTTGCTGTCCTTCTCTCTGTTTTTCCCTTCAGCATTCCTCCATCCCTTCCGTACCCCTGCCTTCACCCTTCCCCCAGTCTATGTTTCTTTTTTGGGGGGGTTTTATCCTTAGTGAATCTGTGTTTGTTTTGTCCCTGCTTCTTTCCTCCCCACTCTGTCTGTTGGATAGTTCGGTACTCTTGGTCTCTCTTGATCATTTTCAGTTACTCTGTCTCTAGGTCTTACTCTAGTTGCCCACCACTTTTCTTCCCTTTTTTCTTTCCTTTCTGCTATTCCCTTTTCTTCTTCTACCTTCTTCTGTTTGAGTACTTTCTGGCTACTATGTAAGATAGAAAGATGAATCAGGAACACATCTTAGAAGTTACTGTCTAATATGGAAGATAATATAAGTACAAATATAAGTACAAAAAGACTAAAAAACTAAGGCAAGAAGGAATAAGTGGCATAGAAGAGATACAGTGAAAAGATAGCCTCACATGAAGACATCTGAGAGGTTTGTAGAAAAAAGGTCATTTGATGACAGCATTGAAGGGTGAATAGGATTTGGGGATGTAGAGTTTGGGGTGGTGAGAATCACTGGTGGAGGAATTGACATACATAAAGGTGAAAAGATGGTGTTACTGAGGAAAAAGCATGGTGAATTGTTGGTTTGCTTGGGGGTTAGTAAACGAAGAAGAGCGGTGATAAGTAATAGGGCAAATATAGACTACTATTTAATTATGGATGATCCTATAATCTCTCATATTACTGGTTAAATGTCAGTTCTCATGTTTTATTTTGGATGTTCATTGTAAAGTCTTATCAGCAGGGACAAAAGGTCTTACATATCTTCATGTCTCCATAGAACTGTGAATAGAGCTAAGTACTTGGCAGTTGCACATTAAATAATTTGATGTGGGAAGGAGAAGGAAAATAAACAGCATTATTGTTTGGGGCTATTTATTTCAGCTGTCATGTGGTACCCTGCCAGCCTGTGTGTGCCTTAGTGTCTCAGTCTTCTTTTATCAGTGAGGGATGAAATAGCTTCACCAGCTATCTTTTAAAGCACCTTTGTCATCACCACACACAGTAGGGTTTGGGAGTCACTCATCAGAGTAACGTTGGATGTGTATTTTATTATAGTGTCTTGGACCTCATCTCACAATCCTAATCTCAGTGTCATGGGATGTCCCCAGAAATTTGTTTTGAAGTCATCCTTTCTTATGCACCCTAATTTTGAGTGCCCCTTTGAGTGTATGGGGAATTAATTTTACTAATTTCCCTTCCTACCTTTACACTAACCTGCTACTATAATAAGCTCTTTAGAAAGTATTGCAGATACAGAGGAATTCTACATCAATTGAATATGGTCCCCAGTTAAGACCCCTTAATCCTTTTAAAAAAATTATTATTATTTTTTTTTTTTTTTTTTTTTTAAAGATTTTATTTATTTATTTGAGAGAGAGACCGTGAGAGAGAGCATGAGCAAGGAGAAGGTCAGAGAGCGGAGAAGGTCAGAGAGCGAAGCAGACTCCCCATGGAGCTGGGAGCCCGATGCGGGACTCGATCCCGGGACTCCGGGATCATGACCTGAGCCGAAGGCAGTCGTCCAACCAACTGAGCCACCCAGGCGTCCCTAAAAAAATTATTATTAAAGAAAACCTTTCTTATCATTCTGGAAACATGTTACAGTGCAGAGAATGTTGAAGGAAAAATATAAACTATTCTTACGTAGTTCTGATATCAGTATTTTTTAGACTCAATTTATACACAGAAAACCCGAAGTATGCTTTATATGTTTTATATGTATATATTTATAGTTTATGCCTTTATTATATATGGTTTATATGTATTTATAGCTTATTTAAAACTGTTACATAAAACTTACCATCTATATATATTTATAGTTTACATATTATACATAGTTATATATACAGGTTTAATTAGTTTATATATTTTCTTTACTCCAGTGACATATGGCTTTAAGCAGATATTAAAACCTTTACACAGAAAATAGTTACTTTATGGAGAGATCTCTTTTGCCTCTTGGTTCAAGAACTAGTCTTTGAATCAAGTTTTAGGAATAAAATTATAAAATGGAATAAATGCTGATTAAGTCAATTGCAGAAGATTTTTATCTGCATAAAACTGGACTTAAAATTATTTTGCTGTTAAAGTATACTTAAAAAAAAATATTTATTTGAAAGAAAAAGATCACAAGTAGGTAGAGAGAGGGGAAGGGAGGCGGGCCCCCTATTGAGCAGAGAGCCCGATGCAGGGCTCAATCCCAGGACCCTGGGATCATGACTTGAGCCGAAGGCAGGGGCTTTAACTCACTGAGCCATCCAGGTGCCCCTAAAGTATACTTTTAAAAATAAATGCTGGGCACCTGGGTGGCTCAGTTGGTTGAGCAGCTGCCTTTGACTCAGGTCATGATCCTGGACTTCCAGGATCGAGTCCCGCATTGGGCTCCCAGCTCCTTGGGGAGTCTGCTTCTCTCTCTGACCTTCTCCTTTCTCATGTTCTCTCTCACTCATTCTCTCTCAAATAAATAAATAAAATCTTTAAAAAAAAATAAAAATAAATGCTAAATCTTTACTTAACTCTGGGAGGGGGAAGAAGAAAGCTTAGAATTACAAATTGGTTCTTGCGATTTTTATCTTTAAAGTTTAGTAAGTGTCTTTAGTTTTATTTCTTTATGTGAATTGTTTTCATTGGTGAAAGCTTTTCTCATAAGGTTTATACAGAATTTATTTGAATATTCTATATTAATTATTTTTGGATTTTTAATATCTTGACATCCATTTTTAAAATAAAATGGACTACTGACATCCTAAGGTGCTTCAAATCAATATTTACTAAAGTTTAAGATGGAGCTTAAGTGATTCAGTAAGTAGGTGAACAATTTGTAGCATGCTGTTAAAAATCTGCCAGAAGTATTGGAACCACATTTTTTTCTCTGGAAATATTCATTCTAAAGCTTTATATTTTTATATATGCAATATTGAAGTGATGCTTATCTTTTCTTTTTGCAGCCATTTAAAATTTCAATATCATAAATTTATAACATGGTTCTTGATAAAGTACTGGTGTGTAAAAAACTAATGTTGCAGAATTGTATAGCTTTTGCAGAGTTACATCAGGATACATTCAGCTGCTATAAAAAGCCAAAGAAACTCAATTGCAATTTTATTGTCCAGTTTGATAGATTTCCTGCCACCTTTGTAGCAGGGAAGCTGTGTGTCACTGTATCTCTCTCTCTTCCAACAGCTGAACTAGATTTTATAAGCAGTGATAGGTCTTCCAGTGTAACTGCGCTGGTTGTTTACTTTGGTCTTAAGGTTTCAAATATGTACTTGTTAAGAGTAACCTTCGTAATTTCATTATTTTCTTACGTGTTCTCTAGGTTGTTGTTGCTTATCTTTTCCTTTTCTTCTTTTTTTTTTTTTTCTTTTTAAAATTAAGTAGCCTCTATGCCCATGGTGGAGCCTGAACTCCTGATCTGAGATCAAGAGTCCTATGCTCTGTTGACTAAGCCTGCCAGGCACCCCTCTTCTCCTGTTTTAAAATGCTTTAAATGAAACTCTGTCTTGAGTAATTAATTAATACTGTTTACACTTGGTATGCTAGATTGCTTCTACTCTTTAATTAAAATTTAAATTAAGGCATTTAGAGTATCTTGAATTATGAGAACTATTCTTTTTTTTTTTTTTTAAAGATTTTATTTATTTATTTGACAGAGAGAGATCACAAGTAGGCAGAGAGGCAGGCAGAGAGAGAGCGAGGAGGAAGCAGGCTCCCTGCTGAGCAGAGAGCCCGATGCGGGACTCGATCCCAGGACCCTGAGATCATGACCTGAGCCGAAGGCAGCGGCTTAACCCACTGAGCCACCCAGGCGCCCAGAATTATGAGAACTATTCTAAAACATTTTTTTCTAAACAAATAAAACTCAAAACTTTAGATACTGTATTTTGTCTAGGCCTATATTGTCACAACATAGAATGGGTCTATGACTTAAAATAATAAGTAAGTAAAAGTTACTCACACTTATATGAATTTCAGTGTCTGCATATTATTAGGTATATATAACACATCATATTATGGAGAAGTAAAGTTAAGAGCAAAAGCTGAGCTTGATATAACATCTGAATGCTATCAAGCTACTTGTTATTATAGGAAAGACTAATGGAGTAAATAATTTAATTTTACTTTTCATATCTGGCATTCTCCAAAATTTATTTGGAAAAATTCATGGAGGTGATATTTTAAAAATCTGTTGATTTATATTATTACAATGTATTGCATAAGTACTGTAGTTTAACTTTTCATTTATCCTACAGGAATGTTGGGTCTGTTTTTATATAAATATCTCCTATTTTGTAGGATAAATTCCCATAATTCCAAGAGTCTGCTCATGTGTTAAAAGGTTTTAATAGGAGCTCCTGGGTAGCTCAGTTGGTTAAGCATCTTAGTCTTGATTTTTGCTCAGGTCATGATCTCAGGGTCATGAGATTGAGCCTAACTTGAGATTCTCTCTCTCCCTCCACCCCTCATCCTGCTCACATGTGAGTGTTCTCTCTCCCAATAAATAAAATAAAATGAAATAAAATATTCTAATAGGTATTGCTAATTTACCATCTAAAAATTTTTAAGAATTTATAGTCTAGGTTTTCATGAGAGCACCTCTCTAGGCAATTCTTAACATTGGTTAAGTAAGATGGCTTTAAAAAAAAAACAATTAGTAAGTTATTAACTGATACTTTATGTCACTGTGCTTCCTATTTTCATCTGTATAAATCAGGATAATACTACCCACTTTTAGGGTTGCTCTGAAGATTATATATGCACTCGGAACAATATATGCCGAATGCTTAAGACAATATACAGTAAGTATTCTGTATATCTCAGCTGTTGCTACAAGTATTTAAAAATATATCTGATATTGCCTATCAAAGTGAACCTAACTTGGTATTTATTACATGTGTATTTTTAAGCATGTTGTGGAACTGGGGAGCTATTGATTTACATAGAAATTCTCATATTCTAAGGAATTATGAGGGTAGAGTATATTCTTTTAAAGAAGTTTATTTTAAATTGTACAGTGTTTTCCATATGTTAATTTGGTATTTATAGAGATTAAGAAAGTACTAAGTGATTAGAAAGCCTCTGTTTAAATTGGGGTTAATAAGGAAGTGTTGCTCAGAAATCATATTATGAAAGAATAAAGTTTGTTTTTATTAGAGTTGCTTACTAAAAAAAGAAAAGATGAACTTCAGACCCCAAATTGATAGAACTTTGATATAATATCTGTATATCAGTTAAAATTCTAGAAGGAAACAATTGAGTTGAATTAGTTTACTTTTCATATTCTGGATTTCTCCAAAACTATATTCAGAAAAATTGGTGGAGATAATTTTTCTAAAATGTATTGAAAATGGATTTAGAGATACCACCTTATACCACTTAGAATGGCCAAAATTAGCAAGACAGAAAACAACATGTGTTGGAGGGGATGTGGAGAAAGGGGAACCCTCTTACACTGTTGGTGGGAATGCAAGTTGGTGCAGCCACTTTGGAGAACAATGTGGAGATTTCTCAAGAAATTAAAAATAGAGCTTCCCTATGACCCTGCAATTGCACTACAGGGTATTTACCCCAAAGATACAGATGTAGTGAAAAGAAGAGCCATCTGTACCCCAATGTTTATAGCAGCAATGGTCATGGTCGCCAAACTGTGGAAAGAACCAAGATGCCCTTCAACAGACGAATGGATAAGGAAGATGGGGTCCATATACACCTTGGAGTATTATGCCTCCATCAGAAAGGATGAATACCCAACTTTTGTATCAACATGGACGAGATTATGGAAGAGATTATGTTGAGTGAAATAAGTCAGGCAGAGAGAGTCAATTATCATATGGTTTCACTTATTTGTGGAGCATAACAAATAGCATGGAGGACAAGGGGAGATGGAGAGGAGAAGGGAGTTGAGGGAAATTGGAAGGGGAGGTGAATCATAAGAGACTATGGACTCTGAAAAACAATCTGAGGGTTTGAAGGGGCGGGGGGTGGGAGGTTGGGGGAACCAGGTGGTGGGTATGGGAGAGGACACGGATTGCATGGAGCACTGGGTGTGTGGTGCAAAAACAATGAATACTGTTACGCTGAAAATAAATTTAAAAAAATGAATTTAAAGCCTTTGAGAATGAATAGCATTATTTAATATAGCATATGTGTAGGATTTATATATATATATATATATATATATATATATGTATATATAGATGATACTGTTAAAGCGAACCAGTGTCATCAGTTAAAGCACTAAAATAAGATTTTATTCAGGAACTGTTGCAATGGGAAAAGAGACCTGAGTGTATAACTGGGCTAAATTCCGAATACAGTGAGGAAAATTGGGGATTTATAGCTAAGGAGCAGGGTAGGAGTGGGGAAGAGGCTGAGAGGGTGGAAAATTCCCAAGAGGAACCATCCGGGTCAGGGAAGATGGTGGTTAAACACTTCTTTCTGAAAGCAGGCCAGGTTTATCAGGTGTCACTTGGGGCATGATGGGGTTGAGAAGTTTGATTCAGATTTCAGGGTGACCAGATACTGAGTGTGGGGATTCTTTCTAACCTGACTTAGGATTCTTGCTGAAACTCAGAGATGCAGGTCTGGCAAGGACAGGGTCTGGTTGAGAAGAGGATTCATAGGAACCTGAGATTTGCTCAAGGAGTCTTTTTTTTTTCCTACTTTAGAATCTCCTTTTTTTTTTTCTTTCCTTGGGAGATTGTATATAGCTATGTTCCTTTTTATTTATTTATTTATTTATTTTGGTAGGAGGTTTATTTGAAGCTGCATATGAGTAGAATAATAGGGTATACAAGTCAAATTCGTTTGAAAATAATTTCTTAATTTCTCTGGTAAATTATATAGTTGTCTTTTCAAGTTGTGGATGAATAAAGTGTACTTTTACTTATACTATGAACTTTTGTCTCCTCGTGGTTTGCAAAGCTTTTAATAGTCTAATACTTGCTTACTGTTTATATGCCTATTTGCTGTTTTTATTGCTTACCACACCTAGAAATGCTTTAATTTTATTGCTTTACTGAATAGCTCAGTGTCTTAAGTGAACCATGTCCTTTGACCATCCATTCTTATACACATTTAAAAAAATTTTTCTGTATGTCATCTCTCTTTGTCCTTAATCCTTTTCTATTTTGCAAGTAAGTATTTATTACTGAAATCCAAACTTGAATGTCAGTCTCATCCTGCTACTTCCAGATGCTCCCAGGTATTCCTAGGCAACTTAGATAATTTCTGTATATTTGTGGTAATATATTGTATATATCTCTAAACTACACTTCAAAGATTTCAAAAATTTAAAATATTTATAAAATTTATAAATTTTTAATAAATTAAAATTTATAGATTTACAAAATTTATAAAAGTATAAAAATACTTAAAATATTCCCAAAGGGTACGCAAAAAGTGTGAGGAAATGCAAAAGGATATTTCCTAGAACAGGAAGACTCAACATCATAAAGTTATAATAACTTGACATTTCTTTTGGATATTTTATAAATTTAGTGAAATATCAAGAAGATACTAAGCAGTCATTTTTCCTTTGGTGGGGAAAAACACTAGTTAGTTAGTTGTCAAAGCTAATTACTAAGGAAAAGTACAGCAAAATATATAAAAATATCCAGGGAAACTGTAACAAGCAATGAGAAGAGATTGACTCTACCAAATGCTAAAACATATTACCAAGTGTCACTAATTTTAAAAATATAGTATTGATACATGATGAGATAGGTTGACTGGGAGAACAGAAAAGAAAGTCCAGAAATACGTGAAATTTCATAGAGGCTTTAGTATATTATAACTGATGCATCTCAGATCACCTGGGAGAAGATAGTCTGTTCAGTAAATGGTGTTGGGACAATAGAAGGTTGACCTAGGTGGGAAAAAAAGTTGGAGCATCAGGAATTTTAAAGTATGGATTAATTAATGGAGGGCAGAAAAACCATAAATAAGTACTAAGAGAAGTACAGAATATTCTTCTATAATCTTAGATTGTATAAGAATTTCTATAATTTAAAATCTAGAACCATTAATGAGAGAAGAAAGACTAATAGTTTTTACTTCATTAAAACAAATAAAAATCTTTGTGATCAAAAAGTCAAACCAAATACCATCAGCAAATTGTTTAGAATCAGAGCAAAGGTAACATTGCTAACATATAAAGCCCTCCTAGAAAAAGATAGAAAAAAACCAATAGAAAAAATGGACTAAAGATATGATCAAACAGCCATAGAAAACTAAGTTAAAAATTACTATAGGACCTCTGGCTAGCTCAGCTGGTTAAGTGTCCAACTGTTCATTTCAGCTTAGGTCATGATCTCAGGGTCGTGAACTTGAGTGTCAGTCTCTGTGCTGGGTGTGAAGCCTGCTTAGGATTCTCTCTCTCAATCTGCCTCCCTCCCCCCATCAAAAAATTACTTTAGATGTATAAAAAGAGGCTTAATTTAGTCATTTGTAAGATTGCCGATTAAAACTATCCTGAAATAGTTCACTAAGATATAACTGACAAAAATATGGAACAGAATATATAGCACATTTTAGTAAAACAGGAAAATGAGAATTTGTTTGTATGTATATGCATGAAAATACCCTGGGAAGATACATAATAAGTTAATAACTGATCCCTTGACTGTTGGGAATTATGCAGGTGAGGACCAGTGGAAGTAGGGAAACATACTCCATACTATTTCTTGCTTTTGTTTTTTGTTTTTTAGATCGATTTATTTTAGAGAGAGCATGAGTGGGAGGGCAGAGGGAAAGGGAGAGAGAATCTGAAGCCGACTCTGCGCTAAGCATAGAGTTTGACAATGGGGCTCGATCTCATGAACTCGAGATCACAACCTGAGTTGAAACCAACAGTCAAAGGCTCAATTGACCACCCAGGTGCCTCTACATACTGTTTTATATTTGAATCATGTGAATTTTCGGAGAGGAAAACCTTTTCCTTGACTCTCTTAGAGTCCCTGGCTGGGCCTGAAAATTAAACTGACAAATAGAGGTTAACAGGAAAAAAAAAGCATATGTATGTACTTAATATGTTTTATGTTATTACATAGGAGCCTTTACATGAAAATGAAAGACATAAAGAAAGGGTTAAGCCTGAGTGTTTTTATACTAGGTTTGATGAAGAGTGGAAAGTCATGGAAAAATAATAGGACAGAGGGTATGAGTTAAGGGTAGTAACTGGGGGAAAATTAGCAAGACCTGTTAATTTGGATTCTTTTCTGTATAAGGAATGCTCCTTTCCTCTGGGGTTTAGGGAAGGCATCTCTCTCATGAGAGTCTTTAGAGAGGGGGAGAGATCCGAGAGGTCAGATAGTTCTTCCTACAGCTGCCTTTTCTCAAATTTCCTTCATTTTAAAATATTCAATATGCTGATGTACCATATTTTGTGGTAGTCCGTTCTGAACCCTATCAAAATATATTATCCTGTTCAGACAGTGCTTTTAAGTTTATTGTGTGGTGAAGGTATACTGCATATTATGTATAGGATTCGTTCTCCTCACAGGATTGTTTCTCTTTGTTATGAAACTTAAAAAATTTTTTTTATGGTATGCCTGGGTGGCTCATTCAGTTGGGTTTCCAACTGTTGATTTCAGCTCAGGTCTCAATCTTAGGGTCATGAATTCAAGCCCTGCCTTGGGCTCCATGCTGGACGTGGAACTTACTTTTAAAAAAATCAGAACAAAACAAAAACAAAAAGCCTTTTTTTGTAACCATTTTTTTAAAAAATAATTTTCTTAAGTATTTTTTTAGATAGCCGAGGCCTTATACTTGATACCTCTCTGTGAATGTTGTATTAAGGTAGCATTTAAGAACTTAAGTTTAACTAGAATATTCAGATTTGTAACCAAGATGCTTTGTATAAAATAGATCAGTAAATATTTTAACCTTATATATATTAATAACTTGGCTTTATTGTATCTGTTACCTTATACCATTGTTGTTGTGGGGTTAGAACCTCTTTAAAAGACTCTTTGTGGTAGTGATCATTTTGAGCTATGCTGATTGATATTCCATATAGGACGATTCAACTGTTTTTTTTTTTTAAAGATTTTATTTATTTATTTGACAGAGAGAAATCACAAGTAGATGGAGAGGCAGGCAGAGAGAGAGAGAGAGGGAAGCAGGCTCCCTGCCGAGCAGAGAGCCCGATGCGGGACTCGATCCCAGGACCCTGAGATCATGACCTGAGCCGAAGGCAGTGGCTTAACCCACTGAGCCACCCAGGCACCCCCGATTCAACTGTTTTTAATGAGACCTTATCAGCTATGAAATGTTGGCCACCTAAGAATTAGAAGTTAGTGTGTCATATTCAGCTGATATTTCCATAGGAAAATAACATGCCATGAAAAGATGCATTTTCTTGAAAAAGAAGGCCAGTTCCTAAACTTTGCCTAACATTTAAAAGTCTTAATTTTTATAGGTTAAAATCTTTTAAATATATGGATGAATAATGTTAATCTTTTGATGTATTATATTCATCTTTTCTCCTAATTAGTAAATTTGAGTACCAATTAAGCTGAAAGTAATGGCAAAATAAATGTAATCATTAGTTCATGAGTATCTTTAACTCCAGTAGTTTATAGAAGTGATTTCCAAACATTACAAACAGCTATAGATTAGCTATCAAATGATTGTGAAGATTAATGACTAGTCTTTTAGCTGGGTAATTTAGAACCGTATCTGGTAATTAATTAGGAATTATCAGTCACAAATACCTTTAGGAAAAACAGTATCAAAAAAGATAACAACAATGATAATTGCACAGTTGCCACTTAGCTTTTAGAGTAGTGAAGTAAATTAAAGAGAAATTTCAAAATCAGGTTCAGAATTTTGAAAGAATTTCTAGGATTTAAATTTACAGAAGGAAGAATAAACAAGTTGGTTTGCTTAGGAAATACAAAACACTATTTAGAACAGATTTGACTGCAAGTCTGTATAATCTGGAAAGAAAGAAGAAAGCTGGGGCGCCTGGGTGGCTCAGTGGGTTAAGCCTCTGCCTTCGGCTCAGGTCATGATCCCAGGGTCCTGGGATCAAGCCCCACATAGGGCTCTCTGCTCAGCAGGGAGCCTGCTTCCTCCTCTCTCTGCCTGCCCCTCTGCCTGCTTGTGACCTCTGTCTGTCAAATAAATAAATAAATAAATAAATCTTTAAAAAAAAAAGAAAGAAGAAAGCTACTCCCTGTGGCAGCTTCAGGATGTGCTTTATGAAAGTGTATATTGCTTTGAATTGAAATTGAATTATTATTATTATTATTAATACTAAAGTAGGCTCCACACTGGGTGTGGAGTCCAACATAGGGCTTGTACTTATGACCCTGAGATCAAGCTGTGAGCTGTGATCAAGAATCCAATGCTTAGCTTACTGAGCCACCCATGTACCCCTGAAATATGTATTATATAAAGCATCTTTTGCTCTTAGAATTTTAACATTTAATGACATTTTTTAAACTTCTTATCATTTATATACTTATTTTTTTAAAAAGTTTATTTAGGGGTGCCAGTCTGGCTCAGTTAGTTAAGTGTCTGCCTTCAGCTCGGGTCATGATCCCGGGGTCCTGGGATCAAGCTCCATGTCAGGCTCCCTGCTCGGCAGGGAGTCTGCTTCTCCGTCTCCTTCTGCCCTTCCCCCCAGTTTGTGCTCCGTCTCTCTCCCTCTCTCAAAGATAAATAAAATCTCAAAAAAACAAAGTTTATTTAAATAATCTCTGTACCCAACATGGGGCTCAAACAACCCTAAGATCAAGAGTTCCACACTCTTCTGACTGAGCCACCCAGGCGCCACTGGATTTATTTTTAGTTTTAATCACTAAAAGTTTTATTGTTTATTTATATTCTGATACCTAACACTTTGTTGATTTTTACATGTTTTTCCAAAACCATTTTTGCAGTGGTTCTGTCAGTCTATATAACTTGGTACTTTGGAATACTAACTCATAATACATTCAACGCTAGTAAAACGCTTACGATTATTTTTACTTAATGCCTGTCTTCTTTTGTTTTTTATATTCAGTTGACTCAAACTTACATGTCTCGATCATCTTGACATACTCTGACTAATTTTTTTTGGTGTTTATTTGTCTTGAGTTATGATTTATATTTCATGAGAATAGAAAACTCTTCTGTTTTTAGGTAGTGCATCTTGTGACTGCCACTAACATGTAATATTGTAATAAATTTTGACTGAAAGAGTGTGACTTTGTTAGAGCTATTTTTGACTGAAAGAACATGACTTTGTAATATAGAGCTATTTGCTAGGTGCACATCTGTCTCAGCATCATGATTGCTGGTAGATCTTTTTATGCCTTGGTGACCAGAAATACAGTGGAAATAGTATACATTTAGAATAGTATACCAGTGAACATTTAAGCCTGCTGTTTGACTGTAGTGAGACCAGCCTTTGGGTCTGTTTCCAAATACACTGCCAAAAACTTTGTCATTTCCAGCTTCTTAGCCTGAGAATGGGCTTTAGAAAATTTCCCAGCTTGTTACTATCCATTTATCTTTGCTGGTTCGTGCTTGTATTGTATACTTCCTTTCTTCCCAGGATAAAACCCTTTTATTTTCTATGAAGTTTATGCTTACATTAAAAACTTCTTTTGCATTTTGTATATATAAAATTCTGTATTTTGAATTTATTTTTATTCATCTTTTGCCCTTAATATCTCTTATTTGGGAGTTAGAGATCTTAATTTATTTTTAAGTCTGTGCTTATTTTTAAGCCTCCATTTGTTGTTTTTTAAATTTTTTATTTAAATTCTAGTTAGTTAATATATAGTGCAATATTAGTTTCAGGTGTTTAATATAGTGATTCACCACTTCCAGACTTCATCCAGTGCTCATCACAAGTGCACTCCTTAATCCCCATCACCTGTTTAACCCATTTCTCCACTCACTTCCCCTCTGCTAACCATCAGTTTCTCTGTAGTTAAGAGTCTGTTTCTTGGTTTACCTCTCTTTTTTCTCTTCGCTCATTTTCCCCCCTTAAATTCCACGTATGACTGAAATCATATGGTATTTGTCTTTCTGAGTTATTTTTCTTAGCATTAACTCCATCCACGTTGATTTAATTGGCAAGATTTTATCTTTTTTATGGCAGAGTAATATACCAATGTAATATATACCACATCTTCTTTATCCATTCATCAGTTGATGGACATTTGGGCTCTTTCCATAGTTTAGCTATTCTAGATAATGTTGCTATAAACATCAGGGTGCATGTATCCCTTGAATTTGTATTTTTGTAAAATTGGTAAATACCTATTAGGTAAATTACCTTTAGGTAAATATCTAGTAATGCAATTGCTGAATCATAGGGTAGTTCTATTTTTAATATTTGAGGAACCTCCATACTGTTTTCCAGAGTGGCTGTACTGGTTTGCATTGCCATGAACAGTGCAGGAGGGTTCCCCCTTGTTCGCATTCTTTCCAATACATGTTGTTTCTTGTGTTGTTAAGTTAGCTATTCTGACAGGTGTGAGGTGATACCTCATTGTAGTTTTGATATGTATTTTCCTGATGATGAAATGTTGCATCTTTTCATGTGTCTGTTAGCCATTTGTACATCTTTGAAGAAATGTCTGTTTATGTCTTCTGCCTGCTTTTTAATTGGGTTATTTGTTTTTTGGGGTGTTGAGTTTATAAGTTCTTTATATATTTTGATACTAAGCCTTTATCAGATATGTCATTTGTAAACATTTCCTATTCTTAAGGTTAACTTTTAGTTCTGTTGATTGTTTCCTTTGCTGTGTTGCAGTAGTTTATTTTTGCTTTTATTTCCCTGGTCTTGTGAGACATCTAGAAAGAAGTTGCTACAGTCAGTGTGAAAGAAGTTGCTATAGTCAGTGTGAAAGAACTTACTGCCTGTGTTCTCCTCTAGGATTTTTATAGTTTTAGGTTTCGCATTAAGGTCTTTAATCCATTTTGAATTTATTTTTGTGTTTGGTAGAAGAAAGTGGTCCAGTTTCATTCTTTTGCTTATTGCTGTCCAGTTTCCCTAATACCATTTGTTGAAGAGACATTCTTTTTCCCATTGGATATTCCTTCCTGCTTTCTCAAAGATTAATTGACCATTCAGTTGTGGGTTCCTCTCTCGGTTTTCTGTTCTGTACCATTGATCTCTGAGTCTGTTTTTATGCCAGGATCATACTATTTTGATCACTACAGTTTTGTAATATAACTGAAGTCTTAGGTTTTGGTACCCTTACATTACGCATTTTAGAGAGGAAAAATACAAGCAGCAGAGTTTATGTATACCCTTTATATATACCCTATATATACCCTCAAGAAGGTACTAGACGATTTACAGCACCAAAAGGAGAGAATGAAATAAGAGGAAGGTATGGGACATAGGAAACAGGAGAGGTAACAGAGAAGAGAGATAAGAAGGGATCACCAGGACAGTGACGAAGGGAAGGTCCCATGATGGCAACTGTGAAGTAGACATATGACAGTGCTTCCCCCTGACCCCTCTGCCTGCTGCTCTGCTTGCTTGTGATCTCTCTTTGTGTCAAATAAATAAATAAATAAATAAATTCTTTAAAAAAAAGAAAAAGAAAAAAAGGTATCAGATGTCTTCCTCCTTTTTTTTTTTTTTTTTTTAGATTTTATTTATTTATTTGACAGAGATCACAAGTAGGCAGAGAGGCAGGCAGAGAGAGAGGAGGAAGCAGGCTCCACGCTGAGCAGAGAGCCTGATGCGGGGCTCCATCCTAGGACCCTGGGATCATGACCTGAACCAAAGGCAGAGGCTTTAACCCACTGAGCCACCCAGGTGCCTCAGATGTCTTCCTCTTACTCAGAATTTCCTGATGGTCTCTCACACTAAGAATAAAATTAGAAGTTTTTAATACAATCTGTAATTCTCTTTAACCATGTTCTAGCCAATGCTTCCCGCGTGACCTTATCATCTACAGTTCTTTCAGCTGGTTTATTGTTCCTCAAACATACCAAGCTCGTTTTGGTGACCAGAGACTTTGCATTTGTTTTTCCTCCTGCCTGAAACTCTTTTCCTTTTGATATTCATATAATTTGTTCTCTAACTTTATTTTTATCTCTGTTCAATATAATATCCGTAGAGACCTTCCCTAATTACACTAGTTAAACACACCCTCCCACCTAGCATGTCATCTTCAATTATTCTCTTTTTTCTCCTTCAAAGCTCTTACTATTACTTGACATTATCTTATATTTTTGTATGTTTATGTTGTCAGTTTCTTTCTTTAGAGTGTAAGGTCCATGAAGGCAGGGACATTGTGTTGTTTATCACACAGTGTCTGGCATGCTTTGGATGTTCAATAAATTTTGCTGATTAAATAAAGAGGGATTGGTCAATTAAAATAACTTAGTTCAGGGAACCTGACTTACTCAATTGGTAGAGCATGAGACTCTTAGTCTCAGGGTTGTGAGTTCAAGCCCCATGTTGGGTGTAGAGCCTACTTAAAAACACCACCACCACCACCAACAACAACAACAAAACCCCCACAACTTAGTTCAAGAAAATGGTTGCTTTCTGGTTATAAAAGAAATTGATATTTTGTTAATGTTTACTGTGCTATTTTACTCTTTAGTGTGGAATATATGCATTTCATTTGAAATATTCAAAAAATTTCCCAAATACTTACAATTAGGAAAATGTTTATTTCCTTAACATTTCTATTTTGAGCTGTATCCCGTTATGGCATGAGTATAATGTATCTCAAGTAAAGGCTATTAAATTGCTATAAAAAAGGTGTGCAATATTTATACATTTGTTTACCTTTTACCCATGGGTATACATGCCTATAATTCAAAAAGGCCTATGGGTGTTTGTGCAAAAAAATCATCTTTTGTTGTCATTTACTATCATCCTTTCATACTAGGGCTCAATAAAGGTTTGTTGACTAAAGGTTCATTTTACTGTATATATTGTAATAGTGTAGATTACAGGAACAGACAGTTCTAGCATTGGTAAATATAATTATGCCTATACTTTCTGCATGTATTACACTTCTTTTTGAGGGGTGTTTCCTATTATAATACCAGTGGCAATCACATAATAGTGGCTATAATAATCTTCGATAAGAAAACTGTCAAAGTAAATGGGTCTAAAGCTAACCATGATATGGGGATGTTCTCAGGACCAGTTACATAGTAGTCACTCACATGCAAGTGGAAAGGATGGATGGATGGTTGGATGACCTGGAACTTCAGGTTATTTTGACCAATTTAGACTTTGAAAATTGTGGTTGACCTTTGGGGAAGGGTTGGATTCTTTTTCATTGCTAAAAGAATTTGTATTAGTTTAGTAAGAACATGTTTTACTAACTTAATAAATATATGGGGAGCTGCTGTTATAGTGGGCATAATTAACTGATTTTTTTTTCTTTTTTTTGCTCTGTTGAGGATAAATCATGGGGAAATGGGTTTTCATTGCAATTGAAACAATGTATTATTTAGTGCACAAAGCCCTTCACAATGATATGTATATATTTAGATCCTGATACAAGTTATAGAGGTCAGTAGAGTAGTGTATTCGTTTCATACATATGTATGAAATAGAATAGACTAAGGATGTTCTTATTGTGGTTGAATGCTCTGCTACCTGTCAGCATTAAGTCTAGGTATCATTTTTATTGTTTTTTTGTGATTGACTTATTTTTTATAAGATAAGGGTATCATAGGAAAATTACTTTATTGCATTATATGAAACATTTATTTTAAAAATTGTTAAATATTTTTATTTTATGTTATGTATGCTCTTTTTTTTTTGCATATTTTGATTGATTTTATGTTTTTCATCTAGGTCACTTTTGAAATACACAAAGAAAATCTTGCCAGTATGTTCAGGGAACACCAGGGAAAAGTTGATGAAGAAATAGGGCAATGTTCAAGTCCAGTTGAAGCAGTCTCTGCCATTAGCAGGGATGTTAATGTTTCAATAGCATCCCAGCAATCAGATATGAAGGCTTGTCCTGTGTCTCCTCGTATCACCAGAAATAGTGATGAAAAGTCACCTGTTGAGCAGACAATTTCAGTAGACTGTGCTTCCAATGCTGAACTGCAAACTCCTAATACATCTAATGAAGAAAGGAAAACTGGCCAAGAAAGTCAGGAGTTACTAGATGAAGTCCCTTCAGAGGAAACATTGATAAATGAAACAATTAATACAGGTGATTTAGAAGTATCCTCTGATATGATAGAAGCTGAAGCCGAGACTGTTTCCTCTAACTCTTTTAAAATGAATGGCAAAGGTATAATGACTGTTAGTGAAGTAACTGCTTCTATAAGTTCTCCTTCAGAAGAGGATGCCTCAGAGGTGCCAGAATTATTGGATAAGTCTATAGGAGAGGAAGATGATGATGATTATGTAGAATTGAAGGTAGAAAATAGTCCTACTGAGCAAGCCAGTCTGCCCACAGAGCTCCAAGAAGATAGTTTGTCTCC
The DNA here is from genome assembly GCF_009829155.1 of Mustela erminea. Lineage (NCBI taxonomy): Eukaryota > Metazoa > Chordata > Mammalia > Carnivora > Mustelidae > Mustela > Mustela erminea. The sequence goes on along the minus strand of NC_045615.1, from coordinate 24,324,709 downwards.
AGCTGCATCTGAAGCCAGTGAAAGACTGGACATGCTTAGTAATGACAACAAATTAATATTTCAAGAACAAGAATCTGTAAATAAGAAGCAAATTGACAGTGAAACTCAAGATTCCAAAGATTCTGGAATCTTGATGATGACAGCATCAGGGTCTTCAGCTACCTCACCAGATACTACTGTTTCCCAGACACCTGTACAATCAGATATTGGTGAGATGCTAGAGGAAGGGAAAAAAACAACTAATTTTGTGAGAGAAACCAAATTAATTGGTGATTCTCCTGTCTTTGAGTCTCCTACTACTTCTGAGCAGAGGATTGCTAAATTGGATGTTTCCAGTGTTGCTACAGATACTGAAAGATTGGAATTGAAGGCCAGTACAAATATGGAAGCATCTCAACCTCATCAACCTATACCTGAGGTGATTATATTTATTGTCTTCTTGAAGTGTATTTGCATTGAATTAAAATAGTGCAAGGGTATATACTTTTATCTTGGAGTTGGTTCATACCCTATTTGCAATTATATAAATACAATGAATGCAAAGATTACATTTGTTATCTTTAGCATAAGATTTTAGTGAGAGTTCATTGAATGGCAGCTTTTATTATTATTTTCACCACAGCAACACCAAAAGTTACTACTTTCAAGTTTTAAGATTGTAGTCATTCTGGTTTATAAAGCAAATAATGGAAATACTTGCCTTTATCCTTTATTTGATAACCCAGTCATAGTTGGTACGGTAATTCTCTGACAAAATCTAGGGCTATCTTCCTGCAGAACCACCTGCCAGTGTATAATTTTATATATTAAGTATGTAGTTTAAAATTCCTTCCATGAGGAAACAGACCATGGGGTTTGTTTGCTTTGAAAGAGGGGAGGAGCCTTTCAGAAATCTAAAGGTACTTCTTTCTCCTTTACTGGTATGTCAGAGTGATTCAGGGGACAGTGGTTGATTGCATGTTGTCATTTCCCACTCTGTTCAACCAACCATTTGTTGGTTCTTAATTCTGTTATCTTTATGTTTGTTTTTAATTCTAACCAACTTATAATCTAGACACTACCTTCTTTCATGCTAATATTCAAATTTAAGAATCTTGATTCTTTTGAAAAATGCTACATTTGCTGGTGGTAATACTAACATGATTGCAAGCTAATTACTGTTGAATTATGGTAGTTTAACATTTTTGATAACTTTGCTTTAAATGTGTTAAAGTTTTAGTGTTATTACTCATTGATAATTTTTACCTAATTTGGTTTTTTAGTATCTTAATATATGATTATTTGTTAGATGAATTGCATTAAAGCTATTATATTATTAATGGCTTCTTTGAAGTTGAATTTATTTTACTACTCTTTTAAATTTTCTGTATTAGATGTCAAGACGGCAGGAGGAACCAAGTCAAGGAGTTGCACCAGTTGGAGTTAATGGACAAAGGAGGGATTCCAGATCTGCTATGTTTCGTATTCCTGAATTCAAATGGTCTCAAATGCATCAGCGTTTGCTCACTGATCTATTATTTTCAATAGAAACAGATATACAGATGTGGAGAAGGTTTGTCCATGTGTTTGTTATAGAAGATGTGTATGAAGTTTAGTCTTTGGTTTTTTTTTGTTTGTTTTTGTTTTTTGTTTGTTTGTTTTTTAGATAGGGAGAGAGAGAATCTTAGGCAGACTTCATGCCCAGTGTGGAACCTAACGCAAGGCTTGACCTCATAGACCTGAGATCATGTCCTGAGCTAAAATCAAGAGTCAGATGCTAAACTGACTAAGCCATCCAGGCATCCCTGGTCTTTGTTTCAGAGAAGTTTATGTAGTTAACATTTTGCAACTAATTTCAGACATTTGGTTAAAAAGTAGAATATAAATGATTTCTTTGGTATAGTTATTGAATTTACTTTTCTTCTCCATTATTAAATTGGCTGCCCTACCTGAAATACCAGAATCTGAAATACCAGAACTTAAAAATCAGATTTTCCTTTTAAAATTTTTGCTGCAGATTTCCTGTAGCATATTTTATGGCATATAATTCACCTGAAGGTAGATCTATTAAAGTGGTTTATTAGTATGATTACTAAAAAAAAAAAAATTGGACTTTAAATATAACATCCAATTCTCCAGTGTAGTTTTGGTATAAAACCTCTGTATATTTCAGATTATCTGTTGTATGATTTATGATTTAAAACACCTAATTGGTTTATTATTATTTGTATAGTACACTTACACTGTTTGAAAACATTTTATGGGATTATCTAAGAAAATGTTGGTAGAAATTCATTCTTAATAGCATATTTATTGGTATTTACCTCTGAATTTTTGCTACATGACTTCTCAGTTTTGTTCCCAGTTAAGGGTAATTCAACTTCTTATATACAAGATGAATAGTATTATATGTTTTAACACTGAAAGGGGGCATGTATAGTATCTCCTGATATGGAATGGTCTCCATCTTCTGAGGAAGTACATCCTCAACATGCCTCCTGTATCATTATCATTACTTTAGCTTTCAGGATGAATTGAAAGCACCTTCTTATCCTCTTTTCCCTGAAGTAGGCAAACTGATTTCTTTTCTTTAGCTTTATCAGTAAACATCATTTATCTCTGGACAGCCATTCGACAAAGACAGTTATGGACTTCGTGAATAGCAGTGATAATGTCATCTTTGTACACAACACAATTCATCTCATCTCTCAAGTGATGGACAATATGGTCATGGCTTGTGGGGGTATACTGCCATTGCTTTCAGCAGCTACATCGGCTACAGTAAGGACTTAACTACTATATAAATTGGTGTGAAAACATGATTGCTATGAATCTTTGTTGATTAAAACTTGAATGGTGGTTACTAGGTATCATAGGTGTTATGGGCCATAAGCAACTGGATCTTTTACAGTTACCTGAAAGGACCTTAGGATCTGTTCTGGGGGTGAAAGGACTAAAAACTGTTGATTTCTTAAGGATGAGTCAGCTAGTGAGTATGGTTGTGGTGGTTCACTTGTACATTTCCATTGCCCCTTTCTATTTTTTATTTTTATTTTATTTTTTAAATGGTTTTATTTATTTATTTGACACAAAGAAAGAGAGAAACAGAGAGGGAACACAAGCAGGGGAAGTGGGAGAAGCAGGCTTCCTATGGAGCAGGAGCACAGTGTATGGCTCGATCCTGGGACTCTGGGATCATGACCTGAGCCTAAGGCAGATGTTTAATGACTGAGCGACGCAGGCACCCCCATTGCTGCCTTTTTAGGTGAAAAAGGAAATCATTCTGTTGAACTAGATAAAAAGCCTGGCTTTTTATAAAACTTAGAAATTTGGGAAATGTATCTAGGAAAACTAGATGTTGATTAGAATATAGATATAAATGTCAAATTTTGTTCCCTACAGCATGAGCTGGAGAATATTGAACCTACTCAGGGCCTTTCAATAGAAGCCTCTGTGACATTTTTGCAGAGGCTAATCAGCCTTGTGGATGTGCTTATATTTGCAAGTTCTCTTGGCTTTACTGAAATTGAAGCTGAAAAAAGTATGTCTTCGGGTGGAATTTTGCGACAGTGTCTCCGACTAGGTGAGTTGTTAAAACCCATTAATTAGGAATTTACTTGAGCAGTTTCCAGTAATATTTACATATTTAGATTGAAAATTATCTTTCACCTGTTAGTGGAACAATGTTAGGCAATTTGTCATACATATATTTTTTTAACCTCCAAGAGTGAAGATTATATATGTACTATGCTGTAGTAGTAGTTACAAGGTTGATTAGAGGAAGGACACGTTTGGAAAAATACAAGTTGGTTGTGGTCACCATTACCATTCTCCTCTCATCTTTTTTTGCTCAAGAATAGTGCTTCTCGGGGCGCCTGGGTGGCTCAGTGGGTTAAAGCCTCTGCCTTCGGCTCAGGTCGTGATCCCAGGGTCCTGGGATCGAGCCCCACATTGGGCTCTCTGCTCAGCAGGGAGCCTGCTTCCTCCTCTCTCTCTGCCTGCCTCTCTGCCTACTTGTGATCTGTCAAATAAATAATAAATCTTAAAAAAAAAAAAAAGAATAGTGCTTCTCAAATTTTAAGATGATTCATACACAAGAATATATCCAGAGGATCTTGTTAAAATGCAGTTAGATTATATAGGTCTGAGGTGAGGTCTGTAATTGTCTAAAAAATCCCAGATGATGTTGAAATTGCTCTCTTACGAATGCACTTGAGTAACAAGGTTCTAAACTAGCATCATCCCAGTACAGCCTTTATTAAAATAAACTGTGGTAATTTGTTGAAACAGTTCCTGACATTGTTAAATCTCAGTTCTACTCTTTGAGGCAATTCTTGCTTAGGTAAAAGTTAAAATTTTTAGTGTTATCCATGCTTCCTTTAGGTGAAGCAGAAGAATTTTCCTCTATGCAAAGGATTTCTTGTATCCAGTTGTAACAACTGAGACTTGGTTAAGGATTTGCTTGTTAAATGGAGCAAAGCAACTAGGGAGAGGAGGATGAAGAAATGCAAGCAAAACCAATAGGAACCATGGCCACCTGAAGATACATCAGAAATAAGGCATCTATGGAAACATAACATTAAAACTGGAAATTCTAATTAGTTAATGAAAGATTTTCCCATTTTTAGCAGAAATATCTGTTACATGAACAGATATACTTAGACTTTTTTTGGTGCAGTGATTATTTTTACTCAAAATGCTATTCAGAGTACCTTTAAACTTAGGATGCTCTAAAGAACTGGATGTAACAATTTTTAGAAGTTTGTTTTAAAATTTTAATTAGGAGATTCAAATAGTATAAAAAACCAAAAACTATTATTTATTGACTACTGCCATTAGTTATTGCAGATTTTCAGTGAGTCAGCAATTATTTTCTTTTACTCATGAGGATATTTGGGATCAGAAAAGTTAAAAAACTTATCAAAACCCAGAAGCTATAATTGGGGAAGTTAGAATTTGAATATAGTTTAACTTGTGTTCCTCTTCTTTCTGTTATGCTTCCTTAAATTTTCTGTTAGTAATATAATTTAAGTATCTTGACTCCTTTAATTTTATATGTGCCATTTTTTAAACTGTCACTTTTCTATATAGAGTCTTATTTCTGGAGTTAAAAGTACAAGGCCACACTGTTAGTGTTTTACAGAAACATTAAGTTCAGAAATTAGGGAAATGTTCGATCTCCCTCATATTCATAATTTAATCTACCCCAGCACCGTGACTTCTTATATATGCAAGTGATATTCAGAAAATGACTTGCTCAAGATCTCTTTAATAGAGTATGGTAAGCTTGGTGAGGCATCCTAGTATTAGATCCCTGGTATCCTCTTGTTCTTTTTTGAGGTTGGAGGTAAGAAGGCAGGAGGCAACAATAAGAGTAACTTGTACTACTGAGACTAATGAATGTGGCATAGTTTTTCATTTTGTGATACCAAACTTGATTTTATTTAACCTGGGATAAAAATAGTACAGAAGTTATTTTTCTGGGCCTGATTTTAAATCTGACAGGCTTGTATTCCATATTCTCTCTTCATCCTTCCCTCACTATACTTCTTTTTCCTTAACTTTTGTTGTTCTCTTGCAACTTTCTGGATACTTTTCTGTCTCAGTTCTATGTCTGCTAGCCGTATGGCAGTCTGGTGGTACTTAGAGTTCACATAGAAGTTTGCTGTTTGGCCCCTAATTTGCTCTCCTACTCTTGTTCAGTTCACATACCTAGTGCTACTGATTTGATTGGGAATTAAGATGATTTACATGATATCAAGCAATTCATAATCACCATCATCATTTAAGCCTCAAAATCAATTTCTAAATAACCTGAGTAATTGCCTGATTGGTGAGACATACAGAGAGGTAATTGTTTTTTAGAACAGGTGATTCATTTTATTTTAAGCTGTTGTGAATGTTACAACCAAATTCTGGAATTTATATAACTCATTCAGTGATTGGCAAACATTGCTATTACAGACTGTAATAGTTCATAATTATAAATAACATGAGTACTGTAAGATTTATGCTCAGAAAAGATCACCATTTTAAGAGTACAGTATTTGTGAAAATGTTCAGTCTGTCAAAAACAACAAAAAAGTTTAATATCTGGTAATTATATCCTGAAACATCAAATCTTAAAGATTTAGGAATTCTTTGGCTTACAAATATATTGGTTTCTATGGGATAAAATTATTATCTTGAGTGTGGTTGATACACAGTGTTAGGTTAATTTCAGGTATACAGCTTAGTGAGTTGAGAGGTTTGTACATTAGGCTGTGTTTATTTATATTTCTTTCACAGTTTTGACTGTATTCCTTATATTCTGCTTTTTATTCCTTTGACTTACTCATGCCATAACTGGAGGCCTCTATCTCTCTCTTCCTTCACCTGTTTTGCCTACCTCCTACCACCCTCCCGTCTGGTATCATAAGTTTGTTTCCTGTATTTATAGGTCTGATTATACTTGTTGTTTATTCTTTTTTCTAGATTCCACTTATGAGTGGAACTATATGGTATTTCTCTTTCTCAGTCTGACTTATTTCATTTAGCATAATACTAGAGGGGTATTTTGGGCTATATATTAATCACAGCTTCTTTTCTGTCCCCTGCCTTTTAAATGGTTTTAATGAAAGCCAGTTAAATGTAGACACTATAAATATTTTCTGTATTGCTATACCCTCTATCAGGCTCTATTATATCATGCTATAATGATACATAATAAGAAAACCATGCGAGTTGTAAGTTTAACTATTTTATTTTGATGAAGATGATGAAAAGTTCTTATCCTAGACCAGTTCATGGCAATGTGATTTGCTTTCTCTTTTCTATCTTTCTTTCAGTTATTTTCTTCCCTATCTTTTCCCTTAATAAAAGGTCATCCTAGTGTAGCTTAGGTGAGATCTAAGAAACACTGGCCTGTTGATTTCTGAAATGATTCTCTCTTTGCACTGGGCTCTGACAGAGTAGCTAACAAAGTTAGAAAACAAACACTAGGTGATAAAGTCCAGGGATGGTTTAGAAATTTGCTGAAGATAATCTGTTTCAAATAATAGCTATGTAGGTGATTTTTATAAGTTCCAAAATCTTAAATAAAATTTTCTTTTCTTGCCCAATCTTCTCCTTAAAATAAATTACAGTGTGTGCAGTGGCAGTAAGGAATTGTTTAGAGTGTCAACAGCATTCACAACTGAAATCTAGAGGAGATACAGCCAAAGGCCAGAAAGCAATGCACAGCCTGATTCCCATGGGGAAATCTGCAGCAAAGGTAAGCATACAGAATAATTAATTAAATAAAGTGCCTCTTACTTTATGATTAAGATCTTAAATTTATTTGTTCATTTCAATACAGAGTTAAATAAATCTGACAGAGGTTCTAAAATAGTTACTTTAGTCTGTGGACATAACATTCAAATATTTGTGTTTAAATATACAGTAAAGATTTGCTTATACTTAATCTTGTCTGCTTTTCCAAATGTTTACTTTTCTTGTGTCTTTGATACGTTTTCCTTTGAATATGTCAACTTGTATTTCATGTACTTGGTAAGTTAGCATGCAGTTTGTTTTTTCCTTTATGTTTCCCTTCTGTAACCCTCACCACTATTCCAGTACCCAAAATAAGAAGAGAGAAGGAAGTAGAAAAAATAAACTGGGAAAAACAATGTTATACCTTTTTTTTCCTGGTATTTGGAATACTGTGCTAATTTAAAAAAAAAATACCTACATAATATATATGTATATATTTTTTTGTCTTAAATAGAGTCCTGTGGATATTGTAACTGGTGGTATATCTCCAGTAAGAGATTTTGACAAGCTCCTACAAGACATGGATATTAATCGGCTTAGGGCAGTTGTCTTCAGAGACATAGTAAGTTATAGTATTTCTTTCACATACTCTTAGCTGATACATCTTTCCTCCAAGGTCAAAATACTGAGAGTGAAAACTCTCTGTGATATAAAATAGTTGAGTTGATATAAGAAGGACTAGAAACCAATTCTGTTGACAGTGATTTTAGAATCTTAGAATATTGAAAAGTATTATTTGTGTAAATGGAGTTAATATATCAGAGTAATAATACTAAAAATAATATATTATTACATATTAAGCGCTTGAAGTGCTTCACATGTCCTAAGTGCAACGACTTCTTGAGTTGTATACGTTTGTAATTCCCATTTTATAAATGATGAATCTGAGGCACAGAGAGCTTGAATAATTTGTTAAAGCTAGTAGAGCTAATAAATTTCCAACCCAGCATCTTAAACTCCAGAATCTATACTTTGAAAGTAATGAAATGTTCAAATTCTGAATGACATATTATTTTTACTGAATACTGGATATTTTTCTCTCAAAGCAACAGAATTATGATACAGAGGTACATGTTGAAATGGTGTGTGTGGTGGTTTTAAATAAAAAAAATGTTTGTTTTGGTTGATTTTGATATAATAGCATAGTTTTATGTACAAATTGTAGAATTGTATAAGAAAGTCTAAAAATGAAAATACAAATTATTTGTAATCCTACTCATCAGCATTTGTAATATCATCATTAGTTAATATGTATTAAATACTTACTGCCTCTTAAGTACTTAATGTTCTGCAAGTTTTTTAAATAAAACTTTATAACTTCAATTTTTAATTTTTCCTCTTCTTTTGGAGGGTTTTAGTCCGCTCTTGAGTTCTCTCATTTTTTTTTTTTTTAGATTCTATTTATTTGCCAGAGAGCACACAACCAGGCAAAGTGGCAGGCAGGAGAGGGAGAAGCAGGCTCCCCACTGAGCCGGGAGCCCAGTGTGGAGCTCCATCCCAGGACCCTGAGATCATGACTTGAACGAAAGGCAGACATTTAACCGACTGAGCCACCTGGGCGCGCCCCCTGTCTTGAGTTCTTGATTAAGTTTTATACACATATACAATTTGTTAATAGTACTTGAGTTAATAGTTATTAGCTATAGTTACTAGTTATTGAATATTTATTGCATTTTAAGCATACAACTGAATACTGTTTCATTTAGTTCATAATAATAATTCATAATCATAATTCATAATAATCCTATGGGAAAGATAGAAATATTAGGTTAAATCTGTTTAAGATCATAGAAGTAGTAAGAGGTGAAATGAGTTAAGGATCTAGGGAATATGGTTCTTGAAATTTTCATCCTAACCATTAGGTATACTGCCTCCCTAGATCTCCAACTTTTTTTTTTTTTTCCCCAGAGTCCATTGACTTTCTCATTTTGGGAGCGAATACTGCTGCTACTTTCTCTCCCCTTTTTTTTCTTTGAGTCTATTGCCCCATAGCTTTGTTTTTCTTTGAGTGATCTTTAAAAATCTATAATAGGTAGTACAACTCTTTCGCTTTTAATGTTCTTTAATGGCTTCCTATAGCATGAAGTAAAATGAAATAAAACTCCTCATCCTGGCAGTTTGATTTGGCTCTTTGGAACTTTATAACAAGTTTTTATATCGTGCTGTTTGGGTAGAGAATTAGGTATCTCCTAGGTTTAACATGTAATTTCTGAAAGTAATAAATAATTTAAAATTTTTTTGTAATTAAAAAAGTTCTATAATCACCTTGTAGGAGTTTTAGAAAAGAGAAAAGACTTTTTTTCCAGCCTGTGTCCCAGAGGCTCTTTTAACATAAGCAAACTTTGATGATCAGCAATATAAAGAAGTTATTACCCCGAGGTTAAATGCTAAATTTTTTAATCACTCTAATCTGATTTCATGTTTGCTTTTTCACTTACTTTATTTCTTTAGGTAAATTATTTCTCTAGGCCTCATCTTGTTCAAAGGGGCTAATGAATATGTTTAAAGTATAGTATAGTGCCTGATCCCTTGTAAGTATTCAGTAAGTAGCAGCTACAATTGAAAACAAATTTGTTTTTGGATTTAGGACTTAAACATATAGATCTATCGGATATTTCTTATTGGACAGCAATCCGGCTTACACTATAAATTTCATCGGTAATAAGTAAATATTGAACACAATAGTGGCCTAAATAAGTAGATAGGCATAAGTGATTTGTAATAGATTAAGAACTTATGATCAAGGGACGCCTAGGTGGCTCAGTCAATTAAGCTTCCGACTCTTGATTTTGGCTTAGGTCATGATCTCGGGGTCATGACATCGAGCCCTGCTGTCATGCTCCACACTCCTTGTGGAGTTTGCTTGTTCCTCTCCCTCTGCTCCTACTCCTGCTTATGCTCTCTTTGTCAAATAAATAAATAAATAAATAAATAAATAAATAAATGCATGCATGCATGCATGCATGCTTAAAAAAAGAAGTTAAGATCTAGTAAGTTATTTGCCTACATTTTAAATGTTGCCATCATTAGCAGTAGTTCTTATAATAGTGTCAGTGGCAGCAGAACACAGGAGTGTCTTGAGAAAAGGAATGGTTAATAAAAAAGGGAAAATGTACATTTATCTTTTTCCATCAAGACTAATAAGATCTTGCATATGAACCTAAAGAGTACCATAGATTCTTGTCAGATTAAAAATAATTTAATCGTTGTATCAAGTGGAAATGTTCACTTGGAGTATGATACCACATTCTTTCCCAGAAATTGTGTTGAACACATTTGATAGTGGTTAATTAACTTTTAGTTTCATTTGCACCACTGGTTGCCATTTATTCATCTGCTAGGCAACAGTGTTTGTTTTCCTTATGCTAAATTTATGTTACTCAAGGTACCTTTAGTTTTCAGAATTTGATGGACAAGCTTGAGTTTTTCCTTTAAATTATTTTGAAATGTTACCAGAATAGTGATGAGTGCAGGGTCCCTTTGCAGATGGAGAATTTGACTAGATGAAGAGGTCATATATACATATATATATGTATATATATGTGTACAGTATACAGATACACAGGTGATCTGTAGAGCTAAGATGAAACCTTGGTCTCTGGTAGAGGTCAATCTAGTTTGTCCTTTTCTTTCTGGAAGACACTATATTTTCAATCTTAGACAATCTTGGTTGTCTTCAATCTTGGTTGTCTCTACTATTTAAAATACTCCTAAGGGGCACCTGCATGGTTCAGTGGGTTGAGCCTCTCTGCCTTTGGCTCAGGTCGTGATCTCAGGGTCCTAGGATTGAGCCCCACATCAGGCTCTCTGCTCTGTGGGGAGCCTGCTTCCCCCTCTCTCTCTGCCTGCCTCTCTGCCTACTTGTGATCTCTGTCTGTCAAATAAATAAATAAAATCTTTAAAAAAAAATTACTCCTGAGAATTCTTTTGGCATCCTGATCTGTATCTGATTACCTCACTTTTTTTTTCTTGAATGTTTGTCTTTTAGGAAAATAGTTAATTGTTAATTGATTTTTTATGCATATTTTAATTCTTATGGTTAGAAGTAAAAATAATTATAATGATAATTTCTTATTTGATGAATCTTACAAAGTATATTGGGCCTTATGTCTTCATTTTTTAAAAATACTTTTTCTAATTTGCCTTTTATTAAGCAATTATTAAGTCTTCAGACTGAGTTATTTAATTTTCAGAAACAAGCCAAATTCTCTTTCCATGTTTCACAAGTGTAAACACCCTCATTTACAAGCATTTTTCCAAAAATCTTTACCTAATCTTTGCTAAGGTGAATTTATTATTTTCTGTATATATTGAAGGATTTTTTGACCATGTTTTATATTTAAATGTCATGTAAAATAAGATTGATACATCTTATTTAATAGTGGATGATCACCTACTTTTATTTCTTCCCAGGAGGATAGCAAACAAGCTCAATTTTTAGCCTTGGCAGTTGTATACTTTATTTCTGTTCTTATGGTCTCAAAGTATAGAGATATTTTGGAACCCCAAAACGAAAGGCATAACCAGTCATTTAAGGAAACTGGTAATGAACGTGGGAATTCATCACTTTCTGGTAAGTTTCCATATTTTATTAGCTGGCATCCAAAGTTCAAGTAAAACATTACCTAATACTTAAAATACTGATTCTGGAACTTAAATTCGTTTATGCATAAAGTGAGAGTGTACATTTTTTTTTTTTAAAGATTTTATTTATTTATTTGACAGACAGAGATCACAAGTAGGCAGAAAGGCAGGCAGAGAGAGAGAGAGGAAGGGAAGCAGGCTCCCTGCTGAGCAGAGAGCCCGATGCGGGGCTCGATCCCAGGACCCTGAGACCACGACCCGAGCTGAAGGCAGAGGCTTAACCCACTGAGCCACCCAGGAGCCCCGAGAGTATACATGTTTTAATTAACAACTAAGTATTTCAATTTATGTTAAGTACTGTGTGGGTAGTTGCAATTAGGAGATGCTATCTCTCTTTAATTAAAATATAAGCAAGAAAATGTTATTCTTCGCAAATAAAGTGTTAGATATTTTTGTTTGCTTTGGCATTTATTGTGAAGAATAAATCATCTTCTTTTATAAGAGACAGATTTGTTAACAAAAAACTAATACCTGGAATTCTAGAAGTAGCTGCAGATTATAGAGGTATAGTTAGAGAAGCAGCTATTACAGTCATAGTAGTAGGTATCACTCAGGAAGGTGATTTATTTATTTAATAAATATTCATTCGGAACCTACTAGGTACTTGGGTATATCATGAATAAAAGAGGAAAAAGTTGTCTGTCCTCTTGGAGCTTATATTCTAGTGAGAGGAGATAGAAAAGAAGTGCATGTAATAAGTAAATTATATAGTATTTTAGAAGGTGGTAAGTACTAAGAAAAGATAAAATCTAATAGAGAAAAATATTAAGATAACCAGGAGAAATGTAGTGGGATTTTTACTCTAAGGAAAATGAAGAATTATTTGAGGGTTTTGAGACAGGAGTTACAATTGACTTATTTTTAAAAGTAACAGTTGGGATTCTATATGGAGACTATGCTCTCTAGAGAGCAAGGGAAAAAAAACAGTGTTTTAGTTATACACTGCTATGTAACACATTACCTCGAAGCTGGTGGCTAAAACCATAACTGTTTTAATCTTGTTACCATGATTCCGTGAATTTGGTTTGGACAGGGCACAGTGGGGATAATTCATCCCTGCTGTAAATGATATTTGCTGGGGACTGAAATGGCTTTTCTACTTCTATATCTTCTGCCTAGCTAGGATGGCTCCAAGAGTTGAGGCTGACTTATTTGAAGTGGCTCAGCTGGTGTTATGTCTGGGTTTTTTTTTTTTTTTTTTAAAGATTTTATTTATTTATCAGAGAGAGAGAGGGGGAGAGAGCGAGCACAGGCAGACAGAATGGCAGGCAGAGGCAGAGGGAGAAGCAGGCTCCCCGCTGAGCAAGGAGCCCGATGTGGGACTTGATCCCAGGACGCTGGGATCATGACCTGAGCCGAAGGCAGCTGCTTAACCAACTGAGCCACCCAGGTGTCCCTGTCTGGGGTCTTGATACCTGGTCTCAGCAGATATTCCTTGGTGTTCCTCCATTAGTTTGGCAGGCCCCTGTCTTTTCATGTAGCCTCTGTACATGTTCTCTCCAATAAGGGAGCCAGCTTGCTTATAGAGAGGTTCCAGGGATTCTGAGAAATGCACAGGCTGCAGGACCTTTGTAAAGATTGGGCACAGAACTGGCCCACTGCCACATTCTGTTGGTTAAGGTGAGTGTTGGCCCAGCCCACATTCAAGGGGGTGAATACCAGGAGGCATGGGCCAACAGGATCATTAACGTAACAGTCTAACACGACCAGTTGGGAGGATATTACAACAGTCTAAGAAAGAATGGATTTAGGGATGGACTAAGGTGGTAGCTGGCAGCTGTAGAGCTGGTGAGCAGTAGTCAGATTCTGGGTCTGTTTTGATGGTAGAGAGAACAGGATTTAAAATACTAGTTGTGGATATGTGAAAGATGGAACATTATTAAGAAAGACTATAAAGTGCAGTTGGATAGATTGGAGGTGAAACATTTTCAGGTGAAATAAATTTGGTTTTCAACATGTTTGAGATATCTTTTAAACATAGAAGATTAGAATAGGCACTTAAAAATAAGTCTGATTTTTGTTGTTGATATCATAGTGTTTTAAGAGTAAATGAGATTACTGAGGGAATAAATGTTGATAGGGAAGATAAGTGCTAAGTCTCTCCTACTTAAGAAATCAGGGAGAAAAAGAAGTGAAGGAAATTAAGAAGGAACAACCAGTGAGGTAATAGATGAAAAACCGAAGAGTATGATGTCTGTTAGCAAAGTGAAAAAAGTTACCACGTTCTTGGGAATGGTCTTTTGCTGCTGCTTTGTCAAGTGCTATTACGACTGACAACTAACTGAGCATTGGAGTTAGCAAGATGGAGGGTTTGGTGACCATTGGATTTAACAAGATGGAACATTTTTGTTGTAATGCAGTGAACGTCTCATTAGAGAGAATGAAAGTCAAACAGATAAAATAGGCTACTTGTTGAACTAGATGTTAAAGATTGTTGAACTATTCTTATGTATGGAGGGATAACATTTTTTACCAAGTAGGAATTGTTTGAGGTAGAAATCTTATAATTTCTGTCCAAAGAAATGGCAATGTATAAAGTCAAAGAAGCCCAAAGCATTGTCCCATGTTCAGCAGATTGCAAGTAATTTAGTGTTTAGAGTATAAAATGTGATGGCAAGAGTAGCAGGAGATAAAGTTGGGAATGAATAGTCATCTGATAAATAGTCACTGACCACGTACTACTTGCCAGGCATTATTGTGAGCCCAGGAATTGGTATAGGTGCTAGACTCCCAAGTGTTAAAGAAGGCAAATTCCCTGCCTTAAGTTTACATTCTGACAGACTTCTTTTATAGAAGAGTCTTTTTTTATCCTAAGGATTTTGGATTTTGTCTTGGAGGCCAATGTCTTTCAACCTCCTGTTGCTATCCATTGTTATGTTATATTCATTTCGGTGGGTTTTTCTCAGATAATTTGTTATCATTTATTATTTTTATTATTCTCGTCATATTATCGAAGTATCTATTTTGGTTATATGTGTACTAACACAGTATATTTTATAGATTATGTAATTTATTTTTACCTTTTAGAACATGGCATATATTTCATAATTTAAAATAGTAGATGGTATGGTGTGGCCAATAGGTGATGGGGATTGCGGAATACACTTGTGATGAGGCAAGGGTCATGTGGGTGATGTAAGGGAGTGTTGAATCACTGCATTGTACACCTGAAACTAATATAACACTGTGTGTTAACTAGCTAAAATTAAAATAAAAACTTAAAAAATAAGTAAAATAGTAGATGGCTGTTAGGACTGAATGTGCCCTTTAAAAATTTGTTCTAAATTTTTTTTGTTCTTTCTTTTCTTCTGTTTCTGGGTAAGATGTAGAAAACACACCATCAGCATTCAGTCCATTAGCACCAGCATCAGTGGAAGAATCTGAAAGCACATCATCTACACGAAGGAGGGACTCAGGCATTGGGGAAGAAACTGCTGCCGGCTTAGGAAACAGTGTGGATGTAGCTCCTCCAAGTGTACCTCCAAATGTCAGTGCAGGTCCAGATGCAATCAGTGAGGCACTGTGTACTCTTTCTTTAGAAGTCAATAAATCTCAGGAAACCAAAAATGACGGAGGAAATGAGTTGGATAACAAGGCTGCACCATCAGTTCCAGTTTCAAAAAATGTCAATGTAAAGGACATTCTTCGAAGTTTGGTTAATATACCAGCAGATGGAGTCACAGTGGATCCTGCCCTTCTGCCACCAGCCTGCCTTGGAGCTCTTGGTGATCTATCTGTTGAACAACCTGTGCAGTTCAGATCTTTTGATAGGTACTGTAAATAGTCTTTTGTTTTGGTCTACTTATATTTACATATGTATATTTATAAATTACAAATATTTGAAGGGTAAACAGGAATTTAACTCTTAAATTTTGTAGCTTCACCGTTAGAAAGGGATGTTTTGATCTATTTTATAAAAATTAAAAGGGTATTTTTGTTGTATAAAAGGTTTGTAGGTAGGCAACAAAGTATTAAACTTTTTACGAATAAGATGATTTAAAAATAATTTTTTAAAAGATTTTATTTATTTATTTGACGGACAGAGATCACAAGTAGGCAGAGAGGCAGGCAGAGAGAGAGAGGAGGAAGCAGGCTCCCCTGTGCAAAGCAGAGCCCGATGTGGGGCTCGATCCCAGGACCCGGGATCACGACCTGAGCTGAAGGCAGAGGCTTTAACCCACTGAGCCACCCAGGCGCCCCAATTTAAAAATAATTTTAATATTACATTTGCAAGTTGTATGGTACATAATTTTGTTTGTTAAAAGTTAGAAATCACCTCTAATTTACAGATGGCTGCCGTTCCCTCTTTTGCTGCCAGTACGGTTCCTGCCTTTGTTGGGGGTGGGGGGGAAGTGGGCATCTGTGTATTCCAGTAGACCTAACGAGAATCCAACGAAGTTTTAAGACCGTGACAGCCCAAGAAAGCAGACTATAGATTCTTGACTTTATTGGTTCTGCTGTCTAATAAACCTTTTGCTAATGTGCCTGAAAATTTTTTTATTTTATTAAACTTTCTGAAATTCTACCTAAAAGATGTATATATATATATATATATATATAGTTATTAAACATATTCTTTTTCAGACATCATTTTTTTTTTTTAAAGATTTTTAAATTATTTATTTATTTTGACAGAGATCACAAGCAAGCAGAGAGGCAGGCGGGGGGTGGGGGGGAAAGCAGGCTACCCGCTGAACAAAGAGCCCTATGTGCGGCTCGATCCCAGGACCCTGAGACCATGACTTGAGCTGAAGGCAGAGGCTTGAACCTACTGAGCCACCCAGGCGCCCCCAGACATCATTATTTTTATCTGGATATATAAACTCTAACTTATGGAGAAGTTAAAGAACCTCTTTATTTGCCAGTTAAAAGAACTTTTTGTTTTTCTGGAGCCATTTGAAAGGAAGTTGATATAATAGTCCATCCCCTTTGAGTATTTTATTGTCTATTTTCTACATGACCACAATACATTAGTCAAAATAAGGAAATTAATACTGATATAACACTACCTTCTAATCTTCAAACACCTTTTAAGTTTCACTAGTTGTCTTAATAATACCCTTTATAGTAGAAGGATTCAGGTCAGAATTATGTTGTATTTTGTTAGGTCTCTTTATTCTCCTTTAATTTGGAAGACCAGTTTTTTAGTCTTTCCTTGAATTTAATGATCTTGACATTAGAGGATGATGGCCCACCTGTTTTGTAGAATGTCCATCATACTTGTCTATTATTTCTTTAGGATTATATTCAAGTTAATGCATTTTTATCAGGAGAATTGCAGAAGTGGCTCTTTCTTCTCATTGCATTCCAGCATGCTTTTATTTATATTTTTTTACTGATGATGTTCATTCTAATCATTTATTGAAGTGGTATTTTCTAGGTTTCTCCACTGTTAAAGTATTTCTTGTAAAGAGAAACTGTGAAACTTGGTCATCCTGATCAAATGAATTCACTTCAGTATTGTGGCTTTATGGTGTCCTATTTCATGCAGGAGGTTATAATTTATTGTTGTGATTGTTATGCTTTATGTTGATCAGATTGTCTCTGATTTGGCCAGTAAGATTCCTTTGAGTTGGCTTCTGTTTGCTTCTGATGTATACATCATAATTTCCTTCTGTCGTTTCTTTGTGTTTCTCTTCTGTTTATTTCCCAGATCCTAGTTTTCTATTTCAGACTTGCTGTGGGTTGGAATGTTAGGTATCTAAGCTGGTAAAAATTGTTTATAGTGATTAAGATGCTCTGAAATATCACAGAGAATATATAATTTTAATGGGGAGTATTTTTGCTGTCATTCCTTGTCATCTTGTTCCTTCTACCTCTGTTTAAAGATGAGGTCAGGGACACCTGGGTGGCTCAGTTGGTTAAGCAGCTGCCTTCGGCTCAGGTCATGATCCCAGCGTCCTGGGATCGAGTCCCACATTGGGCTCCTTGCTCGTGAGGGAGCCTGCTTCTCCCTCTGCCTCTGCCTGCCATTCTGTCTGCCTGTGCTCTCTCTCTCTCTCTCTCTCACACACACACACAAATAAATAAAATCTTAAAAAAAAAAAAAAGATGAGATCAGTGTCCTGGAATGATAAGATTGATAGTCTAAATTCTGGGTAAATAGCATATTGGTATATTTATATTGTGACATTACCTAGTGGCTACTAGGTATAGTGGCTGCTAACTTCTCCTGTTTTTTTTTTTTTTTTTAAATAGTGTTTATAATATAGGAGTTAAATTATTCTAGAAGTCACACAAAATTGAGTTTGATTTCTGGCTCTATTACTTATTAGTGAATTTGGACTAGTTACCCACTGAGCTTCAGCTTCCTTATCCTTAAATTATGTGATACTACAAAGCTAAATACAAAAGACCAAAAAAGTAGAACAGTATGTGTTGATGGAAAATGATATTGAAGATCCATTAATCTATAACACTTAGCAGGAAGAAATCACTTAATAAATGTGAACTTAACTATCCCACCTAATAAGACATTTAGTCATTGCTGCTTTCTGTTGTGTGTATATGTGTATGTATAGACACTGAATATTTAGAATACATATTGCGGATAAAAGAATTATATTCCGTGTGTGTATAAAATGTTAACAAATAAATAAAATGACGAAATCTGCTAGAAAGATTAACAGATAACAGGAACAAGTAGTTCATAGGATAAATACTGTTAATATGCAAATGTAAAGACAGTCTGTATCACTGATAATGAAGGAAATAAAAATTTAAATAACCATGAGATAATGTCATTTGATTAAATTGGCAGAGGTTTAAAAGATGATACCTAGAGTCACCCAGGGCATGAAAAAACACTTTTATATTGCAGAGAGGGCATATTAATACATTTTATTTGAGGGAAAATTGGCAGTATTAATTAAAGTTTAAAATATGTAAACCTAATTACTACTAGAAATTAAATCAGAAGATATACGCAAGTATAAAATATTTTCTGCTGGAGAAAACTCTTAGTTAAGCTAATACTGTTAAGCTTTTACTTTGTGAAGGTCTAAAAGTATTTTTTAGGTAGGTAGATTCAAAGGTAGATACTACTTTTTATTCTTACTTTACAGATGAAGAAACTGAGGCACAGGGAAATTAAATAGGTAGTTAAGCTATTATACTAATAAATGGTGGAAGTAAGATTTGAAGCATGGATGACTGATTCTAGACCTTGTCATTTCACTTTATGCAAACATAGTTGCCAACATATGAAGGATTGGTTTCATGTGTTATTTTCTGAACATATATTAAATAGTATGCAACCATTAAGGTAAGAAAAGGAGAACACTATTTGTTGATTTAAAATGATGGAGATACGTTATGAAATGAAAATGTAAATGAAAAAGTAGTGTACAAAATAACTTGGAATTTATGATCATTTAAAAAAAATGGATATATCTGTTCACATATACCTAAAAATGTATATTTAAAACTGTTAATAGCAGTGACTGTATTTTGAGGGTGGGAAGAGGTGTAAATAACTAGGTTTTTAAATATTCTTTATTTTCATTATTTAAATTTGTATTAATCTTAGGTTGAGTAGACAAATACTTAAGTGAGGGTAGATTATTAATTTAATATATCTTTCTAATCTAGTGAAAGAGAGGTTCCTTATAAATGTCCCAAATTTGAAAAATTAAATCTGTGCCTTAGTGATCCCTTCAGTGAGTGAGTTTTGAACTTATTTAGGGAAACTATGCTTCAGTAATACATTTTAAGGGGTTTGTTGAAATAGAATACAAAGGGGAATTTTTGTGATAGTGTTTTTCAGGGTGTTATTTGGAATTTACTGTCTGTTATGCACTTAACCTATTGTCTGATGGCAAGCAAAGTGCTCTGTTTTAACCCCCCTTTTTTTCTTAGCAAGAGACACCTTTTGAAAAACTATTTTCATGCAGGCTTAGGCCAGTGGAATATCTTTGGGAATTTCAAAGCATCCCTCTGATCATGTATTTATCTCTGGAATGCTGTGTCAGAAATCACAACTCTCCTCATATCTTAAGAATTATCAACTCCCAAGCAATAGCTGGAAAGTTTAGAGTAACACCTACATGAGTGGAACCTTGCTGAAAGGCTGCCAGGTTGTGGGCCTTTGTGGATGGCAAGGTGTTTGTGTTCATTCCCATGCCAAGGTTCTTGCTCTTATCTAATTTGAAGATCCTCTCTGGTGATTAGTGGGTGCCAGGGATTTATCTTGATAAAGTTCAAGGGCTTGTTTGGCTTTTCAGTTAGATCCTTAGGGAGTAAAGTGCTAGGCTTAAAAATGCTCCTTTCTCCTGTAGTGAACGATTTGCATGTTAAATAGCATTTATGTGGAAGTTTATGATATTTGAAACTGATATGGTTCTGAAATGGAACTTCTGAGCCTTCGTGATCTGGAAGATATTGTTGCTCTTTGTTGTGACTAAATAAAAGGAAACTTTCACAGAAGTCTCCCTTGTTCATAGTTCTAAAAATGTCAGCAGTGTGTACACTTTATGTGGAATGTTAGGAAATGACTTCTTTGTCATCTATAATATGGGGATGATAATATGTAGTTATTAATTCATGGATTGTTATAAATAATTCATATGCATTTTAAGTGTAGTGCCTTATAGATACTAATCATTTATTAAAGTCAGAGAGTTTGTAAAGAAAATTATAATATGTGGGGTGCCTGGGTGGCTCAGTTGGTTAAGCATCCAACTCTTGATTTCGGCCCAGGTCAGGATCTCAGGGTCTTGGGGTTGAGCCCTGGGTAGGGCTCTTTGCTCAGCGGGGAGTCTGTGTGTCTTCCTCCCCCTATGTCCTTCCCTCCCATGCATGCTTTTTCTTTCTCTCTTTCTTTCTCTCCCCCTCCAAAATAAATGTTTAAATCTTTAAAAAAAATAAAACTATAATATGTAAAATTTTATACTTTAATATTTTAAAATGTTTAAATAGTTTAAAATGCTTTTTTAAAAAAAGTTGATGACTGGGGTGCCTGGGTGGTTCATTGGGTTAAAGCTTACTCTGCCATTAGCTTGGGTCATGATCTCATGGTCCTGGGATTGAGCCCCACATCAGGCTCTCTGCTCAGCAGAGAGTCTGCTTCCTCCTCCCTCCCTCTCTCTCTCTCTCTCTCTCTCTCTCTCTGTGCCTGCCTTTCTGCCTACTTGTGATCTCTGTCAAATAAATAAATAAAATCTTTTTTTTAAAAAAGTTGATAGCAGATACTAAAAATTTAGTTATTTGCTTCTTAAATATTGACAAGGAATTCATTTAGTCTCTTAATTAGAAACTTAATTTGTATCCTGAGAACAAAGCCAGAAATATCCCTAGCATACTGCTTGGCATATAGGATCTCAAACTTGTTCCAAATGTATGTTGCATTTTCTTTGTGTTTCCAAAGCATTTTAGAAAAATATGAAATGTTAGTCCTTTCATGATCATTCTTGAGTAGTGGTAAAGATAAATTTCAGCAAATTTTTTTTTTAACTGTAGGACATGCTTTATTAGCTTAAATTTACACTTACATACATGATACATATGATAGCTTAAATATTACTTTTATTGAAAACTTCAGTCTTTTACATGGAAACCCTTTGATAAATAAAACAGTAAAGGAAAGGGAAATATCCTGAAATCTGCCTGCTGCTTTTTCTTTAAATTGGATCATTATGACTTTGAATTTTCTTTGTTTTTATGTGGTCCAAAGCTGAAGCATTATTATTTTGCTTCCTCAGAAATGACCTGAATCAGGGACGCCTGGGTGGCTCAGTCATTAAGACTCTGCCTTCTGCCCAGGTCATGATCCCAGAGTCCCGCATTAGGCTCTTTCCTTAGTGGGGAGCCTGCTCCTCTCTCTCCCTCTGCCTGCCACTCTTCCTGCCTCTGCTCTCTCTCTCTGTCTGTCAAATAAATAAATAAAATCTTAAAAAAAAAAGAAATAACTTGAATCAGCCAAATAATTTGGAAATTAATTTTCTTTATTATGTATTAATAAATGATAATTATAAATAATGTTTATTTGTAATTTATAATTAATAAGTAGGCTAAAGAATTGGGAACATTCCCCATTTGTGAGCATATATATTTTTTATTTTAGTAATACATGCATAATTTTATATCTTGGAAATCTTTATTATTATTGCTTGTAGGTGATTATACTATGGAATTGTGTTTAAATGTTAAAATGATTGTGGTAATGGTTCCACAACTCTGTGAATATACTAAAAACCATTGGACACTTAAATTGTGTGATATGTGAATTATATCTCAATGAACCTTAAGAAAAAGGTCAATATGAGAAAATAGTTCAAATAGAAGGCTCTTGTTTAAACAAACCTGGAATTATAGGGCATTTACTTTGGCAAATTACTTTACCTATCTGAACTTTACTATTTTAATTTTTAAAGTGGAAGTAATATGTATGTATGTTAGGATTGGAGAATTAAGTACTAAGTTTTGGCATACCATCAGTTTAAATCATAGCTATTAATTTATAAATTTATATAATAGGATCATGGGGAAATATGAAGAATAATAATACATTATGAACTTTGACTTGGAGATTCTAGGGAGGCTTACCTATAAGCAAGGTTTTGAAAGGTGAGACAGAAGAGGTTACTGGCATGCAGGGCGAAGAGAAGGCATCTTGGCTGAGGAATAGCATATGCAAGTGGTTGGAGTTGTGAAATGACATACATGCTCAGGAACTGTAAGAGCATATTGGAGAAGTGTGTGAGTAATGCTGGATTAAATGTGAATTCATGTAGGTAGCCACACTTCAGATGTGTTAAGAATGAGAATAAGAGAAAGATCTTAGAAAATAAATATTAGCTGCATTGTAGTAAAGAATAAGTATACATGATTGATAGCATTATTAATGGTAGTAGCTTTAAGGGTTAGAAATGAGGTAAGTTTTTGTTACCTTTAATTAACCATGTTGTCTCGGATAAATAGAGATTGTGCATATTAAGGAACATCTGTAGTAAGTTTTTTCTGTTAGCAGTTTTTCCATTTTTTTAAAAATTTAATTTACTTATTTGACAGAGAGAGATCACAAGTAGGCAGAGAGGCAGGCAGAGAGAGAGGAAGGGAAGCAGGCTCCCTGCTGAACAGAGAGCACAATGCGGGGCTCAATCCCAGGACCCTGAGATCATGACCTGAGTCGAAGGCAGAGGCTCAACCCACTGAGCCACCCAGGTGCCCCTTTCCAATGTTTTATTATGAAAATGTTCAAACAGAAATTGAAAGAATTGTACAGTGAACACCCACAGACCCCTCATTAAGATACTGCAATTTATCTTTAACTCTGTTTGCTTCATCATATAATTCTTCATATATCCATCTATCAGTTTTATTTTTTATGTGTTTCAACAGACATCAGTTCACTTCATAAACATTTCAGCATGCAGATCTTTAGAGATCAGTACAGTTTTTTAAGGTAAAATGTACATGCATTCAAAGGCACAGATCTTATGTGTACCATTTGATGAATTTTGACAACTTTGTACACCTGTGTGTAACCCATATCCTCAGTCAAGACATCATCAACCTTGAGAGTTCCCTCATGTGCCTTCCCAGCTAGAGGCAGCTATTCTTCTGATTTTTTTTCTAGGGTAGATTAGTTTTGCCTTTTATAGAACTTCATGTAAAAGGAAATACAAAGTTTGTGTTCTGTATAAGACTTCCTTCACTCAATATAATGCTTTTAAGAATTCACTTATGTTGTGTTTATCAGTAGTTTCTTTTAATTGCTGAGTATTGTTTCATTGTATAAGCATATTACTTATTCATTTTTCTTTTGAAAGGATTCTGAGCTGTTTCTAGTTTTTGACTATTAGATAAGTCCTCTTGAACATTATTGTATACATTTTTTGTGTGCATAAGTTATCTTGAGAAAATTCCCAGGAGAGGGTTTGTACATAGGTTAGTTTTATGTCTTAAATTTCAGTTATGGAAAAAACAACTTCAGTTTTCTAAATACTATCTTCTGTTGCTCATTTCAGTGCTTTTATTTATCATATCAGTGAACTAGTCTTACTAGTTCTTTCTTTTGTGAACAAATGTGAAAGTAAATTCTGCGTAGCACTCCTCCTTCCAAAATAGGTTCTAGGGTATATACCTGGAGATTTTCTTAAACGATAGGTTTATGAATTTCTGCCTTGAGTAGGAAATGCTTCCTTGAGTAGGAAATATAAAATTACATTTTATATTATTTTGAGTGCACTGCTAGCACGCATACATACGTGGTCACATCTATTCCCCCTAAAGTCAATAATCTTCATCTCATGTAAGCTACCGTGATTTAAGCACACCATTTCGGATTGAGGGCTCAGGTGGCTGTTGCATCTATTTTTTAGTGTATAGTTAACATTGGCAGTCACCCTTATAATGATGTGACACCAGCTACCCCCAAGTACATTGAATAAGCCATGCCTAACACAAGAGAACTTGATTTAATTGGCAACAGTGTTTGCCATCGCCTGATAGGCACTGAAGTAAAACAGAACCTGTTTAGCTTTGTATTATCTTTCTTTGGTATAACAACAAAAACAAAATGTATTTTTAAAGTACTGGAATTACATATTTTCCACTTTTGAATACATTTATTGGGATCAAGTATCTAAGTAACTTTATTTAGAAACTGAATACTTTAAAGCTGTTAAGGGAATACTTGAAGCTTGCGGTTACAATATTGTCAACAAAAGATGTGATTAAATAAATTGAATGTTGAAGACTTTAGGCTTATGGTTAACACCAGGTAATTAAAAGTAAGCACTGCTGTGGGAGTGCATTATATATCAGCTGTCCTCTTTACCTCATTAACTAGGTTTTTGCATGTTTATGGAGCTAACTTCAATTAAAAATGCCTTTTAGTTATGCCTAATAAGGTCTTTTAGTTACTATTTTGGTATAAAGCATTACAATTTAATTGAAATTGGTGTATCATAAATACCTGTGTTGGAGTAATAGACAAAATGAACAAATTTGATTATTTGAAATTTTTTGCATCTAGCTTTTATACCTCTGCATTGTTTATTCTATATAATATTATCAAAAGATAGTCTTTGGGGCTTAAAAAGAAAAACTTGGTAGATATGTGTTAAAAATTATTTATATCTGCAGGGTTTGTTTTTTTTTTTTCACCTTACAAGATTTCTAAGGTTTTATGATTACAATTTAGTGGTGCTTTAAAATCCATGTAGAAATGTGTTGTTTAAAATCCATGTAGAAATCTGCTTCAATTCTGAGGTTAAGAAAAAGTTAATTACTTTTCCACTTGAGTGCCAAAATCCCTTTTTTATATACCTTTGGTTATATTTTATTTAAGTTGGAAAATTAAAGATCATAAATTTGAAGAATATTATATAGTAATTGTAAGTTCACATGTTGTAATGGAATATTATATTTTCATAGGAGATTGTCTTCATTTTAAAACATTGGAATTTGGATAAATATGAATGCAGTTGGAAAGATTTCTTACTGAGAGCATATTCTAAATTATACATCAAAATAGAAATAATTAAACTATAAAAAGAAATTAGTTTCCTACTTTCTATTTTGAAATTAATGTAATTAGGTTGAGTGACCTTTTGTATTTTAAAATCTGTTTACTTTATTACAGAAGTGTCATCATTGCAACAAAAAAATCAGCAGTCTTACCTTCTACACTTACGGCAAGTCTACCTACCAATGCTGTCAGTGTGGTTTCTTCAGTAGATTCAAGCCAAGCCTCAGATGTAGGAGGAGAATCACCTGGTGAGTGAGTTATATTTGAACAAAAAAGTTTTTAGATTGCATTTCTGCAAAGTTGAGGACTTTTGATAAAATTGAGATAGTTTGTTAGGCACGTTATAAATCATTATGCTTTTGTATTATGCTATTGATTGTTTCATAATTTTCCAAATAAATTGAATAGTATCAAATAAATTCTATCAAGTTATTTCAGTATTTTCATCACTTAAACATAATAATTGTTCCTAGTGTTTAGTGATGAGGAAATGTTCACAGTTGGTTAAGTAAATGTATGTGCAGTACTTTACATATACCATGTAATTGTAGCTGTGTGAAGTATATATCTTTTGTACATGGAAAAATCTAGGAAATATACTCTGAAGTTACTTGATTGTTTCCATGTGGTTGAACTACTACTGGCAGTTTTGATTTTTTAAGTTTCATGGGTTAGTGTCTTTTTCAAAATGTTATCATTAATCTTGAATTATGTTTATATATAATTGTACAGTATTCAGTTTATTGAAAAAAAATTTCTTCCTGGAAACCAAAATCTGTAGTAGTAGTACATGGAGTCTTATGCTATGTTGCCTTTTATTTTATTAAAAAAATTTAAAAAATTTTTATTTATTTGACAGAGAGAGACACAGAGAGGGAGCACAAGCAGGGGGAGTGGGAGAGGGAGAAGCAGGCTTCCCACTGAGCAGGGATCACCATGTGGGGACTTGATCCCAGGAGCCTGGGATCATGACCCGAGCCAAAGGCAGATGCTTGATGACTGAGCCACCCAGGCGCCCCTTATTTTATCAATAATTTAAAAAAAACAAATAGACCTTACTTTTTAGATCAGTTTTAAGTTACAAAAAAATGGAATGGAAAGTAAAGAGTTCCATATACTACCTCAACGTTCCCAATTCCCATTATTTCCCATTGCCTATTACTAACATAGTAGTGTGGTGTATTGTTATTATTATTTTTTAAAATAATTGTTCTAGTGAGAAAATACAAAAGAAAATAAGTGTAGGACTCTACCAGACTAGTCCATTATACTCTGATGCTTTTGTTTTACTTTGGAGGAGAAGCAATTTGGTAATCTATGTTGGACTGGGAGGCAAATTTCTGTTCTTTCACCCCCATCCAATACCCTTAAAAAAAAATCAGCTGTGATTATTCTAGAGCTTCTTCAGTTGGGAAAAAGGCAGAAGGTACTTGTATCTGTTGAAATGGTGGGCCATCTTTTAAACTCAGTGTTAGCGAACTTCTGATAACTTCCCAGAGCAAATAGTAGTAAGTTTAGCAGTTCACAGTACACTGAATAAAATATTTTCATCTTATTTTGAATATATTGCCTTTTAATTTCAGTTTATGGGACAAAGTAATTAAAGCAATCCTCTGGTTGCTTTTAAATATATTTTTGAAATTTAAATCATGCAGTCTTCAGAAGAGATAAGAAACAAAGCTGAGAGATACATAGGCAATATTGGATGTAAAACAGGATGATAAATTTATTTCTGAAGCATTGTATTTTTTCTAGTATATCCATTATTATATAAACTCACCCTGAAGAACCATATGCGGAATTACAAAATAATTTTCACTTTGAAGACTATTTGTTTATTGGCAAACCCTCACAAAACACTGTATCCAGCTATAATGTACCCTTTGACCCCATTGTTGAAATTTTGTTTAATTTCCAGTGGTGATGGTTCTCAGTTCTCAGGCTTTCCCATTTTGTGCTAGAATTGTTAGCTCTTTCCTTCTCCCTAAAACCCCTTAATTAAGAAAAAAATTCCTTGTTATCTCAAATCTTTGTGGTGATGGTCTTTGTTTTTATCATTTGTTTTTCATAGCTGACTCTTCCTTTCCTCTTTCAGTATTCTCTTGTTGTCCTCGTTATATGGTGTCTCCAGTTTATTTCTGTTCCATTCCATTAATTGCTGACATGAACCTTACAACCTTGATATGGAAAATCTAACTCAATATAGTGTTTTCAGTCATTGTATTTCTCACTCTCCTACAACCCCATTTTATCTACTTTTGTTTACCATACTTGCCCGTGTATTCTGTTCTTTTTTTACTTGGAATCCAAACCCCACATGTAGGTATCTCCTCACCATCAATATTTTTATTGTGAGATTTTTGTTTTCTTTTTGGTAGGTCTCTTAATTTATTTGCCATTAATAAAAATAGGTGACATATATTTAAGTTTATTTTCCTCCTTCTGGTTCAAGCGAGAATTGGGAGTAAATGATTTGTGGATGAATTGATAGTTGTAATCGCACACTGAGCTGGGCAGTTTATTTTTATTTTTATTTTTTTTGAAGATTTTATTTATTTGAGAGAAAGAGAGAGCAGGGGGAGGAGCAGAGGGAGAGGGACAAGCAAAGGCTCAATCCCAGAACCCTGAGATCATGACCTGAGCTGAAATTAAGAGTCAGATGCTAACTGACTGAGCCATCCAGGCACCCCTGGGCAATTTATTCCTGCAGATCTAGGTATATTAGGTATTAGTCTTGGTTTGATCTTATATTATTTTCTTTGTATGAAGGTATAGTAAATATCTGTCCCTATGGATCTTAAACCTTAAGTATTTGTGCCTTGGGATCACTTCAGTTCTGAGTTTTATAGTGAGTCAGTAACAAGAAATGAACTACTAAAATCCATTAATAGAGTATTGATTAAAAAAATACACTTGCTAATACATGGTACAATAGCAAAAATGGGAATTTCCTTGGCAGAAACAATGTAAATATAAAACATTAAATAGGACTTTTGTAGCAGAACAGTTAAACTATTTAGAAATTTTAGTATCAGAATGGGATTTCTAAATTTTACATGTGGCACAAACAGAAACTAGAATTGGGTACAGTTGGATCCCAGAAAAAGAATTAGAACTTGCCAGCTTTATCTGAGGTCAGAGATTCTTCTGTGATAATATTATCGCCAACTCAAAAATGAAACAAACTAACAAAAAAGCAGAAGTAGACCCATAAATACAGAAAATGAACTGGTGGTTGACAGAAGAGAAGGATATAGGGGGATGGATGAAATGGATGAAGGGAGTGGGAGATACAGGCTTCCATTTATGGAATGAATAAGTGATAGAGAATAGGAAATACATAGTCATTGGTATTGTAATTACATTGTATGGTGATAGGTAGTAATTACACTGTGGTGAGCATGACATAGTATATAGAATTATGGAATCACTATGTTGTGCACCTGAAACTAACATTGTGTGTCAACTGTACTTTAAAAAGTCACCCAAATCTGTAACATTGCCAAAAAATTGAAGATTTGTACATTTACATTTTAAGCTGTGCATTACTGAAACTGTGCTTATTATACAAATTTTGATTATTTTACAAATTTTGATTATTATACAAATTTCACATTTTAGTTTGGATAATATTCCTTAGCTTATGTAACATTTTATTAGCAAAAAAGGGTAGTCTACTACTATCAATAGCAAGTCTTTCTTTGTAACTGATAAAAGATATTTATCAGAGAACAAGATATACCCTTGGTATATGCATATTTTAAAAGAAAGCTAAAAGAGAAAACAGTTTTAGTAAATATATCAAAATCTGGAAATTTTAAAGTTACTCATCAGTATAGGTTTAATTGCCCAGATTACAGTATGTGTTAAGATGTCATTACTCTTTTTTCAGGTGTGCTAACATGTTTTTTTCTACCATGATGCGAAGCATAAAGTGATTAAAACAAAAATGAAGCTAATCCACTAAAGGAACCAAATAGACTGTCTTTCATTAATTTATATGCTGGGTGTTTGCCATTGCCAGTTTGTAAAATACAATAATTATACTTCTATTTGGAATATTAAGCTCTCATCTGATTATCAGACCCATGTATATTATTAATTAGCACATTTATTTTTAACATTGAAAAAAAAGGTTTGATTCTTTGCTTATATGAAATTTGACCCAAGGAGCATATATTTACTCAATCAGTACAAGTTTTTTGTTTAGTAAAAAGTTTTTACTGGGCATACAGACTGCCTCTTGTGACTGGTCTGGAATTGGCGAGGAGGTTTCGGGGATGAAAGGGAGAGGTAGAGAAATTTTAAAAATCCAATGTTTAGGGATTATATATTGGCACTTGTTTTAATGATACTTTATTGCAAAGGACATTATTTATTTAGACCCTTAGGGACTTTGTATAAACAGTTGGCTATTCCCTGGGTAGATACGAGACAGATGATGTATTTGCATTTTCCTTTTTGTTCTTTTGAATGTCTGGAAAACTGTCAGTTTGAAGGAGCCAGTTTATCAGTGCAAGGATAAGGAAAAGATAAGTGAGTATCATTCCACATATTCAAAGTAGCTTCTGCATTTACGTATGTGTGATTGTGTATTAAAAATATTTAATGTTAATTTAAAACAATAAATTAGTCATAAATTTATGATTTTATCTGAGTTGAAAAATGCAGAATATTTGGAAACTACATTTTTTCCATGGCAGAAATGGAGAATGACCCGTATGAAGTTACCGATATTCTAGTTTATTTTTTTGTGTGGTGTTTTCCTCCAATAATTATTGCTAGTTGATTTCTTTTAAAGATTTTTTAAAAATTTCAGTGTACTATTAGTTTCAGGTATACAATTTAGTGATTCCATTCAATACCCAGTGCTTGTCATAACAAAGGTACTCCTTAATCCCCATCACGTATTTTACCCATCCCCCTGGACCTTTTTATCTTTGTTGGTAAAGTGTTTTCTTATTATTGAAAAAGACCGTTTATAGAATCCCTTTCTGCTGTAGTCTCTTTTAGGTTTGAAAATTGGCCAACACTTCTAGAGTAGTGTCAGGAAGGCTTTCTTTGTTACTGTTTTATTTAGAGCCACTATTGCTCCTTGTCTTCTTCAGACTTCGGATATGCATTTCAGTTTGTTAAAATTAGAGTCAGCACAGTAAAAGCTATTTTTGTTTTGTAACTACTACCTAAAGCCTCATACAAATATTTCCTTGAGGTTTATTACTTGTGTCACTTTTAAATACATGGGGCTTCATACTTTCCTTTTTTTTAGGTTCAGAGAAGTTTGAGAAAAACTACCAGTAGTCCTTTTCGAGACAGTGTCTGTTATATTCTAAATAAAAATGGTCTTTAAAAACTACCACCAATTAAAAGAAATAAAGCTCAGAAATAGTTAATTAATCACTAATAATAAAAGTCAGTGGCCAATTATGGTTTAGTAATCATATTGCTGTCAAGGATTTAGAGAATTGGAGGTGTCATTAACTGATTATAATAAATATATTTGGTGTCTGAAGTACTTCATTGAGTGTTGTGTAGAAATAAAAGGATGGACCTGAGTCTCAGAAATTCCAGATACTGAACAGAAAGATTCTTTTTTTTTTTTTTAAAGATTTTATTTATTTATTTGACTCAGAGAGATCACAAGTAGGCAGAGAGGCAAGCAGAGAAAGAGAGGGGAGGAAGCAGGCTCCTTGTTGAGCAGAGAGCTTGATGCGGGACTTGATCCCAGGACCCTGAGATCATGACCCGAGCTGAAGGCAGAGGCTTGACCCACTGAGCCACCTAGGTGCCCCCGAACAGAAAGATTCTTTTCAAAATTACCTTGTTTTGCTCTCTAGTTTGAAATTTTAACATGGAAGAAAAATGAGAAAATGGAAGACTTTGTGAAGTAGGAATTCATACATGTACTTTAAAAGATTGTGATTATAAAGAAATGTGTGCTTTAACTTCACTTTTAATACTATGCATTAGGATAGGTTCCATGCTGTTTCTTAGGGTTTTTGTGTACAGTTAGCTCTCCCATCCTGGTGAGGAGGGGAGGAAGACAGAGATAAATAAATTCCAGTAAAAAGAAAAGTTAATTCTGATTTTCAAGGGAATGGGAAGGAAATGTGTATTGGAAAGGAGAGATTCACAACTTCATCTTGTAGGAATGTTCTCTCTCTTAAGAGGTAGGCTTAGTAATTATCCAAAGGTTAATTATCTAAGATTGCTACGGTATCCTCCCCCAAACGAACAAAGCCTGTGGGGTGTCATACAGTCTAGAGTTCTGAAGCTCTATGTTTGGCTGAGAATTGGTGATCAGAACTGAATCAGAATTACTGATCTAGTTCTGCCTGAAGACCAAGCATATTTTAGGGAAGGTTGAGTTGTCCCAGATCCTTGCTGATTAGAGCCTTGCTGTTTATCTATACCTGTAACTAATTTTATTTGCCTTACCTAAGAGAGTAAGTTGAATCAAAATGCTCAGTTACAAATGAAGTGAGCCTGAGGAAGTTATGGGAGTGGGGTGAGAGAGTACAGGCATTCAATAAAATACTTTCTTATATAGTGGCTGGGTTTACCAAATCTTTTTGGCTATGTTTTGTTTTATACCAATGTGATAAGTGAAATAATTGGAAATCCACTTTTTATAACAGTTAAATCTGGGCTTGACTCTTTGCTTTATAACTTCTAGTCTTTTAAACAGATTTACCTTTGGTTTCTTTAAAAAATTTTTAGAGTAATGTTTTTAAAAGGTACTTTAGAACATTTATGTCATTTAAGTTATGTATACGTAATGTCATATGAATAATCATTGAAGAATTTGGTGTATTTTAAGCCTGAAGTACAGACTAAAGGGAACTATGATAACTTTAAGTATTTAAAAGAAAGTCATAGAGTAGAAGGGTAGGAAAGGAAGCTATCATTCATTGTGTATGTATTATGGTCCAGGCTCAAAATAATTCTGTGAGGTGTAGGTACCACTGTTCATTTTATAGATTAGGAAAATGAAGCACAGAGAGCTTAAATAACTTTACCCCAGGTTCTACTGCTGGTAAGTGGCAGAGCTATTACCGCTTCCCCCAAACATTTCAATCATATAACAACCCCTGACGGGTAGTTATTATCAGAGAAACTGGCCCAATATTAATAGAGCTAGGATTCAGTTTGAGAATGGTTTGGTTATAGGTGGCTGGTGAGGAAGTGTTTTCTGCTAGTGTAGAGCAAGTTTTCTAAAGAAATCCATGTGGAAGTTACGTAAGAGATTGATTGTTGAGATCTTGAGAGCTTGGCAGGATTTCTTTTTAGATGTGGAGGAGAAAGGCTGTGGTTGTGAATGACCTAACATTTCTTTTTGAAAGCAGGAAGGGAAATAGATTTCAAGCTGAGAAGAGTAGAGGAACCTTAATATTTATTGCCAGAATTTAATAGGTAAGGAATACATAAACCGAAGGCCTGACTAAAAATGGGTAGCAGCAAACATGGATATATAGTAGAGTTACTTAGAAGAGCTCTTGAATTTTCTTCTGTAGTGCTTTGCAGAAATGTGGGAAAAGAACATTGGAGAATCTACTTTATCTTTGTTACTTTTTTTTTTTTTAAGCTTTTATTTATTTATTTGATAGAGAGAGAACAGGAGAGCATAGGCAGGGAGAGTGGCAGAGGGAAAGGGAGAAGCAGGCCCCTGCTGAGCAGGGAACTCAATGCAGGGCTTGTTCTCAGGACCCTGGAATCATGACCTGAGCCAAAGGCAGACTCTTAACTGATGGAGCCACCCAGGTGCCCCTATCTTAGGTTCTTTACATTTTTAAATTTAAACATCCTAACAACCGTGTTAAAATTTGGTGGTATTTCTCTTTTCTAAATCATACTGGTAAAATGATTTAAAAGGAATGTTCTAGAATTCTGCATGACAACAGTCACTACACAGTTAAGTATTTGTAATGAACGATAAAAGGTAAATATCTATATATAATAATTACAAATTACAAAGAAAAGGATTCCTACAAAAATGCTCAAAATGTCAGAGTAGTAGTTATTTATGTTACCCTTTGGTTTCCACTAAAATTGGAAAATTCATTCAGTTTTACTAGTAGTCAAGTGTAAATTGTTTATTCTTTATTCAGGGCAATTTGGCAATATGTGTTCATATGTAACGTGTGTGTTTATTGACTAATAGGAAGTTACCTAAAAAAATCGAGGAGTGGGGCACTGGGTGGCTCAGTCAGTATCCAGCTCTTGATCTCAACTCAGATCTTGACCTTAGGGTCATAAGTTCAAGCCCTACATTGGGCTCCACACTGGATGTGGAACCTATTTAAAAAAAAAAAAAAAAAAAAGTTGGGCGCCTGGGTGGCTCAGTGGGTTAAGCCGCTGCCTTCGGCTCGGGTCATGATCTCGGGGTCCTGGGATCGAGTCCCGCATCGGGCTCTCTGCTCAGCAGGAGCCTGCTTCCTCCTCTCTCTCTCTCTGCCTTCCTCTCTGCCTACTCGTGATCTCTCTCTGTCAAATAAATAAAAAAAATCTTTAAAAAAAAAAAAAAGTCAAGGAGTACACATAAATTTATGTAAGCAAATAGAAAATGCTATTTATTATGGTAAAGAACTAGGAATGACTCAAATGAATGTGCCTGAATTTTGGTTGGTCTGATATATTCTCATGATTAGAAGCAAATTATGATACACTTCTTTGGTAGGAATATTATGAAACAGGTAGAGAAGAAAATCTAATCACCTGCTGCACAATTTTATCTGTCTTTATTTTAACTCCAGTATAGTTAACATACAGTGTTATATTAATTTCAGGTGTACAATATGGTGATTTAACATTTCAATAATCACCCAGTGCACATCATATGGTGCACAATTTTGGACTTGTCACAATATTGATGATACCACTTTCATTATTTAATATAATCAATTATTTAATTGAATAAATAAATAAAACATTATTTAATGTTTTCAATATTTCATTATTTAACATCTAACTTCCAGGGGTGCCTGGGTGGCTCAGTGGGTTAAGCCTTTGCCTTGAGCTCAGGTCATGATCTCAGAGTCCTGGGATCGAGCCCCACATCGAGCTTTCTGCTTGGCAGGGAGCTTGCTTCCCTCTCTCTCTCTGCCTGCCTCTTTTCCTACTGATTTCTCTCTCTCTGCCAAATAAATAAATCTTAAAAAAAAAAAAATTGAATGGCCAATTTTCTGTATGGTAAAGTTACTCTTTCCCTTTTGTTTTTAATAAGTGTTTTGTGGAAAGGTACTTTAAAATTATTTAAATATCCTGTTCCTCAGCTTGTTAATTTATCTTATCAATATGGCCTCTTTGGCTTCCTATTTTATTGAATGAGTTGTAGTAAGTTATTATCATTATTTATTTTTAGTATTATTATTTTAAAATTTAATTTTGTGAGTGTGTCCCAAAATTCATTGTTTATGCACCACACCTAGTGCTCCTTGCAATACGTGCCCTCCATAATACCCACCACCACCAGGCTAACCCAACCACCCACCCCCTCCCCTCTAAAACCCTCAGTTTGTTTCTCAGAGTCCACGATTTTTAAATTTTTTAATAAACATACAATGTATTATTAGCCCCAGGGGTACAGGTCTGTGAATCACCAGGTTTACACACTTCACAGCACTCACCATAGCACATACCCTCCCCAATGTCCATAACCCCACCACCCTCTCCCTACCTTCCTCCCCCCTGCAACCATCAGTTTGTTTTGTGAGATTAAGAGTCTCTTATGGTTTGTCTCCCTCTCGATCCCATCTTGTTTCATTTATTCTTCTCCTACCCCCCAAATCCCCCACGTTGCCTCTCCACTTCCTCATATCAGGGAGATCATATGATAGTTGTCTTTCTCTGATTGACTTATTTCCCTAAGCATAATAGCCTTTAGTTCCATCCACATTCTCACAAATGGCAAGATTTCATTTCTTTTGATGGCTGCATAGTATTCCATTGTGTGTGTGTGTGTGTGTGTGTGTGTGTGTGTGTGTGTGTGTGTATCACCTCTTCTTTATCCATTCATCTGTTGATGGACATCTAGTTTCTTTCCATAGTTTGGCTATTATGGACATTACTGTTATAAACATTTGGGTGCATGTGCCCCTTTGGATCACTACATTTGTATCTTTAGGGTAAATGCCCAGTAGTGCAATTGCTGTTTTGTAGGATAGCTCTATTTTCAACTTTTTGAGGAATCATTATTTATTTTTATGCTCAAAATGTTTCCAGTTTGGTCAGTGGTAGTCCCTTCAAGCTGGCTTCTGTGTCTTCGTGAATGATGGCCTATTATTTCTTTGGCATATCTTTGCTTTCTAAAAAACAAAACTAGCTGTTTCAAGCTCATTGTGTACTTTTCTCTAGTAGATCTTGAATTGGTCATTTCTCTCTCTCAGTGAAGAATAGTGTTTAGAAGCAAGATTTGGACATGAGATGTTAAGGTATTATTGTTCCCAAGTCCTCTCAGTGGATAGAACTAGGGACTATATATGGATATGTATTTGAATGAGGATATATATTTCATACATAGTTGTATATATTACCTGTATTTAGTGAAACCATGAATTCACACAAATGCCTTTAATTTCAAATCATTAACCTCAAAGTTCTTTTTAGTTTTCTTTTCTACTTAAATGCTCTCTTCACATTGTCTGAGCTCGTATACCTTGCTCCACGTCAGTGTCACCCCTATCCTGATGCAAATACTTTCCTTGATCTATTCAAGCTAACTGCTTAAGGCCTGACTAGATTAAGGAAGTTTGGAAAATAGGGCCCTTTTGCTCTTTAAAAGCACAATATTTTTATACTGTAGTATAATGAGAAAATAACTGATTTTACTTGAAACACAGGATTCTCAGATACAGATTCTCTCTTGGCCAACTCTATCCCTGCCTTCAGACTGTCACTCATAGGTCACCTTTCCTAAGTTTTACCCTGACCACTATATCTAAAGATGCAACCAGCTTTCACTAACCCTCACCCCATGCTTCCAATTTCCCTCACTCTTCTCTATTATTTCCTAAACCACCTTCTAGCTTCCAACTTATTATGTTTATTATTTATTGTCTGTCTTCCCCTACTAGGGCTGAACTTTTTGTTTATATAAGCACTGGTATATCCCAAGCATCTAGAAAAATACCTAGACTTCTATTTGTTTTCAAAAGATAATTTTCAATAAATGAGTGAGTACATAAAGCTGCATGCTTGTTTCAGTCCTCAGTGTTCACTCAGGAATTTGGTTTCTTTTAGGGTAACCATGCAAATTAAAAATAAGAGAACCTTGGGGCACCTGGGTGTCTCAGCGTATGACTCTTGATTTCTACTTAGGTCATGATCTCAGGGTTTTGAGGTCAAGCCCCTTGTCAGGTTCTGTTCTGGGCATGGAGCCTGCTTGGGATTCTCTCTCTACCTCCGCCCCTTCCCCAACCCCCTCTTTAAAGGAAGAGAGACCCCTATGCTTTCAAGCCTTGTTAAATTTACTGCCACATTTGGTGTCCTTTTGTAGCGAGTGGGACAGTGGAGATGATCTTCCATTGCCTACACTATTGGAATGGAGCTTAGAGGTTCATCTTCACTATAAGCAAATCATACTTACATAATATGTTGAAATTATACAATTGTTTTTTCTGTAGGCTTCTAGTTTATGTGATCTTGAGGTTGTAGACTGGCAAAATAAAGATTTTAAATAGTTACACAGTTCTCCTTTACTTAGTCTTTTACCATATTGTATTTGAATCTGTTGCTTTCTTGATTTTATCCACTGTTTCCTCTTACAAGTAGGTCTCAACTATGGCTAACTACAATTGTTAAGATGCCTTTGATTATAAAATGTGTTGATTTGAGAAATGCTACCATGTGGAAAAATGTGCATTTTATCCTGATGAAACAGGTTATTATGGAAAAGAATTCTTACTTAGAGATTTTTAAAATTCTGTTTCTTTTAAAATAATCGGATGATTTTTATCTTTTTCTGCCTGAGTTCATCTAAAGTCTCTATCAGTATGCTCTAACCAAACACTGCCAGGAATAAACTTCTGGTTGAATAAGTTAGTTCAGAGAGGGAGTATGCTCACAATGAGGAAATTAGGGACATCTGAGTAAGAGAATGTTAGAAATGATTTATTACAGGATTTGAACCTATATTAGGTGATTTTAGGGAGGGGTTAAGGAAGTGGGGCTTCCTTCTAAATTGATTACTGTTAGGAAGCATGGGTAATTCTACAATGAGATACCCTAATAAATCTCATCAGAAGCCTAGAAGTCTAAAGCTGTAATTTGTAAAGTCACCAGTCATTCATACTAACAACACTAAGCAAAATCAGTATTACCAGGCCAGCTCCTGATGTCGGAGGCTGCTTTTCTACATTCTCAACTGTTTCTGTCTTCTTCCTTTATGTATGCTAGATGAGCATTTTTCCTCCATCTCTCCTTCATTTATCTTTCTGTCCACACCACTTTGTGTCCTTTTAGGTACTTCTAGGATAACTATGCCTGAAGCTTTGAGAACATATCATAAGCATCAGACCTCTGGTAGTGCATGGATTCCGGGATCTTTTGAGCTACTCTTCTCTTGTGTATCAGCTTTGCATAGTCTTTGTTTCATTTGCGTCAGTATTATTTCCTTCTTTTTGGACTGTTCTCTCTGGAATTGTGATGAGATTTCAGTCTGTATTTACCCAAATACTAACTTTCCACACATTTAAGATACTGCTTTCAGAAACTGAATTTTACTGTATTACATCTGCAAGCAAGATATGCATGTCTCTTGTACCTATAGACTCCAGGTTGTAAGGATATCATCCAAGTTGGATTCCAGTGACTCTTACAGTCCCTGTGTCATAGAGGGACACTCTATGTGCCTGTTCTTTTTCTTCCTAATATTGGCCTTAGAAAAGGCAAATGGCTGTTCTGTTTCCTTAGATCCTACTCCTAGCTTAAACTGAATGATGTTCTATCCCATATATCCTAATTCTTAAACAGGAACTTTATTTTTCCCCTTTCTTTCTTGAGCTTTTAGAATTTCTTAAGCCTCAGTAAATTATCCTACAAATTAGTCTTCTAGATTCACTCTAGAAGTAAATCTTCTAGATTCACTCTTTCAAGACTTGTCATAATGTGTGTTGCTTTGTTCCTATCTGTTCTTTTACTCTTCCAGTTACCTTTCTAGTGATTATTTTTCTCCTGCCAAGTAAGCATTATTTGTTGAAAACAAAGATGAAAATTCTTGTACAGGGTAGAACAACTTTAACATTTCGTAATAGAAGAGGATGAATTGACCATTCAACAAAATATACAAGAATATTAAAGGGTATCTGGAAGTTTCATTGGAGAGTAAAATAAGATCACATGGTAGAAATTAATTTTACACAGTAGTTCGAACAAAGAGAGGGACATAAAAACATAGGAAATAGCGAAGTACATACCACATGGAAAGATAACTTGTAAAATATGAGAGATAGGAATGATTAAGGGAATAATTTTTGGAATTAACATAAACTGAGGACCCTTCCACTTCTCTAAGCTCTGGAGAGATTGGGATGAAAAAGATGAAGTCTCAGCTTTTTAAAAGATTAGTATAATAGGAAAAAGGATATTTACAAAATCAAGTGAAATATAGCATGACAAATGCACCAACAGGTTAAGTTCTCATTACACTGAGGATACAAATGAGGGAGTATAACTTCTATTTGAATCATTTAAGAAAGGTTTCACAAGTATTCTCTGGGTTATGTTTGTTAAGCTAGACTCAGAAGCAGTCAGGCTATAGCATAAGTTATTTGGTGACTGAATAAGGTCAGTTTTTATGGAGGTGGAAGTTTATGTGCTTGAGGCTAAATTTGGAATTAACTGTTTTTGTGTTTTGCTTCAATTTTAAAGTGTCTACTTGTAAATCTCTATTGCTACTTGTTGGATAGAAGCAATCATGACTTTAGTGAGTCAGAATTTAGTTTTCTGTTACCTCTGCAGCTGATGGATCATAGGTTATTCAGTGTAATAATCAAACTTGTAACTAAGATTTACATATTAAATGATTGAAGAGATACCTTGTTAATTGGTAGATTTTAATGTTATCCAAAATATAATGGACATTTAAAATCCATTGTAATGTTTTTTGTTGACTTGCTATAAAGATAGCTTCTTTATTTGAACCTTTATCTAAAAATGGAAGATTCCTGTAAATGGTTATTTTCTTTTATAGGTGGTAGATCATCTAATGCAAAATTGCCGTCGGTGCCAACAGTTGGCTCAGTTCCACAAGACCAAGTTTCAAATATGAGGTATTAAAGCTATTAACTTGGATATTTGTGATTTATTCCTTTTGATGACTCTTTAAACTGTCTAGCTACAGTTCTTTTTTTTTTTTTCACTTACTTTTGTCTATTTTTTTAAAAGCATAAGCGACAGAGGCCTGAATGTTTTAGAAGTTTCTCTTTAAAGATTATGACATGTAAAAGGTTTTTGAGAAGTGGCTATTATGATTAATAAGTACTGCATGCAAAACAAATATTTAAATATACAGGTAGTAGCTTATGACTTAGGTTTCATATGATTATGAACTGAAAATGGAGAATTCACTGTTATTTTTTCTTTAAAAATGCTGAAGCAAGTTATAGCCAGTCAACCAAAGCACAGTGAAACTGAGCAGTAGGTACATTTTTACCGTCCTTAACCTTTTTAAATTGGGAATATGCATTTCAAATTCAAAGGTGGAATACTGTGAATATTTTCTACCACTAGAGCCTTAATAGAGTTCTTGATCCTCCTTCCACTACTGGAAAATCCTAGCACTCCGCAAATATAGGCACCAAAGTTCTGTATGTGTAACCTTGTAGTTGTGATATTATCCAGAGAAGAATAGTATTAAGGGTAGTTAGTACCTTGGATGAGATGCTAATTGGTAGAAGAGATTTCCATCAGCTAAACAGTTGATAGTTTCAGTAGCAGCTCTTGTTGGTATTACGAAGTACTACTCCTTGTGTGAATGAATAGGTAAATAGTGGCTGTTTGTGTATATATTTTGTTTATAAGTTCAGAACTAAAGCTGTGGATGCCTATGAATTTCCTGAAATGCAGGAAGCTTGTTTAACTCATTAAATATATACATGTATGTGGTTGTATGTGTGTATACATATGAGTATATGTGCATGTAGTCACAGAGACATATTAATATGTAAATTGAGATCATTATAAGTATGCCAGTAAAGTATACTAATTTTCAAATGAAAAGTTGTTCAGATTGCTTTAGAAAAAAAATTCTCAAAAGATGTCAATGAGAAAAGAATATAAACTAATTCAGTTTATAAATACTTACGGTGTCTATGCTATATGCTGCAGCTGAGAACTTAGAAAGGAAGATATAATTCTTGGACTGAAGGTGCTGATGGTTTATTAATAGACAAATTTTTTTCTTTTAAAGACTTTATTTGAGAGAGAGAGAAAGAGAGAGAGAGTGTGAGTTGGGGGAGGGGCAGAGGCAGACTTTAAGACTCCTCTTAAAGCAAGGATCCCAACCCAAGGCTCTATCTCAGGATCCTGAGATCATGACTTGAGCTGAAGGGATATGCTTAAACCAACAGAGCCACTCAGGTGACCCAGTAATACACAAATTTGATAAGGATTTGGTCGAGTTTTTTAGGTTATAATGGTGTTAAAATCAAGTGCTCTATACTGACCCATTAAGATTTCCAGTAAGAATCAGATGCTTAGAGTGGTTGTTTACCAGATTATTTGTCAGGGCTGGGGTGGTAATATAGAACTTAATAATAAAGGGTATTCTAGCAGAAGGAATGATATGTATAGCAATAATGAGTTGTTATATAATTTTTAATTTCTCATGATTTTACATTTCTTTGGAAACTCATTTTAAAAACTGAAAATTGTAAATTCTAATGAATAGTTCAGATAATATCTTTCCATTAGTATTACAGAGAGGCTTGAACATGCTTTGGAAAAGGCAGCTCCTCTTCTGCGAGAGATTTTTGTGGATTTTGCACCTTTTCTTTCTCGGACACTTTTGGGTAGTCATGGACAAGAACTGCTTATAGAAGGAACAAGTAAGTGATTTTTCTTTATGTCACTTTACAAATGAATATTTAAATTTATATTTAAGTTTTAAGATTAAAAATGGAAATGAATAATAGGAGATGTGTGGAGTTTCATTGTTCAGGTAGTTTTCAGCCTTTGACAAAGTTTCTTCCAGAGTCTGTATCTTTTGAAAGATGTGTCTCTTCCATTGTTCTAATCTGATTTGGATTTTTAATTAGTGATTTGGATGAAGCAGAAAAGTATGTACTGAACCAAAGAACTACGACTTAGATTTCTTTTTTTAATGCATTAAAATAAACTATGATAATGGAGAATTGGAAAGATTAGTGTTACAGTAATTAGCAGGCATTTATCTGGGATTTTACTAGAACTTAAGATCCATATAAACAATAGTATATCGCCACATATTAGGAAAATGAGGAATGTGTTATTAGTCCTTATTAGTAGAATTCTGTTTTATAAATAAGTAGAAGTAAGTAACAGTGTTGGGGTCCGCTATCAAAGGAATGAGACTGAGACAAGGTGAAAGTTATGCAAAGCTTTATTCTATGCCAATCATTAGAAGTTAGACTGACTGTCCAGGGGAACGAGACTGAGACAAAGTGAACGTTATGCAAAGCTTTATTCTATGCCAAGCATTAGAAGTCAGACTGACCGGCCAGGGCCACCTCCAGAGAGAGCGATCCCCTCTCGATCTCACAGGCTGGTTTTATAGGACATAACCGCAGACCCACGGTACGTGGCTTTTGTTGTTAAGGCGTTTACTCCTGGAATCGATAACCTGGAACCGATACCAGGAACTATTGGGGTGTTTATTCCCAGAATGAAGTCCGTGGATGTAAACAACAATATGGCTACCTTGGCAATATGGAGTCGCTCTGGCTAAGCAGGCCCTAATAGTTAAACAGGTTTTAACATTAAATTGGCCCTAACAACAGTAGTACTCTATCCTGCTTACACATAGATTCCTGGATCATTTATAGGTAGTATACTTTGAGATGGTGTCAAACTAGATAGCATTCAGAGTTGGTTGTTGAGTTGGATTGAAAACCATATGCTGTTTATAGAATGAAGGAGTATTCAGACTTTTTTTCTTTTTTTAAGGTTTTATTTATTTATTTGAGAGAGAGAGAGAGAGCACAAGCAGGATTGTGAAAGGGGACAGGGTCAGAGGAAGAAGCAGACTCCACGCTGAGCCAGGAGCCTGATGCAGGACTTGATCCTGGGTCTCCAGGATCGTGACCTGAGCCAAAGGCAGTCGCTTAACCAACTGAGCTATCGAGGTGTCCCTGGCCCTTTTTTTTAAAAATTTTTATTTAAATATGGGGTACTTACCATATAGTGAATATTTTCTAATATTAGAAACATGACTCAGCCAATTGCTATCTCTGACAGCAGGTATCAGTTCAACAGAGAATAGCTTTCCAAACAATTCTAGTTAAGAGCTTAATAGACTGACTGCAGAATACCAGTCTTCATCCTTACAAGTAGAATTTTTTAAGGATAAGCTGGAGGATTTTCATCAGTGATAATATAGAATTGATTTTTTTAAATTTAGATATGTTTGGACTAGAAGTTTCCTAAATATGGGTTTGTCTGTGTCCATGGTTCATGGTTTAGGATTAAACACTTTGATTCTCCTAAAGCGGAAAAATCATGGAAAAATGTAATTATCTGTATCCTGCTCTCTTTAAATATCAATTTATAGCTTTAGTTATAAATTTTTGTTGAGTAACAGTCACTAGATGATCTCTTGAGGAATTTTTTTTTTTAAAGATTTTATTTATTTATTTGACAGACAGAGATCACAAGTAGGCAGAGAGGCAGGCAGAGAGAGAGAGGGAAGCAGGCTCCCTGCTGAGCAGAGAGCCCGATGCGGGACTCGATCCCAGGACCCCGAGATCATGACCTGAGCCGAAGGCAGCGGCTTAACCCACTGAGCCACCCAGGCGCCCCTCTTGAGGAATTTTTAAAAACTTATTAAAAAATACTTTTTTTAAAAAAAGATTTTATTCATTTGACAGAGAGATACCCAATGAGAGAGGGAACACAAATAGGGGGAATGGGAGAGAGAGAAGCAGGCCTCCAGCTGAGCAGGGAGCCTGATGTGGGGCTTGATCCCAGGAGCCTGGGATCATGACCCAAGCTGAAGGGAGA
This sequence comes from Mustela erminea, assembly GCF_009829155.1. Lineage (NCBI taxonomy): Eukaryota > Metazoa > Chordata > Mammalia > Carnivora > Mustelidae > Mustela > Mustela erminea. Next base: position 24,281,133 of record NC_045615.1, on the reverse strand, counting down.
TGTTTAACAATTGAGACACCCAGGCACCCCCCAAAAACTCTCTTTTAGAAATAAGAATATGGAAATGCAAGGTAGAGATAGTTCAATAGTGGAAGATACTCTTTATATTAGCACTAATTGAGGGATATCAGCACATTTAAAATAATAAGCTTTAGCTGAAATAAGAATTTCATTATCATCTGTGTTATATAGATGTATATGGAGTTGGTCATGAGTGGTCTCATTTCCACAGAGGGAAAAAGTATTAAATTTATTTGAAAAAGTTCAAGTTTTAGAAATATTTACTTAATTTGGGGGTAGAATTTTACCTTATCTGCCAAAGGATATAATTTTTCCAGCCATGCATGGACTATTTGGTCTAATGAAGTAATAAAATTTGAAAGATAATGAATTGAAGGATAAAATTGAAGGACTTCTCCCTAATTTATACTTAACATGTTAAATATTTATTTTTTAAAGTGGTTTGACAGTTTACAAACTATATTTCATTATTGTAAAGTGGATTATTAATTACAGCTTTTTGGTGTAGCAAAACAGAGCTTTTAGTTGGTCTTTGAGTTTTATAATAGATCTCACAAGATACTCAGAAGTACTAAACTTGCTAATTACAGATCCCTGAACAACGTTTAATTTAGAATCAGTTTTTTACTGGTAAGTTCTGATAAACTGATAATAAGGAAGATGATGCACTCTTGAGCAGTGCCTACTTATTGGACTGTATTCATAAAAAGTTAGCCAAAAAAAAAAAATCTAGGAATTTTATGCATCTTAGATATGTATGTTAAGTTGTAAGGAACGTTTTGGGTGGTGGTTTTTGTGCATTGTAAAACAACTAAGAGTTTTGAGTAGAAGTGTTTGTGGCATGGTATTGTTCAAAAGCACTAGATTCAAAGACAGGAGACCTTGGTTCTAATCCTGCCTTTGTCAGTCACAAGTTGTATGCCCAGAGACTGGAAGGCTTATTACTTCTACAATTTTTTAATGTTGTTTTTTTTTATTTAAAAAGTTTTAAATATGTTAAATATGTATGGAGTAGAAATTGAAATAACCATGAACTTATTACCAACTCCCAAACCATCTTTGTTTTGCTATAATTGTTTGTTGTATCTGCCTCCCTTTATTTTGCTTTAGTATTTAAATCAATTCTAGACATTGTTGTTTTACCCTTAAGTAATTCATAAGCCATGTAAAAAAGGATATTTTCTTACATAATCATAATTGTTGTATATATACCTAATATTGATGAATATGAACTAAGTATTATATAGCACAGAACTATTATCAATATTAATAGTTCTGTGCTATATAATACTTAGTTCATATTCATCGTTTTTTAAATGTCTTTTTACAAAACATTTTCTCATTTATATACAGACAAAATCAATTTATTGCATTTGGTTATGTCTTTTAAGTCTTTATTAATATCAAATAGTTTCTCCATATTTTCCCTCTGTTTTCATGCTATTGGGTTGTGGAAGAAATCTGGTTGGTTGTTCTGTAGAATGTTACATATTTTGGCACTCTGTGGCCATTGTTTCCTCATGATGTCATTTAATGGTTTCTCTGTCCCATTTATTTTCTGATGGCTTGAGATTAGATTTAAAAGCTTAGTTAAATGAAACAAGATGGGATTGGGAGGGAGACAAACCATAAGAGACTCTTAATCTCACAAAACAAACAGGGTTGCTAGGGGGTAGGGGAGTAGGGATATGGTGGCTGGGTTATGGACATTGGGAAGGGTATGTCCTATGGTGAGTGCTCTGAAATGTGTAATCCTGATGATTCACAGACCTGTACCCCCTGGGACAAATAATACATTAAATGTTTAAATAAATAAATAAATAGATAGATACATAGATAGTTTAGTTTAGTTTAGTTAGAGGTAACACTGCCTATTACATCTTGCCTAGAACCACATGTTTTCTGATTGTTTCAATTTTAGTGATACTAACCCTCTTTTTCAACCTTTTGTAAGGATTGATATGTTGTTATTTTTGCTATTTTGAAGAGGTCTTTCAAAAACAAAGAAAGTTACTTAAAAAATAACATTTATTCTATCTTACAATTACCATATGTGAACATGTTTTTATAAATCTAGGATTCATTAGGGGGTCTTTGTGATATTAATTTTCCTATACCTTAAAACACTTTATTTCACCATTATTCTTCAGTTATTCCTACTATAGTAAGGACTATAAAATAATGAGAAGAAAATAATACTGCAATTGCCCGTAGAATTATGATATAATAAGAAAATAAATCATCACTCTTGGATCACCCTCAGTTTGTACTGCATTCCCCAAAGTACTGGATCATATTTTAAGAAGATAGAAATTTGTTTTCTCAGTGGGAACAAGAACTGATATTTGGGGAGGGCAGAAACATTTTAAGTATTATATGGTTCTTCCATTGGGTCACAGTACATCTATACAGTGTATGTTTAGTATTAAAATTTCGTGGGGATGCAATTAAGAAAAAATGTTCTGAAATGGCTTCTTAGTGGGGAGCAATAAAAAAAAAAGAAGGTTGAGAAATATCAGTAAAAAGAAAATCCGTGGATACCATCTTTGTGGTCTTATTTTCAGCTTTCATTGAATTCAGTTAGGAATTCAGAATTGTTTATTTTCTGCTCTTAATGATAAGGTGAAAAATTGACAGAAGAAGACATTTTACAATTATTAGACCATCTGAGGATGAATTTAAAGAGAGAGAGCAACACTCAAATTTTATCAAACCCAAGAATTCATTAGTGCACAGTATATTTCTGTGGACAAAAAGGAAATTGATTTTCTTAGTATGTCATTCTATAGAAAGGACTTCATTGTACAAAATTGATGCAATGTTTTCTGACAAGAACATGGAGCATCTTATTTTGCTAAAAAGGTATGTGACAGTGTTCTTCCATGGCTTTGATAGTTACACAGCACAATTTACTTGGTACAATTTCTAAGTGAATAAAAAAGGCAAGTGTGTTACATGAAAATGATTGGAAAGAAAAGTTCATGTAGAAATGAAAAAAATTAGTGGATTCATCATTCTAAATCATGTTTGAAAGTCCAAAGAAGAAAATATTTTATAATTCTGGATCAAAGAAGATGACTGTCATCTTTTCAACAAAATTTTGAATGATTCACCTTTTCCAAAGTACTACATTTGATGATATAAGTTCAAGAAATAGGACCAGAATTAATGATAAGGTGGAACTAATTAGAAGTTTATCTGAAATTTGGAATTAGTATTTACAAGGTAGATATCATATTTATAGATTGATGAAGAGCAGTTAGTTGAATCCAAAGGCTTTTGCTCATATAGGTTATATACAAATAACCTTTAAAACCAGAGAAATAGAGAATAAGAATTTGAGTGCATTATGCTTAAATTATTATTAAAGCTTCTAATAATGTTTGTAATCATCTCTTTTTATATAAAAATCAAGTTGACTTAAATACGTACTTAAAATACATATATTTTTAAAAAGGCTTCTTACATTCCACGTGGCAAAAGGTCATGACTGTTTTTCATGTTACTTGAAGTTTAGACAGATCAGTGGGTTCAGATGTTGCTAGCTTAATATCTGGTAAATCATTTAATATTTCTGAATTTAGCAGTAAGGAAAAGCAGTGATAATGGAGGTGGGGTAAATAGTCTTGGGTGAAGAAATTTGAAGAAAATTACATGACCAAATGAGTATAAAGCTCTTGGCTTTGGTATCCTGAGTTTGTCTTTTTTTGAAGGGACTAAAATTGCATATCTCTAAAAAATAAACCAAAAATAAAACCAAGCAAAATGAACCCTATGGTTATTCTGAGAGGCTTTTAGAGAAGTTGGGTTAAGAGCCTACTCAGATCTCTGAGGCTGTCTTGTGTGCTTTCTGCTAACTGGGGCAATAATAGGGTGTGTGTGTGTGTGTGTGTGTAAATGAAAATTAATACTTCTGCAGCAGTTTATAACTTTAAGTATTGTTTTAGGGCCTTCCTTTGGATAATTCTTAGAGTCCGAAGACAGATTATTGGTTTATAATTCATTTCTTCTTTTTCATACCTGGAACCAGTGTCACCCAAGGGCAAAAGAGAGAAAGAAAGAGAGGGAGAGAGATGATTAAGTTGTGCAGCCTGATACCAAGTCCTTTATTGGTGATATTTCTTGTTTCTTTGAGTCCAAGGTTATATATTTTTGTTTACAGTATTACTGCCTTTTAGAGAGGGAGCTTATTATTAGAGATCTAATATAAGGTCTTTTTTGTCCCCTAAAGCCCTTTCTCATTTAAAATTTAATATACCATCTACCCTGGCCTTCCTCCCCATCTTTTACAAATCTACAAAACCCCATTCCAAAAAATGCATGAATTGTTCTAATCAAACTATGAAATGTTATTTATTTTACTATCGCTTAACACTTAACTCTTTGATCATTGAGTTAAATGGCCCAAGGCCTTTTTAAGTCATTATTGTTCTTTTTCTGAGTGGATAAAAAAGGCTGAGCCAGATCAGAGCCCAAATATTTTGCTGTTGAAAGGAAAGTTGGTAAGGAATTCTGGTTTCTCTAGAATAGAGCAGTGGAATAATGACCTAAGTAAAGAAAGATCTGAGTTTACTTTTTGGAAGTGGAAGTATATGGAACCTTCTGTTTGTTTACATTTTATGTAAAGTGACAAGGTTTCAGACCAGCAGAGGGCTGTACCAGCGATGAGATGAACTATTGGCTGTGCCCTTCATTTTGGCCTTGGTATTAGCCTGCAGAGCTACGCTCATTTCAGCTCTACAGAAACTGTAATTTAGTCTAGTTAATGACCTGCTTTCTTAATGCAACATGTATATACTCTGTAGCTAATTTCTATGCTGGTGCTGACACTATTACCGTCATTATTTCTAAGTTACACGTTTTTTCAGACATTGAGAAAAATGGTTCTTTTCTAAAAAGTGAAGAGGGGAACAACCTATTGTTGTTAACAACAACAACAGTGTTGTTAACAACATTAAATAGGTTGTTTAATGTGAATGCTATTTATTAGACTACAGAATGGCAGTGTGTGCCATCAGTTGGTATGAGGCAGCATGACTAAAAGAGGTGAGGAAAAAGAACTACAGAGCTAGAAAATTAAAGAAAGGGAATAAGATGGGATAGGATGCCTCCAAGAGCTTTCATGGAAAGAAAGAAAGAAGCAAGATAATTCTGCAGGATGTGTATGGGTCCACCAGGAATTATTTTTATTGTTACGCCCTGGATTCTAAACTTGTGTTTGCTTAGAAAAATATAAAATAAAAAATAACATTTTTTCTGATTATTAGTCATGTGATTTAGTAATTTAGTGCTTTTAATTATGGGCACTGCTTTTTTAACATACTGGTTACGAAATGTTCTTTGAATGAACTTTTTTAGATTTTGTTGGTAACCCAAACTAAGGAAGTCTTTAGATATGTATTGTTTAGAAGTTCCTTCCTGAGGTATTTGTGGTGAATGCAAATGAAACAGAAAAGAGAAAATGTAAATGAATTTATTTATAAGAAATCAAGAATATATAACAGAACGCTTACACTTCTGTTAAGGTTTAGTGTGAGGTCACAGGTCAAGGTACTAATAAGAGTGTTTGGGATGTCTGCTGCCATGAAACAAAATGGAAACTTGATTGATAGCTAGAGGGTTGAAGGGAGAGAGTGTGGTGGAGAAAGCAAAGGTCAGGGAGCCATTTCCCTTCTCTGCATGTATAACAATCAGCTCTCTCCAAAACAAAATGTAGATAATATTGATCAATATGGCATATGTTGTGCACATTTCTCAGTGTTGTGAAATGTCATTATATATGGAGTTCTAATGTTTTGGTAGATTGAATACTGAAATGAAATAGTTTACAAATAAAATTGTGGTAGTTTTGATGCCAAGTTTAAAGTAATTACAGAGTACCTGTTTACTCATATCGAATGTGTGTGGGTTTGTTCTTAGCAAGATGTTAAATTTTGTTTTAAAAACCAATTTGGATAAAGTTGTATAACAAATCCCTCATATTTGTTTTTTACTCTGTAATTTTTCTTTTAAATTCTCTTTAAAATAGGTCTGGTTTGCATGAAGTCTAGTAGTTCGGTTGTGGAATTGGTTATGCTACTGTGTTCTCAGGTGAGTAACAGGAAAAAATGTTGGATTAAAAGTGAATTCTTGCATGACTTTATAAGGAAATTATAATTGTTTTAGTAGATATTTTTGCTGTAATAGAGTTTGAATTTGCGATTTTAAAATAATTTTATTTGTATTGCAAAAGGATTACTTCTTATCTTTGATATTAACAAAGACTACAAAGATAATTTTGTAGTGAGCGCTGAGAGAGAACAGATAGATGAGAAACAGGTTTTTAGAATCTCATTAAAAAATGTCTAGAGCGAATGATCTTGAGGTGGCTAAATTTCTTTACTGAATATATTAAGGTTATAGAAACAGATTTATTTCTAAACCTTGTGGAGTGCTACTCTGACTCCCTTAGGAATAATGGGTTTACTTCCCTTTTGTGTAGAGGTTATAAAATGAGTGATAAATAATTTTGAATTCTTGTCATTGCTAATTATTTTTGACATACAGAGTAGATTTGGGAAAACATCAGCAAAAGTATGGCAGCCATCATGATAAGATGTAGTGAATAAATTCCTAAAGCAAAATTGCTTTTAGTGTTCAGAAATTTTATACCTCATGTAAACTTTAATGATTTTTAGAAAATGTATATAAAAAACATATATCTTGTGGTTTTTCTTTTCTGTTTTGCAATTAAACAGATGAATGTTTTTACAGAGAGTTTTCTTTCTAGTCTTTTAAAAATGATATCTTGCTGGTAGTAAATTCTGCTACTTAAAACTTTAAAATAGCCTTTTTTAATAGGAAGGGTATTGGTCTAGAGGTCAAGGGTTCTGACCCATTTCAAAACCTTTGACCTTCATTTACAACTTTTGTGGTGTACTTGCCTGACGAATAAGGATAATGCAAAATTAATGTTTCTTTGCATCGATTTATTCATTTTAGCGTTTATATTGCCAAATTTATTTAGACTGTGCTGATGGACATTTCATGAATACAAATTAAAGAATCATAGAAGGTGTGAAAAATCAATACTATGCATTGTCAATAAAATGGAATAAGAACAATTACTTCTACAGATTACACTTAATGGATTTTTATAATGAACTTGTGAGGAGTGGTTATGTTTCTAGTGAGCTTATTATTCTTAGATTTAGCAAGAATCATGTTTTTATAATTTAATCATCTCCTTTAGAAAACTCCATTCCTTTAAAAAGCTTAATGTAGAAAATTTTTCATTAACTAATCTAATTTGAAATAATTGCTTATTTATTTCTTGGATCTAAGTTACCATATGCCATTCTTAAACCAGTACAAAATGATCCTTACTTTTAAGAAGCATTAATTTCTTCACAGAGTATGAAATTATTTATACTGATATAAATGTTTCATAGATGAATTTTGATAACAATGTTCCACTTTTTAGTTCAGAAGAATTGAATATATTCTTGATATATCAAAGCTGTTTCAGATAGTATATTACATAGTTGAATGTTAGAAGCTAAAAAGATGAAGAATGACATGTTTTAAAACACCTATTTATCATGTATGTCACAGGGCTGTTTAATACTAATCTAATCAAATGGGATATGAAGATCACTTAGTAGAATAAGTTGCAAAAGTCGGATACTGTCAAGATTTTTGTTTGAATAAAATCAAATACATTATTGGTTATTTGAAGTCCTTACCATTTTTTATGAGTTCTTCAAAAGTTCCATGGCATCTCTATAAGATGTAGCACAGTGTGAAAAATGATGTGAAAAATGAAGCTAGAATTAGCTCCAGATGTATACAGATTGTTCCAGGGTGATAATTACATTTTTCACTTTGAATTTTCCTAATTCAAAGAGGTCAGCTTGGCAGTCACAAAAGTGATTTATTTTGTTAAGAAGTGAACTGTCTTTTTCTACATGAAAGCTTAAGAGATATGAAATTGAATTTGAAGTCGACATTTTGCAGATACTGGGTGGGGATGGCTTGAGTTTGATTGATAATTTTTTTTAGTCTGAGATAGGGTGGGAAGTGAAAAGCTAGCATATTGCTAAAATTTTAATTAATTTTTTAAGGGGAGATGGAGAGGATTGAGTGCCAGAGATCGAAAGATCAGGTCAAAAACTCCTTTTTAATCACATAAATAATGGGATATGCTTATGAACTTAACATCTGCAAATTTGATTTAAAACTTTACAAATTAGTTGGTGTTAATTTCATGACAATCAGCCATGTTCTGATTATTTTTTTTTTAATCCATTCAGAACTTACTTTCTTTTTGCATTCTTTTTAACAAGGTGTTTAAATCGGCCACATTTTATTACAAAAAAAGATTAGGACCCAAATTTAAGAAATTTAGAAATGAACACATTTGTTTTGCTGTTGTTAAGACAAAACAAATCACTATATATTTTCTTGAGGCTTCAACTAGGATTATATTTTTCAGTATTCACTTACTCATTATTAGGTTGATTAAACAGCATTTCATATTTTATCTCATTTACATTTAACATTGTTAAGGCAAAAATCCTGTTATTTAGAATAGAAAAGCTTTCTTAACATACTCAGCATTACATTTTTGAGTAAAGTTAAATACTGAAGATTTGTTAAATTAGGTTTATTCATATATTGAGTCCCATGTAAAGTAATTCAAGAGCTACGTAAGCTTCAAAGGTTGATTTAAATTCTTTTTGCTTCTTTAAAATAAGATTGTATACATTCTTCAGGAAACTGTACTCTCTGATGCCTAGAAAAAAATTGAACAAATTCTAATTTACACTTCAGATTTAGTTTTTCACAAGCATGTAACTTACTAGTGCCTACTCTTTATTGTATATGTGTGTAAACCTTATAGAAATCTATATGAATTTAAAGAAAATTCTAACTAACTATTTCAACTAATATTATTCTAGCATTGTGTAAAGTGTTTGTATCATGCTCATTTGACATTAATATCATTTTTGAAAGAATTGACATTGCATTCAAGGCCACTTTATAAAAGCGTTGCTTTGCTCATCCTAATTCAGTCTGACATACATTCCAATAACACTACCTCCCTTCTCAGGTTTAAAGCTAAATTTATGACTGTGCATTGTGAAGTGCATCATTTAAAAATGGTTTCAACCCAAAACATCTAATAAATAAATAATGTGTATGGCTACTCAGTAGTAGACTTTCTAGACTAGAAATCATTCCATCGGATACTCAACAGTCCACTATCGGAGAGGGCTGTCAGATAAATCTTATGGTAGCTGCATTCATGTCCTGTAAATCACATATTATTGTCTGAGCCTTCTGCCAGGTCATCTATTCTTTTCCCATTTATCAGAAATGCATAGAGTATATAGAAAAACTAGAAGCACCATGTAGTCTGGCCTAGCATCCTGTCCGAGTAATTAATTAGCAGCAAAACATAATTTAAAATGCCGTTAGTCTGATTTTTCTTTAAAAATTGTTTTATCAAAATACGTAGATTGTTCCTATTTTAGAATTTTTTTTTTTCACATGAAGGTTATGAGATAAGGTTTGGTCATTTTAGATTCAGGTGTGTGTTTTTATACCCCTTAATTATTAATTTAAAAATTATAATAACCAGATGTTACCATTTTTATGATTCTTTTATGGTAGTTTTATGTTGAATTTTTGCTACTTGAGGTATCTTTTTTCCTGAATTTTTATAGTAAAATGTTTTTCCCTTCAATATCCTCTAATTTTTTCCTAAATCTAGTTTCCTTCTCCTTTTTAAGTTTGTCTCTTCTAAATATGTGACATTAATGTTATTGCTCTTGACTTTTTATTTCATGAGCTTTTCCTTTTTGTAGTTGTGATGAGTATTTTGAGTAAAGTAGATAATTGAAACAAACCAAGGTGGGGGCAGGAGAAGAAAAACAAGCCAGCTCTATACCATGGCGCAAAAGTGTCCTTCATTATCAGGTCTCACTTATTGCTTGGACCTTATTTCTTACCACTTTGTTTTTGTAGTCTCATGCTCAATTTATATGTTCTCAAACTATGCTGAACTATTTAAAGTTACTCAAATGTGCCATCATAATTTTGTCTGTTAGTGTATGCTTTTTCTTTCCCTAAAATTTCCCTCCTTTAAATTTAGTGACTCTAATGATTGACTTCTCATCATTCAGAACTGAGCTTAATTGTCCTCTTCTCAGATCATCATATCTATAGTTGGTATCTTTTTGCTTATCTTCATTTGCTTATCCTCATTTTAGCACTCCTCATAGGATGTACAACCAATTTTAGGTATACCTGTAGAACTTGTTACTTTTTTGTCGTCAGCTTCCCTGTCTGTACTCTAGGCCCTGTGAAGGTGACAACTCTTTCTGTTTTGCCTGTTAAAGTATACTTGGTACTCAGCACAGTCCCTGCCACATGATGGCTGCCTAGTGAATATTTATAGATAAATAAGTAGTCCAGCTTCCAGCTACATGGCATTCTTTCTGGAAATGGAAAGCTTCCTTTGACTCCTCTCTGCTCCAAGACTCTAACTCTTGTGTTCATCCAGAGCTCCCATTGCCTGTTATTCCTTTCATTGTTTAAGTTGCCTGTGATTTTTCTTTCTCTTCCAGTAGACTATAAGTTTCTTGAAGGCAAGCACTGTGTTTTGTTTCGTATCTCCAAAATCCAGCATAATTACTGTTCAACCAAATATTTATGTATTTGTGTAATTAATAATTGAATGATAACAATAGTCTTAAGTCAACATATTTTGGGCCTTTGCCTTTTGGTCTTTTTCACTGTGAAATATTCCCTTACTTCTTGTATATTATTGTGTGTGTTTTAAGTGTTCATTTTTTTTTTAAGATTTTATTTATTTATTTGACAGAGATATCATAAGTAGGCAGAGAGGCAGGCAGAGAGAGAGAGAAGGAAGCAGGCTCCCCACTGAGCAGAGAGCCCAATGCGGGACTCGATTCCAGAACCCTAGGATCATGACCTGAGCCAAAGGCAGAGGCTTTAACCCACTGAGCCACCCAGGCGCCCCTTAAGTGTTCAGCTATCTTGTCCTAACCCAGTTCTGTAGTCGTGTTCATTTATAAATAAGGTCTTTGCCTTTTCATTGTCATTTGGCTTAGTTTTACCTCTTTAAAAAAAACAAAAACTTGTAGAAGTATAATTTACATACAGTATATATGCACATAGTTTAAGTTTACAGTTTGATGAATTTTGACGTATATACAATGATTAATAACCATTTGAGTCTGGAAAGTTCCCTGTACCGCTTTGCAGTCATTCTCCATCCCTGTTTTCTCAAGTTGCTACTGATTTGACTTCTGTTAAAGTTACTGAGTTTTACTGAGTGTAGAATTTTTTATTTAAAGAATTTATTTTTATTTATTTGACTGATAGAGATCACAAGTATGCAGAGAGGCAGGCAGACAGAGAGGGGAGGAAGCAGGCTCCCTGCTGAACAGCAATGTGGGGCTCTATCCCAGGACTCTGAGATCATGACCTGAGCCAAAGGCAGAGGCTTAACCCACTAAGCCACCCAGGCACCCCTGATTGTAGAATTTAATATAAATGGAGATTTACTTCTTTTAATTGTGGTGCTTGGATACTCAGAGTGTGCTGTATTTAGGGTATGCTTAAACTTTTTTCATTTAAATTCACTATTCAGTATTAAGAAAGTGTTTTGTTTTGTTTTGTAAGAAAAAAATTGAACTAGTTAAAAAAAGGATAATCTTTTTGCCAGAATAGGAATTTTTTTTTTTAATTTCTTTTCAGCGTAACAGATTTCATTGTTTTTGCACCACACCCAGTGCTCCATGCAAGACGTGCCCTCCTTAATACCCACCACCTGGCTCCCCCAACCTTCCACCCCACACCCCTTCAAAACCCTCAGGTTGTTTTTCAGAGTCCATAGTCTCTCATGGTTCACCTCCCCTTCCAATTTCCCTCAACTCCCTTCTCCTCTCCATCTCCCTATGTCCTCCATGTTATTTGTTATGCTCCACAAGTAAGTGAAACCATATGATAATTGACTCTCTCTGCTTGACTTATTTCACTCAGCATAATCTCTTCCAGTCCCGTCCATGTTGCTACAAAAGTTGGGTATTCATCCTTTCTGATGGAGGCATAATACTCCATAGTGTATATGGACCCCATCTTCCTTATCCATTCGTCCGTTGAAGGGCATCTTGGTTCTTTCCGTAGTTTGGCAACCGTGGCCATTGCTGCTATAAACATTGGGGTACAGATGGCCCTTCTTTTCACTACATCTGTATCTTTGGGGTAATACCCAATAGAGCAGTTGCAGGGTCATAGGAAAGCTCCACACTGTTCTCCAAAGTGGTTGCACCAACTTGCATTCCCACCAACAGTTTAAGAGGGTTCCCCTTTCTCCACATCCTCTCCAACATGCATTGTTTCCTGTCTTGCTAATTTTGGCCATTCTGACTGGTGTAAGGTGGTATCTCAATGTGGTTTTAATTTGAATCTCCCTGATGGCGAGTGATGATGAACATTTTTTCATGTATCTGATAGCCATTTGTATGTCTTCATTGGAGAAGGGTCTGTTCATATCTTCTGCCCATTTTTTTTTGGAATTTTGAGTATAACTTGCTTATTGGAAATGTAAATGTCTTCTTAATATATGCATATTTTTTCCTATAAGGAAATCCTTTTATACAGCAGTGTGGTGAGGCCGTTGACTATAGTTTTTGGAATGTTTTATTTTTAGGATTTGTTAGGTTCATTTCAAATGCTGTCTCTTTTACAGAGCTTGCTTTCTTGCTTTTTTGCTAGCTTCATTTATTTACTTACTTTATAGTTGCTTATTTAACTTCCACTTAGTTAACATAGAATATGATATTAGTTTCAGGTGTACAAGACAGTGATTGAACACTTTGTACACATGGGTGCTCATCACAAGTGCCCTCCTTAGCCCCTGTCACCTATTTAACCAATACCTCCCCTCTGCCCTCATTTCTTATCTGGTAATCATTGGTTTGGTCTCTATAATTAAAAGACTTTTTCTTGTTTTGCCTCTCTCTCTTTTCAAACCCCTCCTTTGCTTGTTTTTTTTTTTCTCTTAAATTCCACATATGAGTGAAATCATAAGGTATTTGTCTTTCTCTGACTGACTTGTTTTGCTTAGCATAATACTCTAGCTCCATCCACGTTGTTACAAATGGCAAGATTTAATTCTTTTTTATGGTAGAGTAATAATCCAACACACACACACACACACACACACAGAGCCCACATTTTTGTCCATTCATTCGTTGATGGACATTTGAAATCTCTTCGTAATTTGGCAATTGCAGATGATGATTCTATAAACATTGGAGTGTGTGTATCCTTTTGAATAAGTATTTTTTTTTGGAGGGGGTAAATACCTACTAGTGCAAATGCAGAATTGTATGGTAGTTCTATTTTTAATTTTTTTGAGGAACCTCGATACTGTTTTCCATAGCGGCTGTACCAGTTTGCATTGCCACTAAGAGTGTAGGAGGGGAACCCATTACATGTAATCATTTAATTATTATTAAATGATTAGGGAAACCCTTTATTAAATGAGAGGGGAACCTTTTCTCCATATCCTCACCAACACTTCCTATTTCTTGTGTTGTTGATTTTAGCCATTCTGACAAGTGTGAGGTGATATTTCACGTAGTTTTGATTTGCATTTCCCTGGTGATGAGTGATATTAAGCTTCCTTTCATTGTGTCTTTTGGCCATCTGTATGTTTTCTTTGGAGAAATGTCTGTTCATGTCTTCTGCCCATTTTTAAATTGAATTATTTCTTGAGTGTTGTGTTATATAAATTCGTTATATATTTTGAATACTAACCCTTTATCAGCTATGTCATTTGCAAATATCTTCTCCCAATTTGTAGGTTGACTTTTAGTTTTGTTGATTGTTTCCTTTGTTGTGCAGGAGCTTTTTATCTTGATGAAGTCCCAATAGTTTATTTTTACTTTAGTTTCCCTTGCCTCAGGAGACAGAAGTTGCTAGAAAGAAGTTGCTATAGTCAGTGTGAAAGAACTTACTGCCTGTATTCTCTAGAATTTTTATGGTTTCAGGTCTCACATTTAGGTCTTTAATCCATTTTGAATTTATTTTTGTGCTTGGTATACGAAAGTGGTCCAGTTTCACTCTTCTGCATATTGCTCTCCAGTTTTCCCAGTACCATTTGTTGAAGAGACTGTTTTGTTTTTTCCCCCATTGGATATTCTTTTCTGCTTTTTGAAGATTAACATAATTGTGGGTTTCTCTCTGGGTTTTTTGTTCTGTTTCATTGATCTCTGTGTTTATTCTTGTGCCAGTACCATACTATCTTGATCACTGCAGCTTTGTAATGTAACTTTAAGGAACCTTGAAAAAGAAAAAAAAAGCTGGAGGTATCACAATTCAGGCTTAAAGTTACATTACAAAGCTGCAGTGATCAAGATAGTATGGTACTGGCACAAGAATAAACACAGAGATTGATGCCTCCAGCTTTTTTTTTCTTTTTCAAGGTTCCTTTGGTTATCCAGGTTTTTTTTCTGGTTCCACACACAAAATTTTTTTTTTAAAGATATTATTTATTTGACAGAGAAAGACACAGTAAGAAAGGATTTTTTTAAATTTTTTTTAAATGATTTTTTTAATGTATTGTTTGGTTTTATTCAGAATTGTTGTATCTGTTCATCAGGGATGTTGCCCTGTAGTTTCTCTTTTTTAGTGGTGTCTTTATTTGGTTTTGCTGACCTCATAGGTTGAATTTGCAAATTTTCCTTTTTTATTTTTTGGAATAGTTTAATGTTTGGTATAATAGTTTGAATGTTCTTTAAATGTTTGGTAGAATTTGTATTCGTACCATTGTGGTTCTGGACTTTTGTTTGTTGGAAGTTTTTTGATTACTGATTCAATTTCTTTGCTGGTTTTCGGTCTGTTCAAGTTTTCTATTTCTTCTTGATTCAGTTTTGGTAATTTATGTTTTTAGGAATTTATCCATTTCTTCTAGGTTGTCTAATTTGTTGGCATATAGTTTTTCATAATACTCTCTTACTATTGGTTGTATTTCTGTGGTGTAGGTTGTTATTTCTCCTTTCTTATTTGTGATTTTATTTGGGTCCTTTGTCTTTTCTTTATGTTAAGTCTGGCTAGAAGATTATCAATTTTATTGATTTTTTTTTTTTTTTAAAGAAACAGCTCCTGGTTTCATTGACCTGTTCTATTGGTGTTTTTGTTTTTGTTTTGTTTTGTTTTTTAGTTTCCAGTTATTTATTTCTGCTCTAATCTTTATTATTTTATTCCTTCTGCTGGCTTTAGGCATTGTTCTTGATCTAGGTCCTGAGGGTGTAAGGTTAGGTTGTTTATTTTATATTTTTCTCACTTCTTGAGTAGGCTTGTATTGCTGTAATGTTAGATTGTTTATTTTATATTTTTCTCACTTCTTGAGTAGGCTTGCATTGCTATATTTGTCCCTTTTCATACCACTTTTGCTGCATCCCAAAGGTTTTGGACCACTGTGTTTTTTCATTTATATTTTTTTCCCATGTATTTTTAAATTTCTTCTTGGATTTCCTGATTGACCCACTCATTTTTTAGGTAACATATTGTCTAACCTCCATGTATTTGTGATCTTTCCAGATTTTTTCTTGTGTTGACTTCTAGTTTCATAGCATTGTGGTCTGAAAAGGTACATGATATGACCAGTCTTTTTGTATTGTTGAGTTGTGTTTTGTGATCTAGTATGTGTTCTGTTTTGGAGAATGTTCTGTGTGCACTTGAAGGGAATGTGTATTCTGCTGTTTTAGTTTGGAATATTCTGAATATGTCTATTAAAACATCTGGTCCATTGTGTTATTCAGAGCCATTGTTTCCTTGTGTTTCTGTTTAGATGTTCTGTCCATTGATGTTCATGGGGTGTTAATGTCCCTTATTATTATTGCATTACAGTTAGCTCCTTTATATTTATTATTAAATGTTTTATATATTTGTGTGCTCTCATGTTGGGTAAATAAATAGTTATGATTGTTATATCTTATTGTTGCATTGTCCTCTTTATTATCGTCTCTCATTATAATCTGTTTTAAAGTCTGGTTTTCTGATATATGTATTATTACTCTTACTTTATTTTGACCTCCAGTTGCATGATAGATGTTTTTCCATCCCCTCACTTTCGATCTGCAGGTGTTCTTTAGTTTATAATGAAGCTCTTTAGGTAGCACATAGATAGGTCTTCTGTTTTTATTTATTCTGACATCCTGTGTCATTGGATGGGAGCATTTACTCCATTTACATTAAAAGTGATTAGTGGATAGATATGAATTTATTGCCATTTTGTTTTTGTGGTTGTTTCTGGAGATTTGCTCTGATCCTTTCTTGTCTTTGTCTCTTTCATATTTTGCTGATTTTCTTTAGTGATATGTTTGTTTTTTTTTTCTCCTCCTCCTTTACATGTTTATTAGTGGTTTTGATATATGGTTATCATTTGGCTTATATATATTAAATAGTAGTTATATTAAGTTGATTGATACTCGTGTTTGAACCCATTCTTTTCTTTTCTTTTCTTTTTTTTTTTTTTAAAGATTCTGTTTATTTATTTGACAGACAGAGATCACAAGTAGGCAGAGAGAGGTGGGGGGGAAGCAGGCTCCCTAGTCCGATGTGGGGCTCAATCCCAAGGACCCTGGGATCATGACCTGAGCTGAAGCCAGAGGCTTTCAGGCACCCCTGAACCCATTCTTTTCTAATATCCCCATGTTTTAGGTATGTGTTATTATATTTTATATCCTTTTTTGTGTGTGAGAGTTCCTTGACTAATTTTTACAGAGCTCCTCATTGCTCAACTGCTCTTGTGTTTCCTGCCTTTAATACTGTTGGTTTTGGTCTTTCCTTTCCATTCAAAGAGTCCCCTTTCATATTTCCTGCAGTGCTGGTTTAGTAGTCACAAACTCCTTTAATTTTTGTCTGGGAAAATTGTTATCTCTCCTTCTATTCTGAATAACCGCCTTGCTAGATAGAGTATTGTTGGCTGCAGATTTTTCCATTTAGCACCTTGCATCTATCATACCACCCCCTTCTGGCTGGTCAGATTTCTGGTGAAAAATTTCCAACTAGCCTTATAAGTTTTCCTCTTGTAAGTAAGGACTTCTTTGGTCTTGCTGCTTTTAAGATTTTTTTCTTTACCACTGTATTTTTCAGATTTAATTACAGTATGTCTTAGTGTTGGCCTGTTTCGTGGATTTTGATGGGAATTCACTGTGCCTCCTGGATCCGGGTGTCTGTTTCCTTTCCCAGATGAGGGAAGCTTTCAACTATTATTTCTTCAAATTTTCTGCCCCCTATTCTCCTCTTCTGTGATTTTTATAATATGAATGTTACTATGTTTGATGAGTTCTCTAAGTCTTATTTTGTATAATTCTTCTTTCTATTTTTTGTTCAGTTTCCAGATCACTAATTTGTTCCTCTGCTTCTTTAGCCTTCTGTTCTTTGCATCAAGTATATCCATAATCTTGTTTATTGCACTCTTCATTTCTAATTGTTTTAAAACTCTTTTATTCTGTAGGATAAGGGTCTCACTGATGTCTTCTCTTTTCAAGCCCATTGAGTATCATTATAATCATTGCTTTAAATTCTCAGATACATCACTTATATCTGTTTTGCTTAAATCTCTGGCCTTATTGTGTTCTTTCATTTGGGTTAAATTCTTCCATTTTGACATTTTTTCTAATTCTTTGCTGCCTTCTGTGTGTTGGTAAAGCCATTTATGTCTCCTGCTCCTGAAAGTGATGGCTTTATGAAAAAGAGGTTATGTAGTGCCAGCACCTGGCATTTTGGGAACTGTTTCCTCTGTGTGCTGCATGTTCTCTGCTGTTGTGTTCCACCTCTTTATCCTTCAGGCCATTTGTCCGCAGAGGCTGTCCTTGCTTGCTGTGAGCAGTGTTTTTGGACCCTGGCCTGGATGGAGCGAGTTTTAACTAGGTGTGCCGTGGCCTGCTTGTGAAATGAGATCTGTCACCACCTCCACTGGAGTTAATAACACATGAAACTCTGGTTGGGAGGCATGGTGTTTTTTTTTTTTTTTTTTTTTTTTTGCTGGTTTTCTGTAGGAGGGGCCTGCTGCACTGAAATTGAGGCAAGTGTGACTGAGGTAGTCTGTGCCACTGGACTACAGGGTGCTAGGGCTTGATATAAGCCAGGTAGGCAGCCAGTACTGGTATTATGCTTCTTCCTGAAGGTGACTCTGTGTTTGGTCACCTGAAGGTGACTGAGGAGCAGGAAAAGGAAATGGTGCCATCTATCTCATTTGTTCCTGGAGAGGTGTCTGTGAAGGCTGCCTTTCAGGGACACTTCAGAGAAGAATGAATAATCTCCATACTTTGTGCCCCAGGGCTTCCACAGATGCCTGTTTATGTGCTGTCTGTTCTGTGTTGCTTGCCTGACTTTTCTCCAGGAGTGGCTAATGGTTGTAGTGGTTGTAGGGACTCTACAAATTCAACCCGTCTCATTTTCCAAGCCAGGGTGTTTGGAGAAATGTTCTTCCTGTGTGTTCCCCTGTGTGCTCTTCTCTCTCTTGCCCATCTCCCTGCCCACCACTACCTCCCCTTCACAGCTGCTGTTATCCATTTCTCCCCTAAACCATGTCTTTGCACTTCCTACCTCCTTCCATGTTGCCTTCTCTCTCCCTTTAGTTGTAGAGTTTGTTCTGTCCATCTTCAGATGAATTTCTGGGGTATTAAGATTGATATGATAGTTATCTAGTTGCGTTCATGGGACAAGGTGAACCTAGGGTCCTATTGCACTGCCATCTTCCTGTTCACTTTTCTCCAGAGCTTTGTGTAAATTTATCTGCTTTGAGTCCTCCTATTTGGGCCTGCTTGTGGTATTCTCTTTTTTGGCAGACATGTATCAGATGCTTTTAAGATAAGCCCCTCCTGTTAAAGAAAGTATAATCAAATGATAGAGACCATTTATTGTTATACAACACATATGTTTATAAGGACTTGAAGTGAAACACAAAAATAGAGGGGCAGGGAGTGGAGTTTGGGACTGTCGGTCCTTATTTAATCTCATGTTCATTTTATTTCTGTCCTTGAGTAGCTCATCTTAGGTGACTATGATTTGCAGTACAAGTTTTGTTTTTGTTCCATTTATGTTTTTATAATTTCATCAGGATCAATGAATATTAAAATTCTTAAAGCATTTCCTCTGCTTCTTTCAGTACCTATAGTTTTCCTTGGTTGGTTTTGTGGTAGCCAGGTGCTTGTTTGATCAGTTCTCACCATCCAAAATTTCTAGTGGACCAAATCTGCATGTGTGTACTGTGTGATAACGGGTGTTCTATGAAAGAAGTGCAGAGTGGTAAATAAATTCAGTAAATGTTGTTTGAATTTAATTAGCTTTCTTTACTAGAGGATCCCTCAGAGCCTTTAGTAGATGTGTGTGGGTGTGTGCACATGTGTGTATAAAATAGATATGCAATGTAGATTGTTGAATGTGTAATGGGACTAATATTAGCATGTTTGAAACAGAATCCTCTTTGTGGCTATAGGACATGTGGATGAGTTTTGTAAAATGCAGTATGAGGAAAGTTCCTGTTGCATCAAGGGTGAGACAGCGAATAAATGCAGGAAGTGTCTCTTTTTTAGTACTCTGTTTTTGTTTTTCTTTGCTTCTCCAATCACAGTGACTAAAGAAAATCACTAGATACATAAAATAAAGTTATTCATGAGACATTGTGATTATTTTTGCTTCATTTAGAAGAAATTATGTCAAATCATTTTTTCTCTCTCCTTTGTAGGTAATTTGGACATAACTCCCAGTTTACATGTTATTTCTGAAGGGATAGATCTTCAGAAGTGATGATAATAAGAGTTGGTAATTCTTTCCAGAACATCTTAAGTTTAACCAGGTTTCTGTGTGTGTGTGTGTGTGTGTGTGTGTGTGTGTGTTTTAGGATAAATGCAAATGTTTTTTTAGTACAGGCTTAGGATAAATTCAAATATTTTGACATCAGTTGATTATATGGCTATTTCCTATATTGAGTGAGTGGATCACATTACATTTTTAGCCAATATTCTAGTAATTTATGCTGTATAATAAAATTCAAGTATATAGCATAAAGTCTTGAAAGTGGGGTCAGAATATATTTTATATTAAAGATATTACATATATTATTTTTGAGCCATTTATAGACCTGAACTTTGGTATGCACTTAATGAGATCCAAGAGGTTCAAAGAAAATGAAATTAATCTTGTGAATGTCATATGATATGTTTTAGTTTCTGATGAGATAAATTTTTAGTAAATATTTGTCAAATAAATGAATAAAATTTTAGAATAGAGTGTAGTTACATAGCCTAATCATAAAGTGGCAGGTTCTCTTTACATGTCATCCATTTATTCATCCAAACAACCAAGATTTGAGGTAGCTTTCAATCAAAACCTAGATGTAATAAAAATACAAAGTCATTATTAAAGAGTTTAATAGGGTTAAAGAATTAAGAGTGAAGATATTACCCTGCTACATAAGGCCAGGCTTTTTCACTGAAATCTGTAGTAATTCCATGTTTTATAAAGTATAATTTATGTGTAAGGCACTTCCTTGAGACAGTAAACAAAAAGAATCTATCTTGGGGATCCTTAACCCTGAAAATTGAGTAGATAACTGGAATGCTGGTAGTTCACATTCATCCAGGTAGATTTAAAAACAAACATTAAATTAATCGATGGGAGTAGAATTTGTTCTTCTTCTGGTACAATCTGAAAAACTCAATCTGTGATATGTATAGATATTTGGCATGAGAGCATATTATCAAAATCTCTGTGCATATATTATTTAATAAAAATAGTCATTTAATATATTTTTTATTTTAATATGTTTTCTTCACTTTTATTGGAAAGTAAAAATAATTCTAAATCCTATAACTCTTACTTATCTTCTGTTCTTAGCTTACATGCTCTCAACATTGGATTTAACTATGTTTCAGAGTTCAGTTTACCAAGATGAGTGCTAAAGAAGAGTTAAATTTACAAAAGCTCTGTTAGTGTCATGCTATATTACAATATTTTGTTTTTTTCATTAAATGAAAAACTCCTTGAAGTCAGGAAATGATTTCTTGTTAATCTTATTCTGTAGTGCTTCAGAGTGTTATAATCACAATAATGTAAATATTTGATAGATATTTTTTGAATAAATCAATGTATTTACCATATTTAGGTAAAGTTTCCCTCAAAATTGAGTTTTGATTCATTGAAAAGTGTTTAAAGTATCGAAAAGTATTTAAAGAACAGATATAATTTTGTTTAATAAGTATTCAGTTGTTCAATTCAAACAATGTGAAAGACTTCAGCCTTTATACATAGGCTTCAAACCCTTATTCTGAATTCTTTTTTTTATTTTTAAAGATTTTATTTATTTTTTTGACAGAGATTACAAGTAGGCAGAGAGGCAGGCAGAGAGAGAGGAGGAAGCAGGCTTCCTGCTGAGCAGAGAGCCCTATGTGGGGCTTGATCCCAGGACTCTGAGATCATGACCTGAGGCGAAGGCAAAGGCTTTAACCCACTGAGCCACCCAGGCACCCCCTTATTCTGTATTTACTTGTTATAAAGAAAGTGTATACATATTAAACCCCTTTCACCTGATTAACTTTCGGTCACAAAAGACCCCAATAAAAGTGTTATAAGTGATTAGTTCTCATGAAGAAATCAAGTTTGTGCATTGTAGATTTTCTTCTGTTTGTAGATTTATTTCTATCACCTTTAAGTCACTAGCTTCATAAACTTAGCGTCGATTCAGACATCATATCTTGTTCTAACAAAAAATATGAACAGATGGTAACTCTGACAAATGATGTGCTTACTTACATGTATTAATACCTGTATGTCAACATTTCCTGAAAGAAACAAATCTATAATTGAGTAGAAAGATATTCACCAATTTGTTTCAAACTGCTAAAAGTTCCTTGCATGTTAACAAATTTCCCAAGTGTATTAAATTAAATGTCGAAACTTTGATATGCTATAAATAAATCATTCTATTTCTTTGTAACCAACCTTATTTTTTCCAATGAAAATAGACTTTTGGATCAACTGGCTTTTTTAAGATCAGTTTATATGTATTATGGTCCAACTAGGATTTATAATTTTTTATTATGTTTATTTTTTATTTATATATTGAATTTAAATTTAATATTTCAACCTATCATTATGTTACCCTTCCTTTTTATTTTTATATATGTTTTATACCTCATCCTTAGAAAGAACTTATAGAAAATAAGTGAATGTAAATTGCCTTTGAACTTATTATTGTCATTGTTTATGACCTTTTGATTATGAATAGGTGAGAATCAATAGGGTACTGGTTAACATGGAGATACAAAGATACGCTTCTATTATAGTCACCTATTTTTGCCTTAGAGCTGCTGTGAATGTTTTATTCTTATAATAGACAAAGACTGTGAATGTAGGTGTTCTGTATTGAAATGCTCAGAATTAATTTTATGAGAATTTTATGAGATGAATTTTATGACTTTATAAGAAAGAACTAGAGACCTGTGAGCATGAGAGGAAGTCTGTGAGTGTTAGAAAAAGTAGTTAAAGATTCAAGCTGTATTAACTGATTGTGAAAAATCACAAATGCACTTAAATAACGATGTTAAAATACTTGAAAACAGATTACTGACTTTGTGCTAATGTGGTAAAAATATGATGTTACTTGATTTAAATTTTTATGACAGATCTCTTTTATAAGATAGAAGTGTTTCTTTCTAAAACAGCAGCAAGAACATTAAAAAGTATATCAGACTAAATTACTGCATTTTACTTTCAGAAAAAATATTTAAGTTAATTTGTGAGTGAACATTAATGGATCTTTAAGTCTGAATGAGGACCTTTCCAGTGTTATTTTAAAGGGCTTTCTTACAAATGAAGAGAAGCATAATTTAACTCTGGATGTAGGACTTATTCTGAAATACAGGCGTCCTGTTGATTCACTGGCACTGGAGTTTTTAGAAAACGTAACCTTTTAAGGTAAATTTTATGGAACTGGCAGTGCACCCTGTGGCTTAGCAGTCTAGTCAGAAGGATGATACCATGCTGACTATATAACTAGATCTTTGAACATTATTCTCAAGGGTGGTAATTGCAAAACAAAGTAATATCAACTGGCACTTAATTCTGCAAGTTCCCTGCTGATTGGGGTATTCATTGAAATAGAACTCTTCCTGACAGGAAGTCAGCCTATGAGTATGAAGACATCTGAAAATAAAGTGTACTTTAATTTGGCACCCTGCCATTTTACAACTGGTCTTTTAAAATTGTGATTGGGAAGAGAGTTAGCCAAAAGGAAGAATACATGAATGGGAATAATCTAAGCATAACTTTGGCTTTCATGTAATTATGAATACAAGTCGGTGTCTCTGTTTCTCAGCTATTATTGCTTGGTGTTTCTTAGTCCTTTTTTCTCTTATTTCAAATTAATCTACTAAAGGTAAAGTATTACAGAAAGACTGGGTTAAAAGTATAAAGCTTAAAGTTGGTTTTTGATTAATATCAGACTCTGATAACTTCGTGAAGACTGACCTGTATTCCCATACCATGTATTTTTTCATAAATATTATATAATTTAATGGCTTTAATCAGAATATTCAGAGTTCTTACGATTCCGATTTAAATACTGCTTTCTGAAATGTTTACACTGTTTGGCTTAGTTGTATCTGAGATGACACAGACATTTTGCACTTTAGTACCCCTAACATAGATTTAGTATATATTAACGTAATTTAGGAAGGGATAATGATTATGTATTAACAATTGCATATGTATTCCCTACATTATGCATTTCTTAGGCAGCTATTTTTAGTTAAGCTGTCATTTTATAACATGAAAGCATGTATGCAGTTTTAAGAAAATCAAAGTTTGAACTTTGATTTAGGCCTGAATGAAGTAAGAATCAGAATCCCAAAGGTTGTTTTTCTAGTAGTAAATTCCTCGCTGCTGGAGGTAGACTAGATGGAGGAGACTGTTGTCTCCCTCTTGGGCAACAAAAGAAGAAAGGAAAAAAGGACATTTTGGACAGGATCTTAAGAGGCTGAGGCCAGGAAAATACTGTGATGATAGATTTTGAGTTTTAATAAATTTTTTCCTCTGTCTCTTATTAACTCTATAACCTCCTCGGGCAAATGACTTCACTTGCTTGAGACTCAGTTTTTTTCTTTCTTTCTTTCTTTCTTTCTTTCTTTCTTTCTTTCTTTCTTTCTTTCTTTCTTTCTTTCTTTCTTTTAAAGATTTTATTTATTTGAAAGAGAGAGAGAGATAATGAGAGGGAAAGAAAGTCAGAGGGAGAAGCAAACTCCCCTTGGAGCTGGGAGCCCCATGTGGGACTCGATTCCAGGACTCCAGGATCATGACCTGAGCTGAAGGCATTGGCTTAACCAACTGAGCCACCCAGGCCCCTGAGACTCAGTTTCTTGAGTGGAATGGGTGTAGTAGAGATTGTGGTAGATAACATGAGAAAGTATTTAAAACAGTTCTTAGAGCAAAGTAAGTTGTAAATTAGTTACTAGTTTCTGAACCTGTCAGTGTGAAAAGTGTTATGTCTGGGCTCTTAGCGCTTGTTCAATAAAGAATTAGAGGTCTGCACCAAAGTGAAAGCAGAAAACGGTTTTATTAAAGCAGCAGTGTGCTCTCTAGAGGAAGGCAGGCAGCTTCCCGGAGGTGGAATTAGCCCCTAGGTTGTTTAGGATTGGATAATACTAGGTCTCTCTGGGCTGGGAACAGCTGGGATGTACAGTGGAGAGTGGTCTCTAATGGAGGCTGCTTCCAGTCATTTAGGGAAGTCCTCCCAAAGGTTGAGAGGAAAAGTTTTCTATCCTATAGGGTTTGTACCTGAACTGTCATGTCCCCCTTTCCCTGTGGAGCCTGGGCAGTACGTGCAATGCAAATGTATTATAAAGTATGTAGGGATTACCCTGGGGCAGAGGTGAAAGAGGGAAGCACATGTTCTGCATCTGTGGCTCTTGGTCTGTTAGCCCCAGGTTCTTGGAAGCCACAGAGTTAGGATGTTGTGCTCCTGGGCTCATAATGTGTGGCCTATTTATCACCGTCTTTACTTCCAGCTTCTGTTTCTGTTCTCCCCTCAAGGACTTGGGTTTCTGTCTTGGGGCATTCCTTCCACTGCTCATACCTAGCTTCTACCTAACAAATGTGTTTTTAACAGCATACGAGATCATCTCCCTTCATTCAGTATTTTAAAGTGACTCTTGTTTTCTTTTCATGAAATTAATTTGGTTTTTTAGATCTTTGCCTCACAAAATCAAGCCACCATTTTCTGTAGTGTCACTTTTAATATTTTCTTTTACTTCCAATGGCTATATGCTGAGTCTAGTACATTTTTTTTTTAAAGATTTTATTTATTTATTTGACAGAGAGAGATCACAAATAGGCAGAGAGGCAGGCAGAGAGGCAGGCAGAGAGCCCGATGCGGGACTCGATCCCAGGACCCTGAGATCATGACCTGAGCCGAAGGAGGCTTAACCCACTGAGCCACCCAGGCGCCCAGAGTCTAGTACATTTTCGTCTTGATCTATAGAATATTAGAGATGGGAGAGTTCTCATAGATGGGCAGTTTTTTGCCTTTTCCAACTAGACATGGTTAATGGGTAACATTTTTCATAGGATCCCAAGGGTGATTCTATTATTTTCTCTGCTAGCTGTAGTGATAGCTCTTTTTAGGAAAGCCAGTAAAGTACAGTTGCTCCTTGAATGGCACTCTTTGAACTGTGTGGGTCTGCTTATATGATGTTTTTTGCATATAGTACTATAAATGTATTTGCTTTTCCTTATGATTTTCTTAATTACAAATTAAATTTCTTAATTAAAAATTCTTAATTTTTTCTCTAGCTTATGTAATTGTAGGAATATAATATATTAATGCATGTAATATATGAAATATGTCTTAGCTGACTAATCCGTAAGACTTCTGGTCACTAGTGGGCTATTAGCAGTTAAATCTGGGGAGAGTCAGAAATTTATGCGGATTTTCAGCTGTGTGGGGTCAGTGCTCCTAACCCCTGTGTTGTTCAGGGGTCAGCTGTATACATGAAGATAAGTGAGATTGATGGCATTATAGGGATACTGCTCTAATGATTTTCAAGGGTCTTTTTGTATACTTCAGTCCTTTAAATTTATACTACATTACTTTTTTTTAAGGGGGGTGGCAAGGGAGAGGAGGAGAGAGAATCTTAAGCAGGCTCCACACCCAGCACTAGCCCAACATGGGGCTCGATCTCATAACCCTGAGATCATGACCTGAAGTGAAATCAAGAGTGGGACACTTAACTCACCGAGCTACCCAGATGCCCCCTACTACATTACTTTCAGCACACCCTCTGTGTTACCATGGCTGAGAAATATGTTACTAACAGTTAATCTAGTTCACTAATGATTAACTTTTTTTCCTGGCCAAATATATCATTATCATTAACAGTTGTTTATTATGATGAGTTTCAATTGAGTCCTATCAGAATGAGGGAGACAGTAAGGGACAGAGGGGGTTATCGCTTGAAAAAGAGCTTCTATACAGTATCACAGATTACGATCCGGTTTATTCCTTTATTAGTGAAATGACCTTTTTCCTTTCTGTTGATTTTACCTCCTTCAGTACATTGTGACAAATTTACTTTCCTAGGAGAGTCTCTAGATTTCCTAAGAGAAGCTATAGTTTACTGTCTTGACAAATTCAAACTCCTTTGCCTTATTTTCAAGGTCTCTAATAGCTGTTTTATTTTATATTCTGAGCTGCCTTATGAATAGTATTCAGGTATTTGACATATGTGTTTTGTATATCATGCCATTTTCTTGGTAGTTTATCAAAAACCAAACTCTCTAACCCTAAACCTGTTCTCCATATCGTCCTGATCCTTTCTTTTCCACATTGTGCATTTACATATAGTGAGTATGATAATGTGTACTAACGTCCTTAAATATTGGTTGTATACTGCATTCTTTTTTGATAGTAATTATATGTTTTTGAAGATTATTTGGAAGTTTATCATTGGGCATCCAATTAAAACAGCGGTATTTTCTTTTCTTAATAAAGATTTTTTTATTTGTAAGTAATCTCTACACCCAACATGGGGCTCAAACCCACAACTCTGAGATTAGTAGTTGTATGCTGCACTGACTGAGCCAGCCAGGAGCCACAAAACAGAGGTCTTGTTTTATTGGGTCTTCTGATTTGTCAGTTTATTCTTGTTATCAGTTGTTACATAGTTGAGGGCAGATTTAATTTTGGTTTCTTACTCTTCCTTTTTTAGAGGAAAGATGATCTATTCCTTTACCTAAGGAAGCCTATGTATTTGCTTAATCTTTCAGAGTTTGTCTCATCATATTCGTTTCTATTCAAAAGATTCATTATTGTTTTGCAGCACTAACCTAATTTGTGAGAATAGGGTCTTATTTGCTAGTATTGTAAGTTAAGAAGAAAGTTGCTTGGTAGCAATGAGAAAGTAAATAATGGGGGAGAACTTTTTTAAAGAAGCTTTCTATTTCTTATCAGTCTTTACTCCAAGTTTGGACTACTGCCTTATTTATTTGGACATTTGGCCATGGTATCTTTGCTTTGCTGCTAATTGTCAGAAATTGCCCTAGGTGATTATCTGCTTGTTATTAGTGGCTCCACAGCCCAGCCTTCAGTTTCATGTAGCCTGATAGGCTTTATACTTTCTAAACTAAATGGACTTTCTGGAACTGCAAACAAAACCAATCATAACTCAGTCACTGTTAGAGCCCAAACTTAGAGAAGTTAACTTGTTTTAAAACTTTTTCCAGCTCCTGTCATATTAATTTTTTTTAAAAGATTTTATTTATTTATTTGACAGAGAGAGAGATCACAAGTAGGCAGAGAGAGGCAGAGAGAGGAAGGAAAGCAGGCTCCCTGCCTAGCAAAGAGCCCGCTGTGGGACTCAATCCCAGGACCCTGGGATCATGACCTGAGCTGAAGGCAGAGGCTTTAATCCACTAAGCCACCCAGGTGCCCCTCCTGTCATATTAATTTTTTAAAAAATGTTTTTATTTCTCTGAATCTTGACTTTTTTGAACTTGTCAGTAAACGTCACTTTTCTTCGATTCACAGTTTCTGTTGTTTTAATTTGATTTCTCTAGTGAAGGATGAAAAATGGGTCTTCAGAAATATTCATATGAAATCCCTGGAATCTTTGTCAATGCTACTGTATTTAGAGACTGGATATTTTTTGTGTGGTTCAGTTGAAGATTTTGAGATAAGGGAATACTCCTGAATTGTCTGGATGGACATAAAAGCTGTCACATCTATTCTTATAAGTGAGAGTCAGATAGTTATTAAAAGATAGGCACACAGGGGCACCTGGGTGGCTCAGTTGGTTAAGCGTCTGTCTTCAGGTTCAGGTCATGATCTTAGGGTCCTGGGATTGAGCCCCATGTCAGACTACCTGCTCAGCGGAGAGGCTGCTTCTCTCTCTCCCTCTGCCCCTCTCCCTGCTTGTGCATTTGCTCTCTCTGGCAAATAAATGAATAAAATCTTAAGGGGGAAAAAAAAGAGGCACACAGAGAAGGCAGTGTGAACATGGAACAGAGCAATGTGGCCACAAGCCAAAGAATTCTGATAGCCACCAAAAGCTGGAAAAGGCAGGGAATACATTCTACCTTAAAGCCTACAGTAGGGGAGCAGCTTTGCTAACACATTGGTTTTAGTTCAGTGAAACTGATGTTGGATTTCTGGCATCTGTAAGTTTGAGAGAAAAGTCTTAAAGTTTGTGTCTATTTGTTCCTTCAGCCACTACCTATCTAGCAGTGCTTTGATGAATTCGGGGTGTTCTTAGTGCACTACCTTCTTGCCTTCACCTGACAGTGTATAATTTTTTTAACAAGCATTTGGAAAATTGAATCAGATAGTGTTGAGAAATCAGAGAGAGAGAGTACCACCTTTAAAATGTTTCGCCATAGCTGAGGAGACAAATAACCAATTTGTGAAGTTATTCCACACCCCCCAAATATAAAATAAGCTAATATTACATGTATTCCTAATGGAGATGAAATTGATAGGAATAAAATACTGCTGCAGAGATGTGTTATGGATTATATGTTTCATCAGTCCTGAATTATTTGT
Source organism: Mustela erminea (assembly GCF_009829155.1). Classification (NCBI taxonomy): domain Eukaryota; kingdom Metazoa; phylum Chordata; class Mammalia; order Carnivora; family Mustelidae; genus Mustela; species Mustela erminea. The sequence continues at coordinate 24,251,993 of NC_045615.1, read as the reverse complement.
GATTCAAAACTGGGTTATCAGGTATTTCATTGTATCACTATTTCAGTTATGTTGTGGGTCAAAGAATGGCCTATATGATGATGTTTATCCCAACATATCTTAGGACTTTTGCATTATACTTGAAGCTATTGCATTATACTATCAGCTAGAATTGTATTGGTGCATTGATAAATATTTGAAAGAGCTAAGGATCATTTGAAAGAGCTAAGAATCATTCTGGACAGTAAAGTCGTCTTCTATACCAGAAGAGTCATTAAGCATACCGTAATTGGCTGCACTATTGGCTACACTTTGTGGCTATCAAGAACTATAACATGTTACTGTAGCATGTACTATGTGTGTCTTAGATAATATACATTAAGATCAGGACCAAAGCCTTATAGATAGGTATAGCACGAATTTAGAAAAATTTAATTCTAAAGAATCATCATTTCATAGAATAAACATAAAAGATATTTTATTTGCCCCTAATGAATATTAAAATGAATGCGATGCTTTGCAGTTCCTTTCACCTATGTAAAATTGCTCCGACATTGAAATCTCACTTTGTGTTAACATTAAGAATTTACTCAGTGAACACATAGTATCGGTTTACAGTGGTCTCTGTTTAGAGTGGAAGACCCCAAATGGTTAAACAGCAGGAGAGTTCTCTGTTTTTAGTTAAGAACTGCTGTTTTCTATATGCCTTATTTACTACATGTTTAATTCTTAATGTTGTGTGCTGTGGGATCGGGCATGCAAAAGTCAGCAGAAAGAGTTCTGGTTTTTACATCTAGAGCTATTACTTGCTGTACAATAATAAAAGCACTATTTTATTGGGTTACTTGTAATTAACTTCAGCACTAGGCATTCGTATAAATCATTCGTAATCTGTTTTCTTTAGATTTTTATTCTTTTAAACTGGTTTAATGTACTTGCTTTCTGTTATCTTTTTTACATATGGATTGAGATTGTAATTGGTTTTTGGGATTAGGCTGTCAGAAAGCAACATATATGTGAATTTGAGAAATGATTGAGGCAAGCTAATGAATTTTGTGTAACATTTTATAGAGATTTGTTACCGAAATAAATATTCTGTAGTAGTATTTTGTGGTGAACCTTAGTAAATGATCATTCTCTCATGTTTAAAAGTTTCTACACATTTGAAAAGTTAAAATGACCGCAATTATTAATTAGAAAATACTTATCTTTTTGATGTCTTTCAAAATCCCAGAAAGCATTGACATAAGATTTCTTTTAACTCCTGTTAATTTTCTGACATTTAAAAAAATTTTAGACATTTGAATCTTCATATGTTTTCCACAATATTATCTGAAAAATGCCCTTTTATAGGTGATTAGTAATTTATATTATTCTGTATGTTATATTATTCTAACTTTTTATGATTGTTAGTTTAAAATGGAAAAAAAATGCAATAGAGCCATACTTTTTTGGATAAAAAAAGAAGCATTTAAAAAAAAACCTGCTTGGCTGAGTTTAAGTTCACAATATATGTTAATTTAAAATAAATATTAGAATAGAAAACTTTCCTCTAAAACTACCTTCATTTCATAAATACAGTGATCTGTAGAAAGAGTTGAGGTATAAGATAATTTTGTTTTCTCCCATGATAGAAAATCTTGATGATCTTATAAAATGATAGGTATATTGAGGTATGGGGGATGGGAAGGCATGAAGAAAGCTGTTTTCAGCCATGTCATGAAAGTGCTTTTAAAAATAATGCAGTTGTTAAATATTTTTTATTGTTGCTGAGTACACTAGAGGATTTAAAAATCTTTTAAAAATAATTAGCCATTTTATATAGTTTTAATGGAAGTCTTTCATGTTTCTTCTCCAGCAGTCTCTAATGAACACTCCCTGTAATTTCAGTGCAGGCTTTGAGATTCCCTAAAGACTTGACTTCAGACCTCAAAGGGCAGCAGTTGCCATATGTCTGGAGAACTGGAGTTGCCAAATAGACTGACCATGTACTAACAGGACACGTTTATATAGCTCTTGAATGTGAAGCCTTGATATAAGCTTAATGATGATCATCTGTTGAGAGCTTGTAGCTGGAAAGGGTTAGAGCAACTTTTGTCACCTTTATTGAAATCGAGATTTCTGTATTGATTAGTAAAAGATCTTGGCTAAATTGATTCCAGTTTGGAAGTTGTTTGAAGGATCATTATTGGCTGGAGAATATGTTTTTCCTGAAAAAGTTTAAAAACAGATTTTTAAAGGGACTTGTAAATGTATTTAATGTATGCTTAAACACAATGGTAAGATGATTTTTTTTATTATTTAAAAATAATTTAAAACTATAGTACTTACATAATTAATTGCATGGTTATCTCAGTCTTTTGAATTTTTAAACTTTTGCATTCTTTATTCCAATAAATGTGTTCTAAATATTCAGTTCTTTGTTCATAGTTGACATTAGAAATATTTGTTAATAAACAATTGTAAAATTGAACCATTTGCCAATTCAACTTTAATACTTTTTCTTTTCTATTTTCCTTTAGTCTGTAGTGATCTATCTCTATATTTATATATATTTCATTTATAAACTGAGCTATAATATTTGTACAAATTAGATGTGCATTTTAGAAGTGTATGTTCACAGATATCATTGAAATGACAACTTTCCAAAGGGCAGTATTTTATTCTATCTCGGGTAATGGCTTGTTTTACCCTCTAAGAGACAGTGGAATAAAACCTGTCCTTTACTATTATGCCATACTCTTTCCTGGTATGTGGTTACTCGGATTTGTGTTAGATAAGCTGTTGAGAGAGTGCTGACATAAAGCGCAAACACTGTTGAAAAGTTCTTGATCGTTTACTTTGAGCACTTAAGATTACTATATCTTGACCATGAACAAGTTTTCTCTAGTTTTGACCTTTAGTCCTGTGTATAATGTGGTTCTCAATTTTGTGTTAATACATTCCCTTCGTTATTTGAGCTCTCCTCTGTGGCCTCCTCCCTTGACTCCTACTAGTGTTTCTGTCATCTACTTAGGGAATTGGAGCTATGTCCAATCCATTTGATTTATTTTACAAAGGCATGTATAACTGTAACATCTTAAAATATTAGTACTGATATTTCATTGAAGAGCACAAGCCTTTAAATTTTTATATATTTAATAGGGAAAATGAAAGTTTGATATGAGTTTAAGTTTTTATTAAATTATTCTTAATTCCTCTGTTTAATTTGTGTTGGAATCACTAAATCAGTGCTTACAAAAAAGAATATTTTATGATCAAAAGCAGTAGAGTTAGAGTTAATTTCATTTGATAGGGTGTAGAATATTGACTTTAAAAATACTTATTAATGGTTATGATATGATCACATTTTCATAGTTTTTTAAAAAAAGATTATTAGTGAGAAAGAGTGGGGAAAGGGAGAGGGAGAGATAGTTTCAATCAGACTCTGTGCTGAGTGCGTAGCCCAACACAGGGCCGGATCCCAAAACCCCAAGACCATGACCTGAGCCAAAACTTAAGATTTAGTGCCGAACCCAGTGTGCCACCCATGTGCCCCTCTATTTTCATAGTTCTGATGAACCCATTGTTGTCACCCACGTGGCCCTATATTTTCATAGTTCTGATACCTTAAGTATTTGTAAGACTTGAATGCTTGTTCAGTTATTTAGAGATATTTTATAATATTTTGGATAAATACCTATTGTCTAGTTAGCATACGATTTTTTATTTATTTATTTATTTATTATTTATTTTTTTTTTAAAAGATTTTATTTATTTATTTGACAGAGAGAAATCACAAGTAGATGGAGAGGCAGGCAGAGAGAGAGAGAGGGAAGCAGGCTCTCCGCTGAGCAGAGAGCCCGATGCGGGCCTTGATCCCAGGACTCTGAGATCATGACCTGAGCCGAAGGCAGCGGCTTAACCCACTGAGCCACCCAGGCGCCCAGCATACGATTTTTAAAAAATATATATATTTATTTATTTGACAGAGACCAAAAGTAGGCAGGGGTAGGGGGGAAGCAGGCTGCCCCCTAAGCAGAGAGCCAGGTGCGGGGCTCGATTCCAGCACCCTGAGACCATGACCTGAGCTGAAAGCAGAGGCTTAGTCCTCTGAGCCACCCAGGTGCCCCAGCATACAATTTTAATACTTAAACTGAAAAACAGTGGTTCCCGGCCTCAGTTTTTTTCTCTCTCCTTTGGTTCTTACTTTCTGGAAGGAGCCACATTCACTAAATCTTAGTTGTTGAGTTCTGCCACTTATCTTCATATTTGTAAATGATTTAATAGTTATTTCTTGATTTTTCTATTTTAGACATTACCTGGTAATGTCTTCTATGGAAGATGACCATTGGATTTCTTATACTGTTCTTTCTTTCCACTTCATATTTTCTGTTGTTTCTAGTACAGTTACATCATAATATTTTGTTAAAACAATACTTATCATTTACATTATTATGACAATGTAAGTATTCACAGCAGAACTACAAAATGTACCAGGATTATCCTCCTTTCCTCCCTCCCTCTCACTTGCTTGTCTCACTTTCATTTTCTTTTTCAGGAATTAATAATTTCCTATTTTTTTGCGAAGTTTCTCTGTATCCACCAAATATTTATTTCTAAAATTTCCACTGGAATCATAAAATTTGTGCCAGTGTGATCAAACACACCTATTATCTATTGATTCAGATGTTTTTCTTAGAGGTGTAGTACCTGTAGTTCTCTATTTTTCTCTTCCAATCTGGATTAAGGTTACTCTTTTGGTCTGTAGAAAGCTGTTATCTGGAGGTTTATTATCACCCCAGAATTTTCCTCTTCCCTCTTAAGCTGCAGTGTCTGTCTTCTGCCCACAGTGACCTTCAAATTTGAAAGGTACTGGTCACTGTTCTAGCACTGGAAATATAGTAGAGAATTTAAAAAAAGGGAAAGGCAGAAATGAAATCTGATGAGTAATAAGTATGTCATTAGAAGAATAAAGTTGAGCAGTTATGGAGGATGATAATGGGGTGTATTAATTTTGATGAGGTACTTCCTTTGTAATTTCTTGAGAAAGAATGCATGAGGGGTAAAATTTTTTAGACATTCCTATGTGAAACTTCTTTTCTCTTATTTTAACTTTCAAACTTGATCAGAAGCTTATTTGGATATTGGTATTAGGGGCTAAAAATTATAATCTTTCCAAATTTTTTCTCTCTGGTAGCTTTCAGTATTTTTATTATCTTAAAAATTGTTGTTCCTGGCTTATGCCTTGGTGTGGGTGCATCTTTTAAATTCATTATCTTTGGTATTTTATGTAAACCTTTTTAGTCTGAAAAAGTATGTACTTACGTTCAGAGAAATTTTCTTGAATTATTTTTAGGGAATTTTCTTATTCTCTTTTTTCTGATTTTGTTTCTAGAACTCCTGTTAGTTAGATGTTGAACTATATGAATTTTCTGATTTTCATATCCATTTCTATCTGTTTTTTCTTCATTTTATCTTTTATTTTACTAAGAGGCTTGCTCAACATCTTCCAGTACTTTTAAAATTTTTATTTGAAATACTTTTAATTTCTTTCTTTCTTTTTTTTTTTTTTTTTTAATATTTTAGATTTTTTTAAGATTTTAGATTGCAAGTAGGCAGAGAGGGAGGCAGAGAGAGAGACAGGAGGAAGCAGGCTCCCCATTGAGTAGAGTGGCTCATGTGTGGCTAGATCCCAGGACCCTGAGATCATGATCTGAGCCAAAGGCAGAGGCTTTAACCCACTGAGCTACCCAGGTGCCCCGAAATACTTTTAATTTCTAAGAGCATTTTCTAGTTTTCTGTTTTTTTGCCTTTGTTGCTGTTGTTATTGTTGGGGGGAGTAAGAGCTTTAGTTAATTTTATGTGTCAACTTGACTAAACCATGGTTGTCTAGATATTTGTTCAAACATTACTCTGTATTTTTCGTGTTCAATAAGATTAACATTTAAGTTGGTAGGTTGAACAGGACAGATTGCCTCCCTGATGTGGGTCTGCCTCACCAGTCAGTTGAAGGCCTGACTAGAACAAAACGTCTTACCATCCCGCATGGTAGAGAGAATTCCACATGCTTGAGTGCCTTGGAATTGGGATATCAACTTTTTCCTGCCTACTGAGACACTGACTCTCTCTGGGTTTTGGGCCTGTTGGCCTCAGACTGGAATTACACCTTTGGTTTTCCTGATTTTTAGGCTTTTTGACATGGGGTATAACTACACTATTGGCTCTCCTGGGTGTTCTGCTTGTGAACTCAACCATTCATGATTGCGTTAGCCTTTTCTTTAAGATAAATAAAATTTTTATCTCCATACTGTTGGTTCTTTTTCTGTGAAGAACTCTAGTATGGGGGCAGAGAGATACCAGTGAATAAGACAGAATTTCTGCCCTGATTGTTTTACATGAAATATTTTCTTTCTAATTATATAAATTGTATTTTTCTTTAGTCTTACTCTCTATACCCATTAACAATATTTTCTGTGAGTCCTTTTTTCCCCCCGATTATTTCTTTGGTGTCTGTCATTTTTATGAGTCTTCCTGTAATGACTGGTAATCCTTTGATATCTGCTCATCTTTAAGTGTAAGACACAAATAATCCATGCAACTGTGTGTGAGTTGTCTACTGGTGATGAATGAGCTGTCTTTGCCATTGGTAGACCCTTAAATATTATGGGTTCTCATTTTCCTCAGAGAAGAAGTCTTAACACTGCATAGTTGAGTAGGTATCCATTCAAGTTATTTGATTTTTACAGTATGGCTTTCTACAGTGTCCAGAGGTTGATTTCTCTGAAAAGTAAACTTTTAATGTTTTACTGTGGTGGGGATAAAGTATGGGGAGAGGATCTGGAATTCAGTGTTTTATATACTACTATTCATTCATTTAAGCTGTTTTTATCCCTGTTTCTCAACATCTTCATATGTACTCAGTGACTTCAACTTGGCCTTTCTAGAGTTCTGCAGCAAGTATTGATTTGCTTCCTCGAGTTGATTTTTCTCCAAGTTGTAGAGACATTTTTTACCCTCTCTCATATGCTATTATCTATTTTTTTTTTTTATTATTTTGTTCTTAACTTTTACTCTGTAAGTCACTAATTATATACCTTTCTCTCTCTCTCTCTTTTTTGGGGGGGAGTATAAGAGATAGTTTAATAATTAGTCTACCAGAATAAAATAGATACTACAATTGATGTCAGCATTGATGATTTTCCCCCTCCCCTCAAAAACAAACAAACAAAAAAAAAAACAGGTGGTAGCCTGGAGTATATGTAGTCTGTCTTGACAGTTTGTGGCCTGACTTTATTTACTTTAGAACATGATAATATTTGGAAATTACTTTTAAAATCTAGATAAGGGGGCGCCTGGGTGGCTCAGTGGGTTAAGCCGCTGCCTTCGGCTCAGGTCATGATCTCAGAGTCGTGGGATCGAGTCCCGCATCGGGCTCTCTGCTCAGCGGTGAGCCTGCTTCCCTCTCTCTCTCTCTGCCTGCCTCTCCATCTACTTGTGATTTCTCTCTGTCAAATAAATAAATAAAATCTTTAAAAAAAAAATCTAGATAAGTTATATAGTAATTCAAAACACAAAAATATGTTGGAGATTATTGAGTTTATATAGAACTGTCAAGTTTACTTTAAAGAAGCTAGAATTGTATTAAAATAATATAAATTAATACATAGCACATTACTTGGTGCCCTTTTTCTTTATATTTGTTTGTTGATGGTAGGAATAGACTTAATTTGGTTAATGAATTCTTCTTTTTTCTTTCCCCAACCCTAAGAAAAGACTTTTACCATCAAAAGGATATATTTGAAATTTGTTGGAAAATTATATTTGTTTAATGAATTTCACTAATATATATTATCTTTGTTGTTGATGTTGCATGACTTAAGAGCATTAGTAAGCTAAAAGTATGTTTTAGTAAAAATGGACTAATCAACAATTATAGCCTTAGGAAGTGATAGTCAATTAAATACAACTTAGAACAGGTATGAAATTATTGACTCACTTGTGCTTTCAGTCCTTCCTCTCCAAAGTGCTGAAATGTGTTTTGAAATTACTTAGTTGCATTAGTGGTTGGATTTGAGGCTTTTAACGTGTTTTTCACCAGTACCTTTGGGAAAAGAATAACCAAGACCTTTAAATGTACTAGCATTTTGCATCACTATACAATTGTAAATACTGTGATGAAATATTGAAATGATCATGTAAGATGATAACCGTTAAGCTTTTCTTTCAACTATTAAAACTCACCAAAGGTTATATTGAGCTGTGGTTTATGACATTGTTTAGCCTAACACCTTCTTTGATAATCGCCTCAGAAGTGGAGAAAAATGCTTTAGGATTGCATGATTAATGAATTTTCTTTTCAGTTTTGGCAACTTCCTTAAAGATTGTAGACAGTATTAGTATTAAGAAAACTTGTTGGGTTTGACTAACAGCTGGGTTTATTAAAAATTTTAATTTTCTATTCTTATGGACTTATTATTTTAATCAGGGTTATTCATTAATTGGAGTATAGATGACACATAGTATTACTAGTTTTGGGTGTACAGCATGGTGATTTGACAACTCTGTACATTTTGCTGGCTCACCACAAGTGTAGCTATCAGCTGTCACCATGCAATGTTGTTATAATACCATGGAGTTATTAATTCTTATCAGCATGTATTTATGTAGCTGTTATGTGATGTTAAATGTTATAATTTACGTTTAGGAATGGATTATAGACAACACGCAGTGATGTCTTTCAGAATTGTGAGATTTTTGTAACAATACCCAAAAGTGTAAAGAAGATTTCTATTTTCATTTCCTTTCTCATATTGTCTAATAATTTTTTAACTACTGAAGAAGTTTTACTCCAGGTGATTAGATAGCAATTATTATAAGTTAACAAATACGGGTTTATAGATGATGTTTGGGAAAGCAAAAAGTCTAATGTAGTAATAGTAGTAATAATAAATCTATGTCTCTGAGCATCTATAAAAATTGGACTTGTCTACTTTTATATGGTCCTTCACGTTTAATTTGTTTTTAATTTAAAAGAAAAAAATATTTTGTGTGACAAACCAGTTCGGGTTCAGGTCACAAAAATTTTTAGATGGTGAATTTTCTGTAGTTGTAGTAATTTGAACTGGTGTTCTGTCTGACGTAAATGCTGTTTAAAGTGTTTGTGAAATATAAATGGCATAGTCCTGATTTTACCTTATAATTAAAATCAGTTTGTATACATTAATGAAAATAAATTGATGTTTCCTGTCCACTTAAAATTTAAGTGTCTCTGCTGTTACCTATTTCATCCATGTGGAATTTTGAGTTTTCTATGACCTTACAGTAAAAAAGCCTACCTGTTGCAGTTTTAGTCAAAATGGATTTGAGAAAAAATACTATTAGTAAATACTTCTTAAAATAAAATGAAGAATTATATATACTATATTCTCTTGCTTCTCTTTCTGTTTTTTTTTTCCCCCCTAGCAAGAAAAGTAACTTCCTTTAGTTTAACTAAGGTTAATTTTCATTTTCAGATTTTCCTTCAGGTTAAGTGATCTAAATGAAAACTCAAGAGAGTTTAAGATCTTGCCTCCTCATAATGTGGTGCTGTATCAAATTTCTAAGTGGCTTGCTGGGAGTGCTATGTTGGATATAAGAGCTGAGAAGTGAGCATATGCTTCTGTTCCTTGACTATGGCATCCTTTGAGGTGTCATCATCCCTTTTGATTTCCTGCTGTCTGTCAGCAAAGGTCACAGCTGTGTTCTCCTCATCCCCCCAAAGTCCCTGTTACTGTACATCTCTGTGAAATAGTTTTCTGATTCTTTCTGTGGTATAAGATATTTCAGGGGTATTTTAAAGGTCCATCTGACCATTGTATTTGTCTCCATCTACTATTCTTGCACATTACTAGATATAGGACAACTTCTTGAGACTAGATATCTGTCCCTCTTTTCTGTGCCTGCAAAGTAAGGTGTGGGATCCTCGGCACCAGGATCAAAAACCTTACCTTAGGGTTCTGCTTTTTTCTATTTTCCTCTTCCTGCTTCTGAGGGGGTGGAGGATATCACACATATTCTTCTTTCAGGGATATACTTCATGAAGTTTGATTGTTCTGTACTATTTGTCAGTTTATTTTATTTTGCTGGAAGGAAAACAGTTGAAATTAAACGGTATTTCTATTTTTTTTGTATTTCTATTATTTTTTATTTGTTTTTACCTCAGTGAGAGAAATATAAGATCTTTATTGTTTCAGTTGTGTGGCAGTTGTGAATTTTGAAAGAATATAGTTTGGAGGCTTATGAGTCATGCATTTCTAAATGTTTGTAAATTATTGAATCATAAAATAATATAGCTTAAAGAAATTTTTAAAGAGAGTATTTAAGACCTAGAGATGTCAAATGATCTATCCATGGTCGTAACCTGTTCATGTCAGAATCATTGTGAGAATATAGATCTCATGACTTCTTGTTCATTGCTCTTTCCTTAACAGTGCATTGTTTTATCTTCTTTTAGATCAGGCCAATTACTACTGTCAAATTTCTGAGTGATTTTATATCTACTTTTCATTCTGTATATGTTCTATTCGTGTTTTTATTGATATTATTCATAAAGTGGAACCTTATACTACTCTAGAAGCCAATATTGCACTGTATGTTAACTGAGTGAAATTTAGGAAAAAAAAACCCCAAACCTTATAATAACAAAATAGTGGTATGCAGCCATTTTAGTCCTGAGGACCACCTTGGGTTCCTAAACATGAAAGAAAGCATTACAAAATTAGGGATGAAAAGGAGAAATTAGAAGGAAAAGGATGATGCTGAGAAAAAGGAATTTTGGAGTAACACAAAGTAGTCAGGGATGAATATACATGGACTTTCAGACTCTAAAAGGTATTACATTTAGAACATATGAATATTTTTGGTAGTAAAGGTAAGTACCGCAGCATTGTCTTTTGTTGTGAGTTTATAAAAGAGCAAAAAAGGATCAGTTGATGGATATTATGTAGGTATTATGTAGGATATTATGTAGGTAGAATGTAAGGGGCTCCTTAGTTTTAAGGACCATAGAGATTATATATTTCTACATATTTAAAAATTAATTTAAATATCAATAGTTAAAAATAGATATACATGTGCTTACCCATACCCACACACATATATACCTTGCCATTTCTCAACTCTAGCGACATTTCACACATACATGCACATATGGGCGCATGCATGGACCTTTCTCAACTCTGGCTACTTTTCAAGTCATGTAGGCCCAGCCTGATGGATTAATGTTTACTTTATATATTTGTATATGTTTTGAGTTGTATGTTTACATATTTATGTATGTTTTGAGATGACAATTTAAAAAACTCATTTATCGGGCACTTGGTTGGCTCAGTTGGTTAAGGAACTGCCTTTGGCTCAGGTCATGATCCCAGAGTCCCGGGATCGAGTTTTGCATTGGGCTCCCAAATCCGTGGGGAGTTTGCTTCTCCCTCTGACCTTCTCCCATCCCGTGTTCTCTCTCGCTCTATTTCCTCCCTCAAATGAATAAATAAAATCTTAAAAAAAAACCCATTTATACATACTTTACTGGTTTATTTCCTACCTAAGCTTTTTAGTGGATAATTATTCATAAAAATATAATTAATAGATTTGTACCATCTTCTGCTAATTCATAGTCTAGTGAACTATAGTTTTCCAGCTCAGAAGCAGTCTAGCCAGATTCACTGATCTTTCCTCTTTTTCAATTAATCATCAATTTTTGTGGTAGAATGTGTGCTATTTATTGTGTAGCCAACTATCTAAATCTGTCTTCCCCTCATTTGGGGAAGTGATGCATCTCTTTTCTTAAACAAAAACCTCTTTCCTTGGTCTGTGCTGGCTTCCTTTCCAACACACAATATTTTAGTTGAATTAGTAGTATATAATGGTATAGGACAAAAAGGGCAATATGTATATATAGATAGGGTTTTTGGTTTATATAGAATCAAATTTTTGCTAACTTGTTTAGTTTAGTTTTGAATGTCAACCATTCATGTGTTCACCGGGCTGCCTTGAGTAGGCAGCATGTTTAACCAAACTTTTCCTTTAAGAGGTAAGATGTGAAATTGATACGGGTGATGTTTTTCATAATTGTTTTAAAAAAATAATCTGTTATTTTTTTCAGCTATTTTCTGCTTTTTTTTTTCTTCTTTTTTTCTTTAGGAGTGGCAGAATTCTATCCAGAAGAATGCAGGCCTTGCTTTTATTGAACTTGTCAACGAAGGAAGGTAACCTATTTTTATATCCATTTATGTTTTACTAGTAAATCTTACCATATTTTTGCCATTGAAACTGACCTTTTGGGGTACTGTATTGTTTTTGCAGTCAGTAATGTAATGGAGCTTAATTTTTACAAATGTGTCTATTTAATTATTGTTTTCTTGATGGTTACATGCTTGATGATAAAGTTCTGATCTTTATTTTTTGGTAGGTAAGGCTGAATTTGGCAAAAGTAATAGTAATGATTTGTTAGCAGGTATAAAGAAAGTGAATACTTACTTGGAGTTCCTTCAAATTTAATTATATTTGTAGAGCCTAATAATTAGATTTAGATGTCTGTATTATCTCTCTTATGTCATGGCCTGATCATAAAAGAATGGGAGAACAAGTTTTGTTCTGTGTTGCAAAGTAATGAGAAAGAGAGAGAGTTGAGAAAGTTGTTAAGGTTTCCATTAAAAGATAGAAGAATTCAAGGAAAAGAAATTCAGTAGTAAGAAAGAAAAGTGAAACAAGTCCAGAATGAAAAGAAAGCTACAAGGAGAACATAGATTGAAGAGTGAGAGAATTAAAAGGTAAAAGTAAATTGAGGAAATGGTGAGTGGAGTACTTTGAGTCTGTTTTGTGGGAGCTAATTTTTGATTAATTGGACTGAAGACCCAGGGTATGGATTAAAAGGTGTGTGTAGCTGCCATTTGAATTTGTATTTTAGGCAAAATTGTTGTTTAAAAATCTTTCTTTATCGTGTTCTGGCTAGTGTTGAGACTGATGCTATACTTTGGGGATGATTTGAACTAGTAACTAGGAATCCAGCATCTGTCTCATTAATGTTACAGAAGAGGGCAAAGAGAGTAGGGATAACTTCACTTGACATTAAATACTTCCAAAATTCTTCTACTGGGCAAATGCTCACATACATGCTCACATGCTAGTATTGGAAACTAATTAATAAACCTGCAATTATAATGCCTTTTGCTAAATTCTGTTGTAGAAGTATGTAAATACATGTTAAAAGAAATACTTGACAGTTTACTATGGAAAAATTAGGCAAAACTTCCCCCAGGGTTCATGATTCTTCAGAGGTATTTTCTTTTTTAATTTTCTTCTTTTTAAAAATTTTTTCCAGTTTTATTGTGAAATAACTGACATATATCACTGTATAAGTTTAAGATATACAGGAGGGTGGTTTGATTTACATTTATCATGACATTATCACAGTGGGTTCAGCTAACTTCTTTTATCTCATGTAGATACAATATAAATAAAAGAATGAAGGAAAGGAAAAAAAAATTTTCCTTGTGATGAGAACTTTTAGGATATACTCTCTTTACAGCTTTCCTGTATATTGTATAGCAGTGTTAGCTGTAGTCATCATGTTGTACATTATATCCTTGGTAATTATTTATCTTGTGACTGGAAGTTTGTACCTTTTGACCACCTTCCTTCAAGTCCGCCTTTCTCTTTCTTCTGCCTCTGCTAACTATATGTCTCGTGTCTTTTTCTGGGAGTTGGGTTTTTTGTTTGTTTCTTAGATTCTACATGTAAGTAAGATTATGTCGTATTTGTCTTTCTCTGTCTGACTTACTTCACCTAGCAAAATGCCTTTTAGTTCTAGCCATGTTGTTGCATATGGTAGGATTTCCTCACTTTTGGGGCTCCTGGGTGGGTCAGTTGTTAAGCATTTCCCTTCAGCTCAGGTCATGATCCCAGGGTCCTGGGTTCGAGCCCCCCATTAGGCTCCCTGCTCAGTGAGGAGCCTGCTTCTTCCTCTCCCAGAACCCCTACTTGTATTCCATCTTTTGCCATCTTTCTCCTATCAAATAAATAAATGAAATCTTAAAAAAAAAATTTCCTCAATTTTAATGACTGAATAATATTCCATTATATTTATTTACTTCTCTGTCTTTTCCACTGCTTCTTTGTCCATATATCAGTGGACACTTAATTTGTTTCCATGTCTTGTTTATTGTAAATAATGCTGCTATGAAAATGGATGTGTAGAGATAATCTTTTTGAGTGTTTCCATTTCCTTTGGGTGTATTTCTGAAAGTAGAATTGCTGGGTCAGATGGTAGTCCTCTTTTTAATTGTTCAGTGAACCTCCATGCTGTTTTCCATAGTGTCCGTACCAGTTTAAAATCCCACAAAGAGTGCACAGATGTTCCCTTTTCTCCACATCTGTGACAAGATTTGTTATCTCTCATCTTTTTGATGATGACTATTCTAGTAGGTGTGAGGTGATAGTTCATTGTTGTTTTACTTTGCATTTCCCTAATGACAGGTGATGTTGATCATCTTTTAATGTATCTATGGCCTTTTATATATCTAATTTGGAAAAACAAACCAAACAAAATCTATTCAGGTTGTTTGCCTGTTTTTAAGTTGGAGTGTGTGTGTGTGTGTTTTGCTTTTGAGTTGTATGAGTTCTCTATATATTTTGGATATTAATCTCTTATCAGATGTATTGGCTTGAAAATACTCCATTTCACAGGTTGTCATTTCATTGATGGTTTCTTTTGCTGAAGGGAAGCTTTTTAGATGGATGTAGTCACACTCTTTATTTTTTATTTTGTTGCTTGTGCTTGAGGTGTTACAAAAAAAAAAAAAAAAGTCATGTTCCGGGGAACATGTCCAGGAATTTTATTCCTAAGTTTTCTTCTAGAGTTTTATGGTTTCAGATTTTACATTTAATTCTTTAGTCCATTTCAAGTTAATGTTTATGAGTGGCATAAGATGGAGGTTCAGTTTCGTTCTTTTACCAGTAAATTTCCAAATATCCCAGCACCATTTATTGAAGAGACTTGTCTTTTCTCCATTGAGTAATTTTGGCTCCCTTGTCAAATATTAGTTGACCATAAAATGCTTTGGTTTATTTCTCAGCTCCTGATTCTGTTTTGTTTATTTGCTTTTATGCTAGTACCAAACTGTTTTGATTACTATAGTTTTTCATATGGCTTGAAATTGGAAAGTGTAGCGCATCCTGATTTGTTCTTCTTTCTCAAGATTCCTCTGTTCAGGATCCTTTGTTGTTTCATATAAATTTTAGCAGTTTTTTTTTAATTTTAGTAAAACGTGATACTGGAATTTGGATAGGGATTGCTGAATTTTGGTAGTAATGACATTTTAACAATATTAATTCTTTCAGTCCGTGAATACAAGATACCTTTCTATTTGTGTTTGTTTTTTTTACTTTCATCAGTGTTTTGTGGTTTCTAGGGTAGAGATCTTTTACCTTCTTGATTAAATTTACTCCTAAATATTTTATTCTTTTTATTAAAAATTACTTACTATTATTAAGTATTTTATTATTTTTGATGATATTGTAAAAGGGATCAATTTCTTTATTTCTTTCACCAGAAAATTCATTGTTACTATACTGAACTGCTATTGGTTTTGTCAATTTTGTATGTTGTAACGTTACTTACATGCATTGATTAAGTCTAACATTTATTAGGTTGAGTATTTATGATTTTCTATATATAAAATCATGTCATCTGCAAATAGAGACAGTTTTACTTCTTCCTTTCCAATTCTGATACCTTTAATTTTTTTCTTGCCTAATTGCTTTAGCTAGAAATTTTAATTCTGCGTTTAATAGGAACAGTCGAGTGGGCACCCTTGTGTTTTTCTTAATCTTAGAGGAAAAGTTTCCAGCCTTCACTGTTGTGTCTGATAACTGTGGGTTTGTGATATAAGGCCTTTGTTATGTTGAGATCTCTTTCTCCTGTGCTTAATTTGGTAAGAATTTTCATTATCACAAATGGATGTTGAATTTTGTCAGATGACTTTTATGCAACTATTCAGATGATCATATGATTTTTTTCTTTTGTTCTGTTAATGTGATGTGTCACATTGCTTGAGTTGCCTATGTCAAACCATTATTGCATCCTGGCTTAAGTCCTATTTGATCATGGTGAATGGTCCTTTAGTGTGCTGCTGAATTCAGTTTCTTGTTATTTTATTGAGAACTTTTGCATCTATATTCATTTCTCTTTTTTACCTTGGTTAGTCTACGTGTATGTTTGCCAATTTTATCTTTTCAAAGAACCAACTCTTGGTTTGGTTCATCTTTTCTATTATTTCTTTATTCGCTGTTTCTATTGATTTCTGCTCTAATTTTTATTATTTTCTTTTTTCTGCCAACCTTGTGCTTGGTTTGTTCTTTTTCTAGTTCATTAAGGTGTTGCGTTAGGTTGTTTATTTGAGATCTTTCTTGCTTCTTCTTCTTTTTTAAGATTTTATTTATTTATTTGACAGAGATCACAAGTAGGCAGAGAATCAGGCAGAGAGAGATGAGGAAGCAGGCTCCTTGCTGAGCAGAGAGCCCGATGTGGGGCTTGACCCCAGGACTCTGAGATCATGATCTGAGCTGAAGGCAGAGGCTTTAACCCACTGAGCCTCGCGGGCACCCTCTTTCTTGCTTCTTAATGTAGGCATTTGTTGCTATGAACTTACCTCTTGGAACTGCTTTTGCTGTATATCATAAGTTCTGATGTGTTTCCATTTTCATTTGTCTCAAACTTTTAAATTTCTCCTTGTTCAGAAAAGTGGAGTTTAATTTCCACGTGTTTGTGAATTTTTCAGTTTTCCTTTTGTTTCTAGGATTTCTAGTTCTGTGCTCCTGTGGTCAGAGAAGATAAATTGGCATGATTTAAGTCTTCTTGGATTTGCCACGGCCATTTTATAGTCCAGCGTATGGTCTATCTTTGAAGATGTTACATGTGTGTATTCTGCTGTTGTTGGATAGAATGTTCTTTATATGTTTACTAGGTCCTTTCAGTTTGTAGTGGTCAGATTAGCTGTTTCCTTAATGATTCTCTGTCTAGATCATTTATGTTTTATTGAGAGTGGGATATTAGTGTCCCCAGCTATTATTGTACTATTATATATTTATCCTTTTTATCTGTGCTATTTTTTGCTTCGTATATTTAGGTGTTCTGATGTTGGATCTATAGATATTTATAATTGTTTCAGTTTCTTGATCGATTGACCCCTTTATCATTATGTAATGATCTTCTTTGTCTTCTTTAACTATTTTTAAAGTCTATTTTATCTGATACAACTACCTTGCTTTTATTTTATTTTCTATTTTAGTTTGATTTAATTTAATTTTATTTTTATTTGCATGAAGTGATTATTTTTATTCTTTCACACTCTGTATGTCTTTATAGGCTAAAGCAAGTGTCTGTTAGGTTTCTTATCCTTGGATTGTTTTTGTTTAATCCATTCAATCATGCTATGTCTTTTGATTAGAGAATTAAATCTTTTTCTGTTTAGAGTACTTACTGATGGGTAAGGTCTTACTGTTGTCATTTTGATATTTCTCTTTTGGTTGTTTGGCAGGTCTGTTGCTCCTTGTTTCTTAAACTGATACCTTTTTTGTGTGTGTTGATGTCTTTTGGTACCTGTATGCTTTGATTTCTTTATCATGTTCTTTTGTGTAATTGCTATAGGTTTTTTTTCTTTGTGGTTATCATGAGGGTTACATAAAATATCTTAAAATTATATTCCTCTATTTTATTTTTTTTAAAGATTTTATTTATTTATTTGACAGAGAGAGATCACAGGTAGGCAGAGAGGCAGGCAGAGAGAGAGGGGGAAGCAGGCTCCCTGCTGAGCAGAGAGCCCGATGCGGGGCTCGATCCCAGGACCCTGAGATCATGACCTGAGCCGAACACAGAGGCTTAACCCATTGAGCCACCCAGGCACCCCAATATATTCCTCTATTTTAAACGTAACTTCAGTAGCATTTAAAAATTTTATATTTTTAATTTCTTTTCCAACTCACATTTTAGATTTATTGCTATTCAGTTTGTATATTTTAATTTTGTGTAACGAATAACAGATTATTGTAGTTATGATTATTTTACTATGTTTACTTTTGAAACCTTTAAATGAGAGTTGTATGTCAGTTATGCATTATCTTTACCAAATTACAGAATCTGACTTTGACTGTAGATTTACCATCACCAGTCAGTTTTACACTATGCTAACATTTAATTTAATTTAATGGCTTTTTTTTTTTTTTTTTTTTTTGGTAGTTTAAGAACTCCCCTTAGCATTTCTTATAAGGCACGTCTAGTGGTAATGGATTCCCTGTATTCTTTTATATGTCTTTATCTGTCCTTAACTTCTTAAGGATAGCTTCATTTGCTGTATTATTCTTTGTTAAGAGGTTTTCCTTTCAATATTTTGAATATATCATCCCATCCTCTCCTGGCCTGAAGTGTCTCTGTTGAGAAATCCACCAATATTTTTATGGGCATTCCCTTGTATGTAGCTTCTCTCTTTCTGTTGTTGCTTTAAAAAAATTTTTTTTTTGGCCTTTCTTTTTGACAATTTAATTATAATTTATCTCATTGTACTTTCAGGTTCCACTTACTTGAAGTTCTTTGAGCCTCATGGACCTGGATGTCCATTTATCTTCCCAGATTTGGGGAGGTTTTAGTCATTATTGCTTTAAATATATTTTCTTTTCTCTTTTTCTTCTCCTTCTGCAATTCCATAATGGAAATGTTTCTTTTCGTTGTGTCCTATAAGTCTCATATGCTCTCTTCAGTCTTTCTCATTCTTTTTGTTTGTTTCTCTGGATAATTTCTAATGTCGTATCCCCCATTTCACAGATTCTTTCTGCTATGTAGCTGAATCTCTTTTTGAAACTGTAATGAATCTTTCAGCTTAGTTACTCAGTTTTCATCTTTAAGATTTTGTTCATTTTTAAAATTTTTCTCTATTGCTTTGTTGATCTTGTTTTCTTCATGCATTGTTTCCCTAATTTGGTTCAGTTGTCTGTATATGTGTTTTTGTAATTCATTAAATTTTAAGTTGTTACTCTGAATTCCTTGTCTTACAGTTCATAGATCTCCATTTCTTTAGAATCAGTTATTAGAACTTTATTAATTTCCTTGGAGGGTGTCATATTTATCTGCTTTTTTGTGATCTTAGATTTCCTTACATTGGTATAGTTGAGTGGTTGGGTTCATCTTTCAGACATTGCAGGTTGGCTTTGGCTGAGACGTATCTTCACCAGTTACCTCAGTTTGGTTTCTAGGTGTGTCTGATCATAATATTCTTGACCAGGTGTGGCCTTCTATTATCATCTATTTTTGGATGAGGCAGCTGTTTGGAGTGTGGTTCTCGTTGAGAACAGTTGGATAGGACTTCCGGCTTGATACCCTCCAAAGTGAGTCTATACAATGGGCTCTGTGATTACTTGAATTTTGTGGTTAGGTTTGCTAGATGCTTAGGACTGAGTACTGTGGTCACTGGTAGATGCAACTATAAATTATTTTTGCCCTCACAGGGCAATAGACTGGGACCCAGGGCTGTGACTCTTTGTTTGGGGACCCAAATCAGGCAAGAGTTTGCACCTAATACTCTGCTCAGGTGAGGCCACAGATTTTATTCTGCAGACAGGGAAAGCCATGGTTTGTGCTGTCTGTTCAAGTGTGTATATAAGTAGAGTTGTTGGATGGACTCTGTAGTTTCCCATGTACTATAGTTAGTTTCCCTAATCAGGCAGGCTGGAGACTGTATTCATTATTGAGTTGGGCTACAAGTTAGTTCCCTTGCTTGGATCAGTGGTTCAGGTAGCTTTGAAGTTGGAAAAGTTCCTTGTTTATTGTCTTAAGTCATGTTGATTCACTACCCACATGCACTGGCTTTGCATTGCCAGCTCTGGGCTCTTCTTGTCCTTCTCTTGGCTTGAGTGCCATGGGGCTGCACAGCTTTCAGGTTGTTCTTGCCAGCCCTTCTGGTGAAATGGGGCTGGGAGATAATAGCTGGTATGTAGAGTAATGTTTCAGCTCCCTCACCTGGGTGGAAATGTAAGGGGTTGCTTCATGTAGTTCTCAATTTCCCAAACAAGGAATGACTTGGAGCTCTCCTTGGCTATGAATGAATCCCTATGCCCATTCGTAGCAAGAGAATCCTCCATACTTGGTACTGGCTTTTCTTTGGGGACAATTAGTTTTGCCTGCCTACCTCTCTGCTCAAGCATTCCGGGCTACATAGCTTCCTGGTCTTCCCACCATCATCTCTGTCAGGTGTGGCCGGGAAATGCTCTTAACAATATGTGGGTGTGTGACTCAGCTCCTTGCCCTGATGAGGGCAAACCAGTCTCTAGTGCTGGTAAACCTCCTTGTTTGAGGCCTGGAGTTGAGTGATATGCATCCTGCCAAATTGCCTGCTTAGGGAGTGCCATTGACTTGGTTCTGCAGATGAGCAAAGCTGCTGGTTGGGAGTATTATTTGGGCTCTACAGGTGTGTAACTCCATCGGCCAATATCTTTGTGTTGGTTGTTGCAAGCACTTCCCCACTCCTTGTCACACTCAGATTCCAGTGGTTGAGTCATGCAAATTCTCCTGCAATCCTCATTGGGTATGATTAGAGTAGTGGCTCCCACAAGGCCAGCTGGGGTCTGGTTGTCCAGGGCAAGGTTCTCTTCACAGTGATGGAGGAGTTAGCAGTTCTGAGGAACCACATGGTGCTTCTCTTAACCTCCTAGTGCAGTTTGTTTAGTTCTCTGTAGTGTAATGGGTACTCTAGCACCATTCTTTTGTTCTAGAATTCCCTCAGTTGTGTCTTGTTCCTGAGTGATTGTTAGTTGTTTTTCTTGTGAGGGGGAGTGAGGTCACAAATAATGTATGTTGCCATCTTGGTGATGTATTTTCAAAGATGAGTAGGGCTAGTCTTATAGATGTAAAAGTGAGGATTATGATAAATTGGAGGCTGTGTGTGAGAAAAGCATTCCAAATAGAGGAAATAGAATATCTGAAGACACCATGATATGGCATAATATTCAAGTGTGTGTGTTCCTGTATTTGAATTGCTGGATAAGAATTGGACATCTGGATCATAAAAGGCCTATTGTAACAAATTTGGACTTTAATCTAAAGGCAGTGGAAAACTTGGAGTATTTCAAGCAAAGGAATATGATATTTGGGTTTTGAAAAGATAACTGACAGAAATATTTAGGGTGGGTTGTTGGAGAGGAGACCTGAATGAAATCAGGCAGCATAGTAGTAAGGTTATTGCTGTGATTCATATGAGGAAGAGAGCTAAGTTGCAGTCATGAGTATGGCAAATGGTAGAAAATCAAGAAATATTTCTCACTGAGTGAATGACTAATAATATAGCTATTGAAATTTCAAAGTGCTTAATCTTCAAAAAACTAAATTACTCTTTGGCTGAATTTCAACACTGAGGTATTGAGTTTATATATAGAATAAGAGGTAGTTAGAGCCCTTGATCAAATATGCATTTGTTCTACTTAATGTAAAACACGAACAGATTCTCTACCATTTATAGGGTTTATTTGTTTAAAGAATATTCTTGCCCTTTTTAAAATAGAAAGCTTGTTATAAAAGCCAATTTTTATTAGTATAGGCTCTACTCAGCATAACCACCCATGATTACACAAGTTACTGTTACATTTAATAGATAAGGCTTCATAGCTTTTTGATTAATAGCATCAGCTTTAAAGTTTGCTTTGGGTTCCAGTTTCAGCTTTTATATTTGGAAAGTACTTTTACTTCTGTTAGCCTATGTTTTCTCATCTATTCATTCAGCCAATATTTATTATTCACTACGTACCATGAATTGCCCTTGTTGCTGGGGATAGAGCAATAAACAGGTACATATATATTTATTTGTAGATGTTACTTTAAACAGTCATTGGTTGGCTATGAACAATAAAATAAGTACTGGATTATGTGACATGTGAATGGTGTTATGTACTGTGGAAGAAGATAATGTGCAGCAGGTTGAGGAAAATGGAGACTTTTGAAGGAAGTAGAAAGTGTTGGCATATTTGCAGTTTAAAAAGAATAGTCACATTAGAGCACATTGATTAAAAAGTGACATTTAAGCAAGGAGCTCAAGAACCTGAGGGAGTTAACCATAGGAGTTGATCATTCCAGTCCTGGGGAACAACAGTTATACAGATGAAAGCTTCCCTGCCATATTTGAGGAATGAGCACAATGTAGCAAAAACAAAATGATCAAAGTGAAGAGAGAAGTAAGATATGAGAATAGAGAGATAACATAGGGATAAGATTTTGTATAGAGATTTTGCAGCTTACTCTGTGGGAAATGACAGTCATTGCAGAATCATTGCAGTAGAGGAGGGAAACAGTATGTTTTATATATTAAGAAGATCACCCTTAGCTGATGCATGTAGAAATTTAAGGACAGAAGTAAGATGTCAGTTAGGAAGCTTTTGTAATCCTCGTCAAGCATAATGGTGATTTGGACTAGGATAGTAATAGATGAGGAGATAAGAAGTAGTAGGATTCTGAATATGTTTCAGAGCTAGAGCCTATAGGATATACTAACACATTTGATGTGGGTTTTTAGAGAAAGCTGGGAGTCTAGTATTACTCTTAAGATTTTTGGCCTGCACAGCCGAGAAGATGGTGTTTCTTTGAACCAGGAGGGAAAAGACTATGGATAAACAGGTATTGGGGACGGTGAGGAGTTTAGTCTTGGAAGTACTAATTTTTAGACCTCTAGTCAGCCTCTTTGCAGCAATGTTAAATAGGAGTTGACTAGTTATTTTTCTAGGCTAGAGATATAAATTTGTGTGTTATAACCATTTAGATGGTATTTAATGTCTTCAGAGTAGATGAAATTCTTAAGATTGTAGGATGACAACTGGATATGACCATTGGGTTAGAAGCAGTTTCTTACTTGGATATGAGTTAATTTTGGGAGAGTAATGTGGAAAAAAGCCCATTTGCAGTGCATTTAGAAAAGAAGAAAAAAATGAGAGGGGGAATTAGAGAATGTCTATAAATGTTTGTTTAGAGGAGTTTTGCTACAAAGTGGAGCAGAAATAAAACAGAGAGGTAGCTTGTGGGTAAAGTAGAAACTGAGTCAAGGGAAATAGTTTTAAAAATGAGAGCAAGACTATAGTTTCATGGTGGTGAGTGGGGAAATTGATGTAGGAGCAATACGTGAAAATTTCTGGAGTGAGATTTTTTTATTGAATTAGAAAGGGAATTTTTATACAAATGAATGATTTGCAGATATTTTCTGCCAGTTTTAGTTGTCCTTTCATTTTCATTGAAGAGCAAAATATTTTAATATTGATATAAGTAAAATTTATTTTTTCCTTTTATAGATCCTGTTTTTATTGTCAATTTGAAGAAATTTTAGCCTAATACAAGGTCTTAGGGACTTTTTATTTCTATAAATAATATTTTTTTTATTCTAGAAATATTATAGTTTGAGCTTCTATATATAGGTCTTTGATTCATTCGGAATTACTTTTTTTGTATGGAGTGAAATAAAGGCCTAAGTTCAATTTTTGCATGTTAATATTCAATTATTTGTTGAAAAGTTCACCATTTCCCTAGTAAATTGTCGTATTACCGTTATTGAAAATAAGTTGACTGAAATTACAGGGATTTATTTCTGGACTTTCATTTTAGTTCCATTGATTTCTTTATCAGTTTATGACATTGTCACAGTGTTCTTTTTATTGAAACGTAATGAGTTTTGAAATTGGGCAGGTTAATTCTTTTATATTCTTTTTCAAAATTGTTTTGGCTAATTTAGATTGTTTACATTCCGATATAAATTCTGAATCAGCATATTGATATCCGTAAAAAAGCCTGCTGGAATTATGATAGGAAATGTGTTAATTTTGAGGCTTCTAATCCATGAACATGTAATATCACTCTTTTTACTCAGCTCTTCTTTATTAGCAGAGTTTTTAGTATATAAGCATTACACTTAAGAAAAAGTTTATTCCTGTATAGTTTATTCTTTTTGAAGCTACTATATATGATGGAATTTCTTTCTTCATTTCATTTTCAGGTTGTTCATTATTAGTTCATAAAAGTGTAGTTGATGCTTGTGTATTGATCCTATATCCTGTAACCTTTCTGACCTTACTCATTACTTTTAGTTTTTTTGTTTTGTTTTTAGATTCTTTAGCCTTTGCTGCATATAGAATTAAGTTGATGGTGAAAACAATTGTTAGTTTTACTTCTTCCTTTCCAGTCTGGATGTCCTTCATTGCTTTTTCTTGCTGTATTGTACTGGTTAGGACTTCTAGAATGATATTAAGCAGTAGTGAAATTGGACATTCTTGCCTGATTCTTGATTTTAGAGGGAAAGCATTTGGTCTTTTACTTTTAAGTATTATGTTAGCTGAAACTTCTTTGTAGCTGCTTTGTATCAAGTTTTGGCAGTTCTCTCCTGTTTTTTGTTTATAGTAGAGTTTTTGTTATGAATGTATCTTGGATTTTGACAGTTGTTTCCTTCTTTGTGTTATAAATTGATCATTTGATTTTGTTCTTTGTTAACATGGTGATTTTATATTGATATTTCTGCATGAAATAAATTTTATATTCCTGGCATGAAATCTCCTTGGTCATAATATATAATTATTTAAAATGTTGTGGGATTCATTCTGCTAATATTTTGTTATGGGTTTTTTTTGGTCTGTTTTTATGAATGAGTTGATTATAGTGGTCTCACAATTTGTCTGTCTGGCTTGGCGTCAGGATAATACTGGCCTCAATAAATGAGATGAGAATTGCTTCTTTATTTTCTGAAAGAATTTGTATAGTCCTGCTATTTGGGTCTTCTTTAAATGTTTTATAGAATTCACCTATGAAGGTATCCAAGCCTGGGATTTTCTCTGTGCCAAGATTTTAAATTATTAATTCAGTCACACACCTTGTTATAGGCTCTTCACATATTCTGTTACTTAAGTGTCAAATGTGGAAATATTAATTTTGTAGGAATTTATCCATTTATTTATTGTATGGCAGAGAGTTGTTCATAATAATATCTTGTAGTGCTTTTAATTTTTGTAGGTGTTAGTGATGTTCCTTCTTTCATTCCTGAGGAAAATTCCCAAAGAAACACATTTTTTTTTCAATTGATGCTTTTCTTCTTTTTTCTGTTTCAATTTCTTTTATTTCTGTTTGTTTCTATTATTTCCTCCTTCATTGTTTAGGTTTTGTTTACTCTTCTTTTCCTAGTTTCTTAAGGTGCAGACTTTTTGATTTGAGATGTTCCTACTTTTCCAGTATGGGTATTTGCAGCTGTACATTTCTAACACAGCATTTTTTAGCTTTGTTCCATAAATTTTTACATGCTTTTTGCATTGACTTTGAGTTCAAAATGCTCACTTATTTTACCTGTGATTACTAAGTTGACCCATGGGTTATTTTGTGTTAATAACCAGATATTTGGGGTTTAACAGTTACCTTTCCATTTTGATTTCTGATTTAATTCCACTGTGATCTGAGAATTCCTTTAAATGATTTCAGTTCTTTTAAAGTTATTGAGACTCCTTTATTGCCTAGTTCCTGGTCTTTCTGGAGAGCGTGCCAAATATATTAGAAAAAAATATACTATCATTGCATGGTGTGTTTATATCACTTAGGTTAATGGTTGGTTTATATCACTTAATGTGTTATATCACTTGGGTTAATTAGTTGGTTGATGGTATCATTCAAACCTCAAGTCTTCAAAAAATCCTTTCTGATTCACTTTCTAGTTCTATTAATTATCTTGAGATTTGAGGTTTTGAAATCTCCAACTACAGCTTCCTCTCATTCTGTCAGTTTTTACTTTGTGTACTTTGGGTCTTTTTTTTTAATGAAAAATTTTTTTATTTATTTTTTCATAGTTTACAGTATTTTTTCATGTTAAATGCATTTAAATACAGGTCATAGTGCTTTTTAAAATTTAAATTCAGTTAATTAACATATAACATAGTATTGGTTTCAGAGGTGGAGTTCAGTGATTCATCAGTCTTATAAAATACCCAGTGCTCTTTACATCACATGCCCTCCTTAATGTCCATTACCCAGTTACCCCATCCCCTCACTCCCCTATCCTTTAGCTACCCTCAGTTTGTTCCCTATGATTAAGAGTCTCTTATGTTTCTCTCCCTCTCTGATTTCATCTTGTTTCATTTTTTCCTCTCTTCCCCTATGATCCTCTGTTTGGTTTCTTAAAATTCCACATATGAGTGAGATCATGTGATAATTGTTTTTCTCTGACTGACTTATTTTGCTTAGCATAATACCCTCTAGTTCCATCCATGTCGTTGCAAATGGCAAGATTTCATTTGATGACTGAGTAGTATTCTACTGTATATATCTATATATGCATATGCATATGTGTGTGTGTGTGTGTGTGTGTGTGTGTGTGTGTATCTCACTTCTTTATTCATTCGTCTGTCGATGGACATCTGGGCTCTTCCCATAGTTTGGCTGTTGTGGACATTGCTGCTATAAACATCGGGGTGCACATGCCCCTTCAGATCACTACATTGTATCTTTGGGGTAAATACCCAGTAGTGCTATTGCTGGGTTGTAGGGTAGCTCTATTTTCAGCTTTTTGAGGAACCTCCATACTTTTTTCCAGAGGGTCTGTACCAGTTTGCATTCCCACCAACATTGTGGGAGTGTTCCTCTTTCTCTGACTTGTTAATTTTAGCCATTCTGACTGCTGTAAGGTGGTATCTCATTATGGTTTTGATTTATATTTCCCTGATGTTGAGTCATATTGAGTACTTTTTCATATGTCTGTTGGCCATTTGGATGTCTTTTTTGCAGAAATGTCTGTTCATCTGTTCATGTCTTTTGTCTACTTCTTGATTGGATTATTTGCTCTTTGGGTATTGAGTTTGATAAGCTCTTCATAGATTTTGGACATTAACCCTTTATCTGATATGTCATTTGTTTCCTTTGCCGTGCAAAAGCTTTTTTTTCTTGATTAAGTCCCAATAGTTCATTTTTGCCTTTATTTCCCTTGCCTTTGGAGGTGTGTCTAGCAAGAAGTTGCTGCAGCAGAGGTCACAGAAGTTGCTGCCTGTGTTCTCCTTTAGGAGTTTGATGGATTCCTTTATCACATTTAGGCCCTTCCTCAATTTTGAGTCTATTTTTGTGTGTGTTGTAAAGAAATGGTCGAGTTTCATTCTTCTGCATATGGCTGTCCAGTTTTCCTAACTGAGTCTCTGTCGGTATGTGCATACGTATTGTTATATTTTCCTCTTACTGACTTTTTTCATTATAGTACATCATTATTTTTAGTAATATTTCTTGACTTCAGGTCTGTTTTGTATATTAATATTTCCTGGTTCTTATGGTTACTCTTTGCATACTACCTTTCTGTGCTTTTACCGTCAATCTATTTGAAATGTCTCTCTTGTAGGCAACAAAATGTTCTGTAATGCTCTTTTAACTAGTCTATCAATCCCTCCTTCTGTTTAGTCAGTTCACAATAAATTTAATTATTAATGTGTTTGGCTTTGCACCAGTCATTTGCTATTTGTTTTATATATGAATATATAATGTGTTTTTTGTTGTTGTGTTGAACTAGTATTTTTAGGTGTACCATTTTAATTCTGATTTTTTTGTTATATATTTAAATGTTTGTTGGTTGCTATAAGGATTATATGATACATTTTAATTTAGCATAACCTATTTCCAATTAATAATAACAATCTCAGTAAAATGTAGGAAATTTGCTCTAATATAGTTCTATTTCTAGTGCCATTTGTGATTGTATTGTTACATATATTATTATATATCTTATAAGCCCTGGCAGATGCTTGTATTTCACATAGCATACAGATCACCTGTCTAAAGTGTACAGTTTTGATCATATTTAATATACTCAGAATTGTGCAACCATCACCATAATCTAACTTTAGAACATTTTTATCACCCTAAAAGAAAATCTGTGCTCATTATCAGTCATCCTCTATTTTCCTCTTTCCCTAGTCCTAGCCAACCAGTCTTGTTTCTGTAGGTTTTCTTGTTCTGAACATGGCATACAAATGCAATTTGCAATATATATGGTCTGTATATATGGTGACTGACAAATTTCACTTTACATGATCCATCTGTTATAGCATGAGTCAGTACTGTATTCCTTTTTATTGGTGAATAATATTTTATAAATATACCACATTTCATTCCCCTACTGAATGGACAGTTTGGTGTTCCCACTTTTTTGCAGTTGTGAATAATGATATTGTAAATATTTATGAATGTGTGTACTTAAATTTTCAGTTCTCTTGGTTATATACCTAATAAAAGAATTGTTGGGTCATTTGTTAAACCTATGCTTAACTATTTGCAGAACTACCAGACTTTTTTCCTAGAGTGTTTTCAGTTTTAAAAGATAGTTTTGCTGCATATGAATTTCTTGTTTGATTTTTTTAATTTAATTTAATTTTATTTTATTTTATTTCTTTTCAGTGTTCAGCATTCATTATTTAATCTTGTTTGATTTTTAAAAAATACTTTGAATAAGTCACATGGCCTCCAGGTTTTCTGATACAAAGTTAGCCTTTAATTCTATTGTTGTTCTCTCATATGTGATGAATTCTTTTTTTCTATCTTGTTATTTACCTTTGTTTTGTAACACTTTTTTTTTTTTTTAATAAGACATCGCTTCATTATTGGAAGGAATTCTCTATTGACCTGTTACATTTCTGCTTTTCATGCAAGCAGAAGAAATCTTTGTGATTGTTGGAAGATAATTCTCCATTGCTCTGTCACATTTCTGCATGTCTTGCACGTGGAAGGACCAAATGCTTTTGTTCTGTACTGTACTGTTATTTTTTTTTTTTAAAGATATTTATTTATTTATTTGACAGAGAGAGATCACAAGTAGGCAGAGACACAGGCAGAGAGAGAGAGAGAGGAGGAAGCAGGCTCCCTGCTGAGCAGAGAGCCCGATGCGGGGCTCGATCCCAGGACCCTGAGATCATGACCTGAGCCGAAGGCAGCGGCTTAACCCACTGAGCCACCCAGGCGCCCTGTACTGTTATTTTTAAAAAAGATTTTATCTGTGTATTTGACAGAGATCATAAGTAGGCAGAGAAGCAGGCAGAGAGAGAGAGAGGGGAAGCAGGCCCCCTGCCGAGCAGAGAGCCCCGATGCGGGGCTCGGTCCCAGGACCCCGGGATCATGACCTGAGCTGAAGGCAGAGGCTTTAACCCACTGAGCCACCCAGGCACCCCTGTACTGTTATTTTAAAGATGTTTATGTAACACACAGCTCTGGAAATAGTAGTGTCTCCGTTTGAAGGGCTGTTTCCTGTCTACTATAATAGTAATAATATCTCCCTTTGAGGCAAATGTTATCAAGCCTACTGGCCATCGTAAAAGATTCTAGGGCCCTAAGCTCAGGTTTCCTCTTGTGTAATATTCTGTGTTTCTGTCTCCTGGACCTGAGTCAGTGTGTGGAACTGGGGCTTAGAAGTACAAACACAAATGCTGATACTCTCGCTGCTGCTGTTGCTGAGAATAATAAACTGTCATTTGTCTATAAATATCTGGGTCAGATATTCATATTTCATATTGAATATCTTCATATCTTTCATATGAAGATATTTCCTATCTCATATTCATATTTCATTTGAAGATATTTCATATCTTCTGTCGGGATCCATAAAAGGTTAACTTGTAGCTTACATGTAGAGTAAAACCTTATACACTCTGCAGTGCTTGGGGGTGTTTATCATGCTTGGAGTTCCTTGAGCATCTGGGGTCTGTCAGTGAATGCTTTTCATAACAGTTGGAAAGTTTTCAGTCATTATTTCTTTCCTTTTTTTTTTTTTTTTGCGCTTATTTTGCCTCTTATTCTGAACTCCCATAATACATATATTGGTCCTCTTGATATCCTGCAGGCACTCTGAAGCCATTTTTAATCTTTTTTCTGTTGCTCAACTTATTAATGCTATTGTGTTTTTCCAAGTTCACTCATTCCTTCTGCTATCTTAGAGTCCCCTGGAGTTTTTCTTCTTGATTATTGTCTTTTTACCTGACAGAATTTGCAGTTGGGTCTCTCTAGTAGATTATAATTATTTATATTCACTGTTTATGTAGTAATTTTCATAACATTCTCCTTTATTTTCTAAGTATGAGTGCCTTAAATTCTTTAAACTTAATTTATAATAGCTACCTTGAAGTACTTTTTGCTACATCCAACACCTGGTCCTACTCAGCGAAGAGATTCTTTTGACCATTGGTTCATTAGTATCGGTCACATTTTCTTATTTTTTTGCCTATCTTAATGTTATATTATTGTTATTAATTATTAGAAAACTTAATATAGGATCTACTCTTAGCAAGTTTTCAAGTATATAATATTTTTAACTATAGGCACTTTGCTATACAATCGATCTCTAGGATTTATTCATCTTGCGTAACTGAAACTTTATAGCCTTTGATGACTATCTCCCATTTCCTCCTCCTGCAGTCCCTGGTAACCACCATTTTACAACATGCTGATGTTTTTGATAATTAGGTCTTTGAGGAATTAACATTGAGGAAAGGTGTTACTGTTAATGCTGGGCTTCTAGGGATGAGTGAAGTCGTAATGAAGAGTAGTGCTTTAAGGAGGCCACCTAATTTTTGGATATCTTATTCGTCTAGATTTTGAATAATGGATGCAGAACACAAACATAGCATGGTTTTGAAGAATGCTCTATGCAGATTTCTAGAAATGCTTAATTTGGTTGATTACTGCTCATTGTGACTGTTATTCAGCATAATTGGCTGGAGGTAGAGAAGGTGACAATTTTTTAAATGTCAATTTGGGTAAGAACACAGATTTCTGTAAATAGTGTAGTGACAGCTCCTAGGCAGATCGTTAGTGTTTGAGAGGTTTTATTAATTTCTTTTAATGGATTAGTAGGAAGATACCTTCTACAAATATTGTACTTGAATGAAGTAGGGCTAAGATAGATGGGTGTAGGGCTTTTTGTGGCTGAGTGAAATCATGTGTGAGGGGCACATTGGATGACTTAGCCAATTGTGGCCGAAGTTTGATTAATGGAAGATTAATATGATTGAGATTGACTATAAAATTTTGTTGGAAGTCTAATGAAATTAGATTAAACTACTGATAAAATGAATCCTGTATCTTGCAGGTGGCAGTGTTGGAAGTTTGACTATTTTAGATTCCTCATAGAAGCTTTCTATTCTTTTCCCTTGATTTATCTGTCTAGTCTTTCACCAACACTACACTTTCTTGATTGTTGTACCTTTATAATAGGTTTTGAAGTTGGGTTGTGTCAGTCCTCCAGCTTCTCTTTCAGTATTGTGTTTTGGGCCATTGCTTTCTGTATACACTATAAAATCATTTTGTTGATATCTGCATAATTTTCTGGAATTTTGAATTGGATTGTATTGAATTTATAGACCATGGGATGACAGGACAACTTGGCAATATTGAATCTTACTGTCTGTGAACATAAAATATTTCTCCACTTACTGAATTCTTTAATTTTGTTCATCTGAGTTTTCTTGTTTTCCTCATATAGATCTTTTTAAAAAATTTTTATTTATTTGTCAGAGAGAGAGCACAAGCAAGGGGAGTGACAGGCAGAGGGAGAGGGAGAAGCAGACTCCCCACTGAGTAGGAAGCCCATGTGACACTCAATCCGAGGACCCTGGGATTGTGACCTGAGCCAAAGGCAGAAGTTTAACCGACTAAACCACCCAGGTGTCCCTCATACAGATCTTGTACATAATCTGTTAGATTTATACCTAAGTGTTTCACTTTTTATGGTGGTAATGTAAATGGCATTTTGTTTTTATTTTTAAATTGCACTTGTTCATTTTGGCATATAAAATATCAATTGACTTTTGTAGATTAAGCTTGTATCCTGCAACCCGAAATAATTGCCTATTAGTTCCCGGACTTTGACTATTGTTTTGGATATTCTTTTCTTTTTCTTTTTTTCTTTTTTTAAGATTATTTATTGAGAGCGTGCTTGAGAGAGAGAGAGGGAAAGAGAGTGCGCGTGCATGAGGGAGGGGATGGTCAGAGGGAGAGGATCTTCAAGCTTACTCCCTGTTGGATGTGGATCCCAAGTGCACTTGATCTCTTGATCCTTGAGATCATAACCTGAGCTGAAACCAAGAGTCAGACACTTAACTAATTGAACCACCCAGACAGCCCTTGGATATTCTATATAGACAATCATGTCCTTTGTAAACAAATACATGCTTATGTCTTCCTTCCCAATCTGTCTTTCATTTCCTTTTCATGTCTTACTGCTTTAGTTAAAACTTGTATATGATGTTGGAAGGAGTGGTAAGAGGGGATATTCTTAACTTTTAATGATCTTGGTGAGAAAGTCTTACTTCTTACCATTCTGTATGTTAGCTATAGTTTTTTTTTTTTTGGAGTTTTTTTGGGTAGATCTTTATCAAGTTGAGGACTTTTTCTGTTTGTTTATGAAGCGTTTATCATGAATGGGTGTTGGATTTTTCATATGCCTTTGTTGCGTCTATGAATATGATGTGATACTTTTAGCTTCTTGATATTTGATGGATCATATTAAATGATTTTGAAATGTTGAACTAGCTTTTAAAAGTTACTCCTTTGGGGCGCCTGGGTGGCTCAGTGGGTTAAGCCGCTGCCTTCAGCTCAGGTCATGATCTCAGGGTCCTGGGATCGAGTCCCGCATCAGGCTCTCTGCTCAGCAGGGAGCCTGCTTCCTCCTCTCTCTCCCTCTGCCTGCCTCTCTGCCTACTTGTGTCCTGGGATCGAGTCCCGCATCAGGCTCTCTGCTCAGCAGGGAGCCTGCTTCCTCCTCTCTCTCCCTCTGCCTGCCTCTCTGCCTACTTGTGATCTCTCTCTGTCAAATAAATAAATAAAATCTTTAAAAAAAAAAAAAAAAAAAAAAAGCAATAAAATAAAAAAAAAAAAAAAAATTTACTCCTTTGGGGTTAATTTGCAGAATTTCTCTCTTGTTTTATGGTGCTATTAATGTTATTGCTTAGCTTTTCCAAAATCCGTATTTTAATTTTTTTATTCTAGTTTTTTAGGGGTCAGGTTAGAGATTCTCCAGATTAAAGTTCTGTAAATGATAGGTGAGAAGGCTTGCTAAAACCTTTGACCATGTGTTGCTATGTGTTTGGTTTGATGAACACATTAAAATTTGGGATAGTTTTCATCTCTGACCTAGCTTTCACTTCCCATTGATCTTCTTCAAGTCTGTGGTGTATGTGTGCATAGGCGTCCTGATAGCCATGGATTGTTTGAAATTATTATGAAGTTCCCTAATATACATATAATAAATAGCCTGACTGTTTCATTTGCATGATCTTCTTCAATCCCTGGTTGGTTCTCTGGTCTCTCCTCACCCTATTGGCAAATGTAACCTCATTCTAGGAGATTTAAAGGCTTTTTTTCTATTTTCAGCTTGGCAAGCATTTTTTTGAACTGCCCTTCAAATAAGTTAGTGATCTGTGTCAGTAGAAGTTGTTGGTTTCTATGAGCAGCCACAGCCTTGTAGAACTACTTCATCTGTGGTGCTTGGTTGGCGCAGTCCTGAAAAGATCACCACATCACCACAAATTCCATTCGTTCTTACTCAACATTTAGCCTATTTTTTTGAATAAAATTAATGTGGATTTTATTGTTTTCCTCTGGTCAATTTTCAGAACCCTGAAATGACTGATAGATATTCTCTAGTTCTTGGTCTTCTGGGATTGGATTTCTTGGCTTCCTGGGATAGGATTTCTTGGCTTCCTTTATTCCACCATAGCTGTAAGATATACTCCCTGATTTTTTCATGGCTGGTTCATTCTCCTTTTTATTTACCCCAAAGATTTTATTTATTTACTTGAGAGAGAAAGAGATTGGGAGAGAGCACAAGCAGGGGGTGTGGCAGGCGGGGGGGCGGGTAGGGAGAAGCAGGCTCCCCGCTGAGCAGGGAGCCCAGTGTGGGGCTTGATCCCAAGACCCTAGAATCAGAACATGAGCTAAAGGCAGATGCTTAACCCACCGAGCCATCTAGGTGCCCCTGGTTCATTCTCCTTTAAGTCCTAATTCAGATGTCACCTCCTCAGAGAAGTCTTCCCTGAAACCTATTCTCCAGGTTACTTTTGACTTTCTTATAAACCTTTCCCCATATCTCTTATTTGTCTCCTAGGTTTATTTTCATTGTTTGTCTCCTTTTGTAAAGTGTATGTTCTGTGAGAGCAGTCTCCTGTCTCTTGTTTATGGTTGTATTTCTGGCTCTTAGAGAATTACCTTACAAATTTAGTAAATATTTATGTTTAACTGAGAAGATATTACCTCTGTAAGTACATTGTTTTTATAGTTTTGATTTCAATTATTGATATTTTTCATGTAAACAGTATCTTTTAACATTCTTATATATGAATTCATTTTATACAGATCTTTGTAATAGTCAAGTAATATTTCTTTGAGGATTTTTACCAAGAGAAAAGAAAATACATACATATAATATAATACATATTTTGTGTTAAAAATTTTTGTATTTTATGAAGAAACGAATTCTTTTATATTGTTCAGATAACCTTATCCAGAATAGCTGATTCTTATTGGATACAGTCATTTGAATAGCTTACTCATTTTTATATCAACTATAATCACAGGTTTTATAATACCTTTTTCAGATTTCTTACCTGTGCTTGTCTTACTCTGTTTGGATTTGTTTGCCTCCTTTTGTTAGTAGAAACTGTCTTCATTACTTCAGTGCTAATCCTATAGAAATTACTTATTAGCCTTTGCCTTTTGAATGTCAGAAATTAATCATGGTAGAAAGAAAACATTCATTAGTGAAATAGTGGAACTAGTATTTGAAATTTTTATCATATCTTTATTTAGAAGGTAGAATATGTTTTATTTATTTTTATTTTATTTTTTTAAATAACATGTAATGTATTATTTGTTTCAAGGGGGTAGAATATATTTTAAAGAAACATTTCCAAGATTTATTTTCCTAAATCAATGGATTTAGCTTTGCTTTTATAAATATTAAGTACATTGAGGTTACTTTAGTGTACATAGCTATGGATATATTTGTGAAGTAGTTTGCAGTGTTTATCTACTGGACTTAATCCCAGGGGCAGAAAGAATAAGTAATAAGGGTTTTTCTTTTCACTGCAGAGACCTTTTCTTTTTCTTTCCTTATTATGTAAGTCTGACCTACCTTGACCTCATTTATAGCGTAGCTGCTATAAATTTAGTCCTTGATTAATGTTTTATTAGTGAAATAACATGAAGACCTTTACAGACTGACACTACAGCATAAGGTTTATTGGACTTGATGGTTATCATTAGCAAATCAATTACTTAGGTCAGACATAAGTAATTGTTATTTGGTAGAAATGTTTCTGTAAACTTACCTATTCAATTGATAGGGTACTTTCTCTGTAAATACATTGTTTTCATAGTTTTGAGTTCAGTTATTGATTTTTTTTATGTAAGAAGCAATCCATTTTAAACAAATTTATAGAAAGGAAGTAATTAGTAATCATTGGCATAATTGATACAGTTTCTTGACAGTTTTTTTAATCAATATAAAAGAAAATACACATACATATAAAACAAGCTTTCAGTTTAAAAACATTGATTTTCTACATTTATTGAACAAGAATGTTGTTATTCCTAAATCATAATTTTGTTTATAGATGTTTTATGTCATTATTATCATCACTGTCATCTCTATTTACTTTTTATGTGTGCAAGAAATTGGTCTAAAAGAGACCTGTGTTTCCTGAAAGGTACAAAATTTTTTAAGCAGGTTTAAATTCTTTAAAGAATATTAAAGACTTATTTTAGAATGTTTTGTGGAGCTGTGACACCATATTAATAGGAAATAGGAAAGTCACTTATCACCATTGCCTTTGATCTTCATAATGAAATCTGAGGGTCATTGTTATACTAAATTCATGTGTGGTAGGTCACATTATTATGTATATTGGGCTTCAGTTGATTTATTTGTGTACTTGATTTTTGTATTACTTGCTTTTTCCTTCACCTTAAAAATGTATTTAATTGAAAAATGTATTTAATTACACTGCTTCCAAACTATTGCTTAAATTTTAAAATTAAAGTCTTTATCAATGTATCTTTAAAGTCATTCCTCATTTAGATAAAGAAATTTGTATTTCATATTTTTGCCTTTTTATTCCTATCATTTTAATTGGTTTTGTTGACATCTGTTCTTAAAATTTATCTTGGGGTGCCTGGATGGCTCAGTGGGATAATAAGCCTCTGCCTTCAGCTCAGGTCATGGTCTCAGGGTCCTGGGATCGAGCCCTGCATTGGGCTTTCTCCTGAGTGGGGAGCCTGCTTTCCCCTCTCTCTCTGCCTACTTGTGATATCTCTCTTTGTCAAATAAGTAAAAAAAAATCTTAATAAAACAAAAACTTTACTATCTCAATATGGCTGTTAAATTTGCCAGCAGAAATAGATCCAGCTGTTAGGTAGCTTTCTTTCTTCCTGCCAGAATGCCTGCCATCCCTTCAACTAATATATTTTAGGGCATTTTAAGATCCTGATGTTGTTCCGGGCATCTGTAGTCATGACAGCTGCTCTTGAGCATTTCAAAATCTTACAACTTCTCTTGTTTAACTTGTGTTAGGAGGAACAGTGTTTTGGAAAAGTATTTTCCAATGTTTGTTCCCTGTTTTTGTCCTTATACTCTGAAGTTCTGAAAAATCAGTTCCAATTCCCTATAAATAAATTTTTTATTCCCTATAAATAAAATTTTTATAGCTTAAAATGCAAAAGAAATTCTGTGAAGTTCCCCGTCTTTCTTGTTATGTAATTTCTTAATTTTTCTCTTTACTTACATTTTAAAGGAAAAAAATATAAATAATATATATTGTTATATATAAATAAAATTGTTATATATAAAAATATATGTTTCTTTGATCAAATTTTAGAAGTTTTTGCTAGTAAAAGTGAGGAAAAGTAGTAGAGTATATGACTTAAAGGTAGAATAATTGTTACATATTTTCTTATAGTTAAAAAACTGTTAAGATGAAGTCTTGTCTTGAATTTTATAATTTGTAAAATATATGAGTAATTTTTAAATGACCTATAATAACAATATTGGGTTTAGTTTCCTAAAAATACACTTTGAGAACTTCTATAATGTTTTCCGATTTTTCTCTGAAATCTGCTACTATGACTTCTTTTCTTCATCATTCAAAAGCACAATAAAGGGTAGATTATCCCACATCCTGTTGGGCACATTGCATAATTGTCCTCTGGGGATAGTCAGTATCTGCTTATTACAGCAATAATTCAGGCTCGTATCCCGATATGTAAATAGCCCTCATAAAAGACATAATGTTTCTAGTACTGATAGACTTGTGTATCTCTTCGAAATTCAACTGCTTAGATTGCACTTCTACTTTCAGAGCATTCATTTAGTAGTTCCAGCATTTTCCTTCATTCTAAATATTATAGATTCTTAATCAGTGCCTATGGAGTAAATGAAAAGAAGAATGAATGAAAGGGAAGGTGAAGAGGGAGAAGGAAGATAGGGAGAGAGGGTAAAATGAATTTTATTCTCACCACTTTGGGTTATATTTTGGTAAGAGACAGAAGTATTTGTTGCACTTAAGTAAACAGTATGGCTAGGATATGGTCTCTGAAATAACCAAAGGTGAAATGTAAATCAAAGTAGAGTTTATATCTTAGAAACTCTGCAGTATTTCTTAAAGGGCTATATTCTCTCTGGTTAAATTTTTAAAAAATATATGTGAGGTGATATATTATATAGAAAAGCTCAACTAAATATTTTAAACATTTGTTTGGAAGTGATCCTATTTCAGAAGTCATTGTTTCAAAGATTATTTTGAGGTACTTTCATCTCTACTCTAACCCTGGATCTAATAATAATAGACATTAATGTGGGTTGTTTAGAAAGAGGTACATGCTATTCTTTCCTTTCAAAGATTAGACAATTTAATGTTTACTATTTTGTGAAAATTTAATGGCGTGTTAAAGAGGATTAGACGGGTCCCTGGGTGGCTCAGTGGGTTAAGCCTCTGCCTTCAGCTCAGGTCATGATCTTAGGGTCCTGGGATTGAGTCCCACATTGGGCTCTTTGCTCAGTAGACGGCCTGCTTCCTCCCTCTCTCTCTCTTCCTGCCTCTGCCTACTTGTGATCTCTCTCTCTGTCAAATAAATAAATAAAATCTTAAAAAAAAAAAAAAGGATTAGAATTTTCTCTCTTTAATTACGAGAAACATTTTCCTTTTCTTCATGTGTTTTGGCTTAAAATAGTCATATGGTCAAATTATTTTCATTTTTAATTTTCCAGCTTGATCTCAGTTTTCTTTGGTTACTCTTCAGGCTTGTTTTGTTCTGATTAAATTAAGCAGTGGTGCTGCATTTAAATTGTGCTTTTCACCCCCTAAAAATGCTAAATTCCAGTAAGTCAGGGCTTTAGGTGTTGGGCAGGGTAGAATTTGCTGTTTAACCTTTCTCACCAAGACCAAAGCATGCAACTTCCAGACAAGGGTGGTATGTTTGTAGAAGTTTTAGAGCCGTATGCATTTTTAAAAACTACAACAGTTTATGTATAAAAAGAAACACTGCATTAAATGAGAACGGATATAGAAAAAAAGGGGGACAGACTAGGGGTGGGAGGAAAAAAAGCTAAACATTGAGAAGAGTTAAATGATAACAAAATGAAGATAGAAATTGATTCATTGGGAAAATATTTATGCACATCACCTATGTGCTGGTCTATGTTCTGATTTCTGGGGATTAGACAATGGACAGAATAGACACCCTTGCCCTCATGCAGTGTATTTTAATTAGCATAGCTAGACAATAAAAAAAGTAAAAAGTTTATATGATGTCAGAGGGTGATAAATGCTGTAAGAAAGAACAGGGAGAGAAAGAATAGATTCAATATAGGGCAGAGACATGTTGCAGTTTTAAATAAGGTGGTCAAAGAATCTAAAAGGGTTAAGTTCCTATGCAATGCTAAGCAATTGCTACTAGTAGTGAAGAGACAAAGGCAGGTATAGGAAAAAAGAAAATGATATTTTGTAACAGGGAAATCCTAAACTGGAGTTGAAGTGGGAAGTAGTCAGAGCTGTTTCCCTCATTGTTTTGCTTTCTTTGCATAGAACTATCGTGTGTGTGTGTGTGTGTGTGTGTGTGTGTGTGTGTGTGTCCTTGAGAATAAATTCTTTCATAGTCTTAAAAATTTCTGTTATCTAGAACATGCCAGTTTGCACACGGGTCCTTCTGCTTCCATTCTAGCCTTTTTACTGTCATGAGTTACTGTTTTAAAATGCTCAACTAGGGGTTGTGTAAAGTAAATTTGGAAAAATAGGTTGATAGCAGATTGTGACATTCATGTTAAATTTGAAATTTATATTAAATTACTGAGTTCTTATATTTTCAGGAAGAAATAAGTTTATATGTACTATTTGCTATTTCCATTCCAAAAATAAAATGTATGGATACTTTGTGGTTTCCCTAATAAAAAGGATACTGACTTAGAAGTGGGCACCATCTGGGTTAGTTCTAAACTGAACAAGATCTAGATTTTCTTTAAATATGTATGAGGCCAGTTAAAGTATTTTGAAAACTGTTTAAAAATACTGTTTTGTTAATCACCAGCTTGTTCTTTTTATGGCTTGTGTATTCTCTGTTAAACCCTTTGCATCTCTTACTCAAAGTTTTTACTATGAGCTGTACCTCAGGGGTGCCTAGGTGGCTCAGTCCTTAAGCATCTGCCTTCAGCTCAGGTCATGATCCCAGAGTCCTGAGATTGAGCCCCACATCAGACTCCCCACTTAGTGAGGAGCCTGCTTCTCCCTCTTCCTCTGCCTGCTTCTTCCCCTATGTGTGTCCTCCGTCAAATAAATAAATACATAAAATCTTAAAAAAAAAAAAGCTGTACCTCAGAAAGGAGGAAAGAGATATCAGTTTAAAGATCTTTGTGATATTGAATTATTAAATATGCCATGTATGTGGCACATACATGGCATATTTAATAATTCAATATCTGTATGTGTATGAGGGGAGATGTGAGCAAGGAAGCATTTACATGGAAAGTTTGGTAATAATTCTGCAATGTGAGAATGAGGATGTTAATAAACGCAGATGCAGTCTGAGGAGTGAGGTTTAATAGTTGTCATATTATTCCAGGAAGACTTTGGAAACATTTTTTTTTTCCCTCTTAGAAATTGGTTTGTTACTTTTCTCTGTAGTTAATTCTAAAGAAATAATAATTTTAGAAGAACTGCCAGTTCAGGAGCATTGCTTCCATACTGCAGTTGTTAGGGTGTGGAAAAGTGGTAACATTCCTATCAATGCTGAAGATGTTTAGTACAGAAAATCTGACAGTTTCTGCTAATGGGGGTCACAGAAAGCTCAAGAAACAGAACAGTAATATTGGAAAACTCTTGGCGAAAATGTGTGTATGTGCTTACCCAAGGTCTAGACTAGTATAATCAGATGTGGACAATGGACTGTAATGTAGTTATGGGAGAGGGTTGTCATCATTACTGTTATTTATTGAGCCTCTAGCGTGAATCTTTTCTAGTTGGTCACTTGATAGGGCTGTTTGTTTCCTAAGGCTGACACAAGCATTTTTTTCTCCTTGCACTGTAGATATAAATTATACATAGTTTTTCTTCTTAACATTAAAATATGTGTATCATTTTGTGCTCTGCATTTAGAGATCTAATCTACTATACAGTGAACCTAATGTTTTGAGACTGATTATAATTAAAACTCTATCTCTAATCTTTACTGGAAATAATAGTTTGTACAACTATTAGATAAAATTACAGTTACTAAATGCTATATAATTTGTATATTTAGGAAAATATGCACACAGATGGGAAAAGAATTGATCCCTTAGAAAAGCAAAAAGAAAACCCCTATTCATTTAGCTATCTTACTTTAATTTTTGAAGTAATTTTTATTTTTTCCATAAGGAGAGGAAAAGTCGTATTTGTGAGTCTAAATGGGAGGTGTGTAATTTAAAAGCATTTTGTAATTATCGAGGGAAAAAGTGCTTCCTTTCTTATGTGAATGTAATATTAAATACCTTATGCATAGCCTAGTCAAGTTTCGTAATATTAAGGTTATACAGTAATATTCTGTATGATGTGGTGAAAATGTTGCAAACTTAAAATTCTGATATATTTATGTCAACCTAAATGCTCTAGAGTTTTGCTTTTAAATACTTAGATAAATTTAGATACTTGAGAATATTTACTTTAGAGCATTGCCACAAACTATCCATTTATCAAATAATGACTGTGTACAGCTAAATAGTACCTCTTAGGTGCTATGGTTGATAAAAAATAATTAAATGATGTGCTCTTTTAATCAGCTGTCATCTGATAGTGAAAATAAAGGAATAGCAATCAAATAGAATTTTCCTGATACTGTATAAACAAGTGTATACTATATATATATATATATGTGTGTGTGTGTGTGTGTGTGTGTGTGTGTGTGTGTGTGTAAAATAAACATTAGGTATAAGATTTACAAAAATCAAAGTCTTTGTAGAAGAGAATTGCAGAATATTACTTAGAGGGAAAGAGGACTGAATTGGAGCTTATAGAAATTGAAATTTTGGATGTATAGAAAGGACAAAATAACAGACGTGGGGGTAGTTTTGGCACTCAGTTTCTATCATTTGTTTAGTACCTATTTATTGATTGTATCCTACATGCCAGACACTCTTGTGGAATCTGAGGATAAAGCTGTGAGTAAGATTCAACTGTCATGGAGGAGAGGATTAATAATAAACATGTTAGTGAACAAATAATTCAGATAGTAATAAATGCTTAGAGGAAAACAAAGCAAGATTATGAGGGTGTAGAGGGGAAAGTTTATAGGGAGGCCAATATATTGAGTGTTTAGAGAAGATTTGAGGAGTGACACTTGATTTGAATGAAGTAGCCAGTCATTTTGAGATCTAGGTCACAACATTTTAAGGTGAGGAAATAGCAAAAACAAAGGCCTTGAGTAGGCAATGATGTTTGTTTATTATTGAAATAAAAAGCTCGAGTGGCTGGAACAAAATTTGTAAGGGAGAGGGGTTTAGAAATACTAGAGGTATTGAGGTTTAAGGTCACATTAGGGCCCTGTAAGCTGGGATAAGAAATTTGGATTTAATCTTGTTCAGTAAGAATACATTGAATAGTTTTAAGGAGAGGAGTGGCATGATACGAGTTTTTGGTTTTTGTTTTGTTTTTTTTGACGGTGACATTTAACTTAAGTGTTTTCTAATTTTAATT
Organism: Mustela erminea; assembly: GCF_009829155.1. Lineage (NCBI taxonomy): Eukaryota > Metazoa > Chordata > Mammalia > Carnivora > Mustelidae > Mustela > Mustela erminea. The sequence continues at coordinate 24,209,765 of NC_045615.1, read as the reverse complement.
AATTTTTAGCATAGATTTTACCAACTTAACCATCTTAAAGTGTATGGTATGGTAGCATTAAGTATAGCCACATAGTTCTGTGACTGTCTCTACCATCCATCTCCAGAACTCATTTTATCTTGCAGAACTGAAACTCTACATGCATTAAATAACTTCCCATTCCTCCCTCCCCATCAACCCCTGGCAAACACCACTGCGCTTTCAGTCTCCATGAATTTGACTTCTCTAGGTACCTTGTATAAGTGAAATCATAACAGCATTTATCCTTGGTGTCTGACTTTATTTACTTAGCATAATGTCTTCAAGATTCATCTATGTTGTAGCACATGTCAGAATTTCCTTTTATTTCATTGTGTTTATATACCACATTTTATTATTCATTCACGCATTGGTGGACACTGGGTTGCTTCTACCTTTTGGTTTTTGTGAGTAATGCTGCTAATCTCTGCTTTTAATTCTTTTGACTTTAAACCCAGAAGTGGAATTGCTGGATCATATGATCCATATGTGATCATTTTAATTTTTTTGAGGAGTTGCCATAATGCTTACCTTAGTGGGGGCACAATTTCACATTCCCACCACCAGTGTGTAAGAGTTTCCGTTTCTCCATTTCCTTGCTAACATTAATTGTTTAATCCTAGGACTTACATAAGTGGACTTAGGTGCTATTTATTGAAGTAATAAAAAAGAGAGGTAGAGATAGGGAAAGAGGTTTTATTGAAGATGGGTAGATAGAATCAGGAGTTCCATTTTGGAAATGTTAAATTTGAAATGCCCACTGGGTATTCATGTGAAGATTTCAGTTGGACAGTTGGTTGTATGAGTTGACAATACAGGGAACCAAGAGATACAGGGTTAGAGATACATGAATCAGCATGTAGGTGAGATTTAAGGGGCACAGGATGGATGAAATAATTTGGATAGAGAAGAGAGCACAGAACTGTGCTCTGGGACACAACAAAATGTAGAGGTAGTACAGAGGAGACAGGAAAGGAGAAAGTGAATAAGCAGCTAGTAAGTAAGGGGAAAACCAGGAAACTGCTAAATTGTGTTGAAGAGGCTAGAAGAAAATGTTTTAAGAACCTTAAGGTACTTACCAAAGTTACCTTACTATTTACATGTAGTCCTACCTTCCTAGTGAGATGGTAAACACCTTGTGGACAGTTTTATGCATCTTTGTGTTCCTCGCATTTAATAGCCTAGAATTGCCTGGCATCAGTGAGTATGCAGAGAATTTATTTTCCCAACAAGCACTGCTGGACACCATCTATGCCTGGGGATACAAGGATAAATTACATAGGGTTGGTGCAATCTGGAATGTAAGATAATTGAGATGGTTTTTTACAGAATGATACGATGTAGTAAGTTCCACAAAAGAGACATGCACACCTTGGTAGAGGATTAGTTCTGTTGAGGGAAAACAGATGTAGGATCAGGAAAGGTTTTATGTAGTTGACTTTTGAATTTTGCTTTGAGGGATTAGTGAGATAGGCAAGGTAGAATAAGAAATGAGGTCATTCCTTGCTGAGAATAGTAGGAACAGATGCAAAGAGTATAAAATATAGGGTGTAATGCTTGAGAAAGCAGTCTTAGAGTATAAAAGAGTAGCAGAAGGGAACTTGGTTTGTAAACCATGCAAAGATGCTAGCTTTTTCTTGTAGATCTTGGGAAGATAGTTAAAACTTTTGATCAGGTTTTGGTGAAGCATTGGCTAGAATAATAAAACTAATGGAAAGAAGTTTGATTGGTGGCTATTGTAATGATTGCAGCCATGATGTTGAGTGCCTGAGGAGGACTGGAAAGTATTACAGAGAGAAACAGCCTTTCTTTTTTTTTTTTAAGGTTTTATTTATTTGTTTGAGAGAGAGCGAGTGAGAGAGAACACGAGCAGGGAGGGTAGCTGTGGGCAGAGGGAGAAGCAGGGTTCTCCTGAGCAGGGAGCCCGATGCAGGGCTGGTACTCAGGATCCTAGGATCACAACCTGAGCTGAAGACAGACATTAAACCAACTGAGGCACCCAGGTGTCCCTTTCAGTGTTTTGTTTTGTTTTTAAATTTTTAATTAAAAAAAATTTTGAGGAGTACATAATCATCTTTGCTTCTACTGAACTATGATACCTATATGTACCTATGTAGTAATTATTTAATTATCTCTTGTTGCCTAACAAATTACCACAAACACTGTGGTTTATTATTTATTTATTTGTAAATATTTGAGAGAGAGAGAGTGTGCAGTGGCGTGGGGTGGGGTCAGAGGGAGAGGGAGAAAGAAACTCCGATGGACTCCTTACTACGCATAGGGCTTCATCTTACCACTAAGATCATGACCCAGAGATCACAACTGAGCCAGAACCAAGAGTGAGACACTTAACTGACTGCACCATCCAGGCGCCCTGAAGTTTAAAAACAACATGTATTTCCTGTCTTAAAATTTTTCAGGGTCAGGTGTTTGGGTACAGCTCAACTGGATACTCTACTTAAAATTCTCCACATTTGTAAAGGTGTTGTCCAAGCTGTGTTCCTCTCTGGAACTTGGATTCCTCTTCTGAGCCTACATTGTTGGCATAATTTAGTTTCTTTCAGTTGTAAGACTGAGTGAGATCCCCGTTTTCTTGCTTGGTGTCACTAGCATCCAATCTCAGCTCCTAAAGGCTGCCTTTAGCACTTCATCATATGGTCCTCTCACAACATGGTAGCTTTCTTTTTCAAGGATGGCTGGAGAATTTCTGTGGTTTGCTAAAGCAGAGTCTTCTAATGTAACCTCTTTAAGGAATGACTATCTCAACATCTTTGCTATATTCTGTTTCCTAGAAGCAAGTCCCAGATTTTCCCAGATTAAATTCAGAAGACGACCTTGGCTCATTGGAGGTTACTTTAGAGTTTGTTTATCACAGCATTTATATTAGAGTTTAAAGCTGGAAGGAAACTCAAGAGTATTCTCTTCTCCCCAACTAAAATATAAGAAAAACTTGTCTCCGGTGATTAGCCTAGTCTTTATAGCATAATAGATGTTGCATAGATATTTGATAGTGATTCAAAAGACAGGGAATTATGTACAAACATGTTAAAAGATCAGAAGACATACTCAGTTATTTTTTTTTTTTTTAAAGATTTTATTTATTTATTTGACAGAGAGAGAGGCAGGCAGAGAGAGAGAGAGAGAGGGAAGCAGGCTCCCTGCTGAGCAGAGAGCCCGATATGGGACTCGATCCCAGGACCCTGAGATCATGACCCGAGCCGAAGGCAGCGGCTTAACCCGCTGAGCCACCCAGGCGCCCCGACATACTCAGTTATAGTGTAGATGAAATGATTAAAGCTTGATTTTTAGGACATTAGCTGTGAAATACAGAGCATAAATTAAACCTGGAAATACTATAGAGAAGTACTGACAATGTTTGCTGATTGATTAGGGGCCTGTAGGAAGGTGGTAGGGAAGAGGGAGGAGAAGAGAATAACTTTGAGGTTGCTTGGTTAGGGACTGGGAAGATGGTGTATCTTTGACTAATCAATTCAATTAATGTTTGAGTGCTATGAGGCAATATATTGATGTTAATTCATGATGTGGTTTTTGGTCTCTGGAGAGAAACTAAGAAGCACAAACCAGTATTTCACGTTTATACTCATGAAAGCCCTTGCTTTCTCTGTCTGTAGAGTTGTAGGAGGTTATTCATTAGCTGATTTTAAACTTGCACTAGGGATTGTTTTTTATCTGTAATGTCTGAATGTGTACTGTTTAATAGCATTTGAAAAATACCCTAATGATTTTACCCCCAAATCACAAGACATTGCCTTAACTTCTAAAGTGGCTGGGTTATAGTTTCAGGATAATGGAGAGGGTCTGACAGATTTGGAATCAAACTATAAAGAGTGTATATGAACTTAACAGAGATATGGAGGGTTACCCTGGTGGCTCAGTTCTTGGTTTTGGCTTAGGTCATGATCTTAGGGTCCTGAGATCGAGCCTTGAGTCAGGCTCCATGCTAGACATGAAGTCTCCTTAAGATTCTCTATCTCCCTCTCCTCCTGCCTCTCCCCCCACTCACGAACATGTGCTCTCCCTCTTCTTTCTCCATAAAACCAAGCAACAACCAAATAGAGATATGGAAAAAGTGGTAGAAGAGCATAAAGCTTTTCTATTTTCTATAAATATCTTCTGTTTTTCTTTCTTTTAGTTATTCCTTATCTTAAAACTTAAAAGAATAGAGAATTACAAAGAGGAGAGCATAAAGCCCTACTTTTTAGAGCAGGGACTGGCATACTTTTTTGTGAAGGGCCATGTAGTAAATATTTTAGACTTTGTGGGACATTTAGTCTGTGTCACTGGTGCTCAACTTGTTGCAGAGTTATGATGTTAGGACCACCATCGATAATAAACAAATGGGTATGTCTTTGTTCCAATTAAAAAAAAAAAAACCACTGGTAGGCCAGATTTGGCCTAATGCCCTATTTTGCTGACCTCATTCTAGGTAAATGGCAAATTTGTAGTATTTTCTTTCATATGTTTTCCAAGCTCCCATCGTACATAATATACTTTTAATTTTCTTTTCTCACTTAACAACATATTGTTGTAATCCTTTTGTTGTCAACTCAGAAGACTCTGTCTCATTATAGGTTTGCATATTTTGGTTCTTTTAGTTTTTCACTTTTATAAACAGTATTTTAGTGAAATTCCTTGTACACACACACATATATTTCTGTACTTTGTTCTTATGGTAACTAGGAGTAGTGTAATGATTGCATTGTATCAAAGTCTATGCATATTTTATTGACATTTTGATTAAAATATTGCTACAAAGACAGGTACCCCATGATATGACAATGGGTCTTTGTTATCTGATATCTGTTCATAGACATGCCATTGTTGATAACTTTTGTTGGGTCTGACTTTTGAAGGTAGGCATTGTCTAGTTGCAGTTTAGTCCCCTAGACTATTAAATTAAAACAATAATCCTAATCTGGCTTTCTTTCTAATTCCTTTTAAAGAAAGAAAGAAGTTTAGAAGACCTATAGTAAACTTGTTCCAGAAGGATTGAATTTATATGAAATGAATCATTTTGTTAGTATTCGTCATAGGTAAATGGTGTTGTGGAAATATTCATCAAAATGTTCTTATATCCAGGGTATTTTGCTGGGAATTTTAGAACTCTGTTATCATTTCTAAAGTTCCATATGAGTCATTACATGTAAGGTCTTAAGTAGCATCAAAGGTAAACCATCTCTTAAGCTCTTGCCTTGTACCATAGATGAGTTTGTTTATTTATTTTTAAGATTTTATTTATTTATTTATTTGAGAGAGAGATTGAGAGAGAGTGAGCATGCATGAGATGGGGGAGGGCCAGAGGAAGGAACAGACTCCCTGTTGAGCAGGGAGCCCAATGTGGGACTCAGTCTTGGGACTCCAGGATCATAACCTTAGCAGAAGACAGTTGCTTAACCAACTGAGCCACCCAGGTGCCCTGTAGATGAGTTTAAAAAATCTTTTTATATAAGATAATTCATATAGTATATATTCTTTTGTACTTTTGCCCAACATTGTTATTGAAATTAATTTTGTTTTGTATAATATTAGTTGGTTCTTTTGTTACTGCATAGTGTTTTGTTATTTCAATATTCTGGTTTTTTTTTTAAACTCTTAGTAAGCATTTCAGTAGTTCCTGGTCTTGGCTATTATAAGTAAAGTTGCTATATACCTTTTTTTCATCTATTTTGAGATTATGAGAGTCCCTGTTTGTTTATATCCTTGGCAGAATTTGACAGTAACTTTTTTTTTTTTTTTACATATAGTAATTCTGGTGGGATGTACTATAGCTTATGGTTTTATTTGTATTTCCCTGGTGACTAGTGGATTTTTCATGGATTTATTTGACTTTTGGAAATCTTTTGTGAAGTGCTTGTGTACTTTGCTCGTTTTTAAAAAAAATTATTATTGTCTTTGATTTGTAAGAATTTCTTATATATTTAAGTTAGTAAGTTCCTTGTTGACTATAGGTATTCTAAATGTATTCTCCCTTCCAAAAGTTTGTCTTTTAATTCTCTTAATGGTGGCTTTCAATAAGCACAGATCTTTAATTTTAAAGAAGGCCAGTTTATCAGTGTTTTTTCTTTATGTTGTATTTTGTGGGTTTTTTTCCCCCCGAGAAATCTTTGTCATTAAAGATACTGTGTGATCTTATGAAAGCTTCTAGGAGTGTTTAGGTCTTGTCTATGACCCATTTAGAATTGATTTGTTTGTTACGGGTTGAAATAGAAGTCAAGGTTAATTTTGTTTGTATGATTAATCTAGTACCAGTTATTGAAAAATCCCATCTTTTTCCTCCTTAATGCAAAAGTGCCTTTATCTTAAATCTGGTGAGCATATATGTGTGAGTCTGTTTCTGGATGTTCTCTTCTGATTCACTGGTCTGTTCATCTGTGTTTTCCTAGGACTACACTGTCTTGATTAATATATCATTCTAATGAGTCCTAATATTTGGTGGTATTAGTCCTCTGTTAAGATTATGATTATTGTTATCTCTCCTCTTTCTTCCTTCTCTTTCTTCCTCCTCTTTAAGAATGTCTCAGCTTTTCTTTGTTCTTTACATTTTCATATAACTGTTAGAATCAACTTCTCAAATTCCATAGAGAGACCTGCTAGAATGGGACTTATTATAGCTGTACATCACTTTATGGAGAATCGATACCTTAACAATATTGAGACTTTCATTTTCATGAACAAGGTATGGTCCTTCTTTAATTCTTTTTGTATATATATGGAATTCTAGACATTTGGTTAGTTCCTACATATTTTGATGATTTTTAATGTTTTTCAAAGTAGTACTTAAAATTATTTCCACTTTTTGGGTAACTATTAAGCAGAGTGTAGTAGATTTTAATTCTTATTTTGTATATCACTTGTGGTGATCTAAATCACTTCAACCTAGTGATCTCTAATTTTGGTTCTTAAAGCCAACTTCTTCTTACATTAATAAAGGTACATTAGTCTTCTTTCACTATTTTTTAAATTGTTTATCTTTTTGAAAAATGACTTTCAACATTTGTGCAACCTTATATTGAAACTGTGTTATGTTTAAACAGCACATACTTTAAAAAAATGTACCTGACAATATTGTGTCATTACATCTGTTTACTTTCTATATTTTCCTCATGTATTTAGCCTAAAACTTACCTTCTTATTATCTGTGTCCTTTTTGCTTGCTGCATGTTTTTTGTGTTTCTTTCTTCTTTCTTTCTTTTTTTTCCCCTTTCTTTTAAGCTAAATGATTTTCTTATTCAGTTTTTTTTCTATTAGTGTATTGGTCATATGTTATTTTAGATGTCTTTTGTGGTTGCCTAGGGATTGAAACATGAATATTAGAGTTGTTAACATCTTAAATAAATTGGTTCTTTCACCAGTTCATGGACATGAAAGAACATTACAACACTAATTCCCTTTAATTTCTCTTGCTTTGACTGCTGTTGTATATTTTAACATTATGATATTTTTGAATTTTAGAAGTCATTATTATAATTGTTACATTCATTATTCTTTTAGATTTACCTGTTGACTTTTGTTTTCTACCTCCCTTGTGTTAAATCAATCTGATACTATTTTCCTTGTCTGAAAAACTCCCTTTAATTTGGGTTGTCTATTGACAATTTCTCTGTTTTGTTTCTCATTGAATGTGCTTATTTTGCTTTTGCTTGAGAGGAAAAATTTTTCCTTTGTCCTCTTAGGTTCTTATTTGGGGGTCTGTGAATCATCCTGACAAAATTGCCAAGAGAAAAGATTTTTTTTTAAAAAATTCATGGATATTTAAGAGAAGTCATAGAAAAATGTGACTCAAGAAAGACTTTAAATTTTGAGGTTTATACCATCTTAATAAGTGAGGATGAAGAGAGAAGGGCATTGAGGGAAAAACAAATGACTTTAAGGAAAGATAAATGGACCCTTAGGAGAATAGATGGGAGGTAAGATCGTTTTGAGACAGTGTGTCTTTAGGCAATTTCTTCTCCAGGTGCTGACTTCTAAGTCTCTAGATAATAGGCATATTTCTTTCTTGGTTGCGAAACTTCAGTGGAGAGGACTTGTGACAGATGAATTCTTTTGGGAGACTGTGCTTCTAGGCAGATAATGGGAGTTCAGAAAAAAGACTCTTCACAGTGGTATATTTTGGATACTTACATTTTTATTTTTAAAATATATTTTGGGGTAACTGAGGGTTGCTGGGGGGAGGGGGTTTGGGAGAAGGGGGTGGGATTATGGACATTGGGGAGGGTATGTGCTTTGGTGAGTGCTGTGAAGTGTGTAAACCTGGTGATTCACAGACCTGTACCCCTGGGGATAAAAATATATGTTTATAAAAAATAAAAAATTAAAAAAATATATATATTTTGGGGTATAGAATTCTTAGCTGCTATTTTTGTTTAGCACTTGATAGAGATTATTGCATTCTTACCTGGCTTCCTCAATCTTATTCTTACTCTTTTGAAGGCATGTAGGTACCCTTACCTCTTCCACTTTCTCCCTCCCTCTGGCTTTTATGATTATTTTCCTTTGACAGTTTTATTATGACTAGACTATGTATGCTATTCTTCGATCCTCCTTGGCCTTTGTAGAACTTCAACATATGGCTCAATGGCTTTCCTCCCAAATTTTCAAAAAAATATTTCCCATTATCTCTTCAAATGCTGCTCCTTTTGAATTATTTGTCTTTTTTCCTTACTCCAGATACACTCATGTTAGACCTTTTTACCATGTTCCATATATCTGTTTTTTTGGGTCAGATTTTCATCATTTTTCTTACCCTGTGGTTCTGTTTAGTTGTTATTGATTTATTCTTCAGTTAAGTACTTCTTTATTTGAGTTTAATAAGCTGGTAAATCCATTCTTAATTTCATTTTTGTTTTGTTCAGTACTTTAACAGTTTCCAATCTCTACTGGAATTCTTTTTCTTAGAATCTATTGTCATGAACTGGTAACTACATTTTTTTCAATGTTCAGGTATGAAACTTTACTGTCTTATTTGTCTTGCGTTGTCTTCTATTTGGTTTTCAATTCTTTCTTACCTCTCTTTATTCCTGTTAATTGGTGATTGACTGTTTGAAATTATATTTAAAATTACAGGAGTAAAATGTAAGTCTATAGGTAATGATATCCTCGTCTAGGGATTTCCTTTTGTTTTCTGATAACCAGTTAGTCCGGGTGTTGATTATGTTAATTTAGGACTGAGATGATTCAAGGCTAGAGTTTTCAAAATTTTATATAAGAGTTGGCCTTTCTCCTGTGTTGGTATATCTGTTTCTTTTCTCTTTACCTTGTGAGATTTTGAAATTTTTGTTTAGCTTTTCGGCTCCCTCATAATCTAAGTACCGATCACTATAATGTTATTTGAGTGTCTGTTTTAAGTGTCTATGAGGACTGGTCTTTGCTGTTTCCTAGGGTATACTTGGGTTCCTTCTGTAAGCCTGGATAATCTACTAGGTTCCATATACCTTGACAGCTTATCACATTCAGTTTTTGTCTCGCTAGCTCTGTAAGACTAACTCTGTTTTGCTTTTCTATTTCTGCATCTGAAAAGTAAATGTTTCAATAAAAAAGTCATGCTGAACGTCATCTGTGTGCTTTCTTCTCTAGGATCTTGGCTCCTTAAATCCCGGCTGCCTTGTAAACTGTCTAGTTCCTTAAAAAAAGATTAAAACACAAATATAATCCAGCACTTTTAGTTTTTTCAGATAGCTAGTTGGATGAAAACTAATCTACTATTGCCAGAAGGATAACTTTTTGCTATTATAATCTTCAGTTATTTAGTGTGAAATAAGGGTACTTCATTGGGTATGGTGATAGGAGAGTAAACATCCTTTCCTTCCCCAAATAACAAGATACTTTGACTCTGAGCATTGATTAATCATATATGTTGTGTGTGTATACATTTATTTATTTGACAGTATTCATCTCTTTGTAGGTTGCTTAGCCAAACAATGAAGGATCATCTAGTAAGAGTAGCAAATGAAGCTGAATTTATCCTGAGCAGGCAACGAGCAGAGGATATTCACAGACATGCAGAATTTGAGGTAGGTAAAACATATGGTTGGTGTGAGGAAGTTGCCATTTTTAATGGTAATTGTGGGAAACCGCATGGGTAAAATGGTCTAAGCAAACATATATCATCAAAAAATTAAATACTAATTTTTGAGAGTCATGGGAGATTCTGGGAAGATAGTACACGTTTCTGTAGCCCTCTCTTCTCAACTCCTTTTTATCTACAAGTTGCTCATGGCAGCTTCTGTGTTTGGTTGACCTGATCTTAACCATGTAAGTGGGTTTGGCTCTGGTAGTTTTCCTTTAATGTGAGTTAGTGAAGAACTTCTGCCCTCCCTGGGCAAGGCAGAGCTAGTTAACCAGAAGTGACAACCAAGCAGAAATGAAAATTGCTTTAGTAGAAAAAACACCTTCCAGGTTCTAGGGAGAAGCTGAAACTCAGAGGCATGAAGTTTCTTAACCTTTGAGGTTTGAGACCATGCTGTTATTTGTAGCTGAGGAAATGAGGGAGAATACAGCTTTCTTTTTGAGTCCTCACAGGGGCAACAAGTGACAGACCCATCGTGGCACCACTGCTTCTCTTGGCAGTTGTGCATGAACATGTGTAACGAACGTGAAATCACAGAGGAAATTAATGGTGCGATGGGTATATAAATTACCAAAATTCACACTTAAAGTGAAGTAGAAAATTTGACAAGAACATTTGCTAAGAATTAGAAAAGAAAAAATTAACAAGGACCTTCTGGGTTCTTTAGAAAATGTTAAAAACAGATAATTCAAATGTTGCTGATATTCTCTGGTACCTTAAAAAAGATACACTCGCAGGATTTTATACAACTGTCACAACATGAAACTCTAGAGGACCAATTTCATTTAAGAATATGGATGCAAAATTCTAACTAAAACTTGAACCAACAATTTAACAACACGATGTGTTGTCCACTTAGAATTTACTCATGGAATCCAAGTGTGTCCACTTAGAATTTACTCATGGAATCCAAAGATGGTTTAATGTTAAGATATTTACCCATAAAATAAATTATTATCAACAAATTAAAAATAGAAAAATCATGTGAAGGTATCAATAAATATAGAAAGAAGTATATGATAAATTTTAGCAGGCAGCCTTACTGTATATAACAATTTGAATATGATAAAGACTTATTAAACATCATTTTCAATAATGAAAGCCATTTTTATTAAAATCAGGAAAAGAAAAGTGATTTCCACTATCACCGTTATATAACATTTTCTGATGTTTTGTAAATGTAAGATATAGTTAATATAAATGGTAGAAAAGAAGAAATAATAATAATTCCAGATAGCTAATGCTATAGGAAAAGTTGAGAGATTCTTGAAAATTTTTCTACCAGATTTAATAGGGACTTCAGTCAAATTATTGGACATAAGATGTTGTACATAAGCAATGAATCATGGAACACTGCATCAAAAACCAATGATGTATTTTATGTGACTAACATAGCACAATTCAAAAAAGATAAATATGCAAAAAAATAATATATGTTTGATGAATAGCAAGCAATAGTCACTAAGAATGGAAATCATTAATACAGTCTATAGTTAAGAAAAATACTATTTTGGGTCAAGTTCTATAAGAATGCACAGATACTATTTGGAACAAAACTATAAAAGCTTAATACAAAACAAAATATAAGCTACTGGAAATTCATTCTATGCTGGGTGGTATATGTTGCTCTGTGTGTGTGTATGTGTGAAGGGAACAGACAGAATCACTCTTTTTTATTTTGAAATAAATTGATACTTAAAAGTCGTAAGAGTGCTATAAGAACTCTTGTTCACCCCTCTTCTAGATTCTGTGATTCTTAAAGTTTTATTACTTTATTTTTAAAGTTCTTTTATTTTTTATTAATTATTTTTATTAACATATATTATTTGCCCCAGGGGTACAGGTCTGTGAATTGTCAGGCTTACACATTTCATAGCACTCATATCACTTACCCTCCCCAATGTCCATATATTACTTTACTCTTCTCCCTCTTTTTTGTTCTTTTGAATTTGAGAGCAAGCTGAAGTCATAGTGATCTTCTGTTTTTAATTTCTTCAGTGAAAATTTCCTATGCATGTTCTCTGTTTTAATTCTGCACAGTTCTGTATATTCTACACATTATTACATCAGAAAATTAATGTTGGTTATAACCAGTATAAGTGGTTATTATTTAATCTACAGGCTTATTCATGTTTTCTGCATAATGTCCTTTATAGTCAAAATGAGATGATTTTAATGTCACAAAAATGTCAGTTTTTCTCACATACATAAATTCAGTGCAATATCCATTACTATACCATTCATTAGAAAAACAGTGGAGTAATTTGACACTTAAATATCCATTTCAAAATGTCCAGATATTAAATACTTCCAAATTATATATTCAGATATCCAAATATCCAGATAAAATGGGAAAATAAATGCTTTTATACAGCTGTGAGATTTATGAAAAGAGAATATTGAAGATGTACTTGCCTTTCCAGATATTCAGTACTAATTAATGCTATAAAAGATAGCATATACAAAAAAAAAATCTTCCCTATAGTATAAGGAAAAAGACATGAAAGATGACACTATATTTTAGGAAAATATTTGGAAAGCTATAAAAATGGAACTAAGGCATATGAGGGAAATTTCTAACCAAGACAGGCACTTAGAAACTGTGAAAGTAAACAGCTGTTACTATAGATAGGAGGAAAGATATCAACAATATATAAAGATATAATGGAGTGTGGAAAGACTATTAGATTAATATGTTCACTATATTAATAATTTTTATGAAATGATGAGCAAAAAATAACCCAAGGACATACACTCAGAGGATTTGAATAGGAATTTCACTGAAGAATGTAAGTAACCAGTAACATATAAAATGATACTCAAAAACACAAATATTAAAGGAAATGCAAATTTCAGAAATCATGATCTTTCACTTCTCTGTTCTCATATTGGGATAAAGTAGAGTGATAAGTAAATAGGGTGATGTACTGCTAAAGGAGATAGGGGAGATGGAGAGTGATATTTTTTTAGATGTATAGTAGAAATGTACATTTTAAGTGTTAAAATAAGGCATTATGGCCATACGTATTTTGATAATTATATAGATGCACACAAATACTCATTTAGACTCAATCTATCTTTTGGAAATAAAAAGTGCTAGTATATAAGGATATACAAAGAAGGCTCTTTATTGCACATTGTTTATAAACTCTAACAGATAAAACTGAGGAAAAACAGAAGGAAAAGTCTCTATGACAAAGAACAAAACAAAACAACCCAGTAGTTTCTCAAAGAATAGGAGGTTGGTCAATTATGAAAAAATTATGTGATCAATGGCTTATTTTTTTAAATAAGAGCTTTATTCATGTCAATCTTGAAAAATTTCATATTTCAATTTGCAGCCTGTTACGAAAGATGAGGACATTAGTCCTCTCATATTTTTTTCTTCACTTACCAGTTTTAAAAGTTATACTTTAATTTTGATATTGTCTCAATGTACAACATTCATGTTTTACAGTCACAATTCTTTTTTTTTTTTTTTTTTAAGATTTTATTTATTTATTTGGCAGTGATTACAAGTAGGCAGAGAGGCAGGCAGAGAGAGAGGAGGAAGCAGGCTCATTGCCGAGCAGAGAGCGCATTTCGGGGCTCAATCCCAGGACCCTGAGATCATGACCTGAGCTGAAGACAGAGGCTTTAACCCACTGAGCCACCCAGGTGCCCCTACAGTCACAATTCTGATAGTACTTGAGTGATTGAAAATATTTAAAAGGAATCAGTACCCCCTTTTATTAGTCATAGTTTATTAAATCTAGGCTTCTTTATTTTTTAATTTATTTACTTTTAAAGATTTAATTTTATTAAATTTATTTATTAATTTATTTGACACAGAGAGAGAGAGAGAAAGAGTGCAAACAATACAGGGGGAGTGGCAGGCAGAGGGAGAAGCAGGCTCCCCCTGAGCAGAGCACTTGATGTAGGGCCTGATTCCAGGATCCTGTGATCTTGACCTGAACTGAAGGCAGACACTTAACAGGCTGAGCCACCAAGGGGCCCCTGGGCTCCTTCTTTAGACTCAATTCATGTTTGGCTAGGTTTCCTAATTTTTTCACCATACAAGGGTTCATGTGTGCTGTACACTGAACATTTTTTCATGTTTAAGAACATTTGCCTTCTCTCTTTTTTTAAAAATTTTTTTTATTAATTAATTTATTTTCAGAATAACAGTATTCATTATTTTCTCACCACACCCAGTGCTCCATGCAATCCATGCCCTCTATAATACCCACCACCTGGTACCCCAACCTCCCACCCGCCCCGCCAGTTCAAACCCCTCAGATTGTTTTTCAGAGTCCATAGTCTCTCATGATTCACCTCCCTTTCCAATTTATCCCAACTCACTTCTCCTCTCTAACACCCCTTGTCCTCCATGATATTTGTTATGCTCCACAAATAAGTGAAACCATATGATAATTGACTCTCTCTGCTTGACTTATTTCACTCAGCATAATCTCTTCCAGTCCCGTCCATGTTGCTACAAAAGTTGGGTATTCATCCTTTCTGATGGTGCCTTCTCTCTTTATAGTTGAATGACATCCTGATGAGTTTACTGTTCTTGGCTAACACATGCAATCCTATAGAATTTTGTAGACATTCCTTCTTTGTCTTCTGGCTTTAAATGTCCTTTCAGAGGAATTTGAGATCAGTCTGATATTAGCCCTCAATCGATTATTTGCTTCTATTCTGTCTGAGATTTCTTTATTTGCCCATGAAGTTCATCTCCATAACGGCAGTATGATTCGGTATTGAACATCATTTATCAGATTTTCCTGGAACGTGGTATTTTGTTATTATCTGCAAATTCACATTTTTCTTTCAGGTCTTGAAGTTAAATTTCGAAATATATTTTTTAAGGTTTTTCAAAATTTATTTATTTGAAAGAGAGAGTAGAGCTAGCAAGAGATGACATGAGTCAGCAGAAGGGGCAGAGAGAGAGGGAGAAGTGGACTCCCCCACTGAGCAGGGCATCTGGTGCGGGGCTTGATCCCAGGACCCTGAGATCATGACCTGAGCAGAAGGCAGGCGCTTAACAACCGAGCCAGGGCATCCTTGAAATATTTTTTCAATTTTATTTTCTTCTTCTTTAGTTAACAACACACTCTATGTCAGATATATATCTTTTTGTCTTTCATATCTATCTATCAGTTATTTCTTGTTGTACCTTCTTTGATCTCTAGCCATCAGCAATTAAATTTTTAGTGTTTCATTTTGTTTGTAATGCCTGATGTTTGTAGTTTATTAGTCTCTAATGATTTTTTTTTTTTAAGATTTCATTTATTTATTTGACAGAAAGAGCCAGAGGGAATGGCAGAGAGAGAGGGAGAAGCAGGCTCCCCGCTGAACAGGGAGGCTGATGCTGGGTGCCATCCCAGGCCCCTGAGATCATGACCGGAGCTGAAGGCAGACTTAACCATCTGAGTCACCCAGGTGCCCCCAAAATGAAAATACTCTTGAGAATAGAAAGAAAAGAACAAAGGAATAAGCAAAAGATGTTCAGTATTGTCCACATCTTCAGACAAAATAACTTCCAATTTCAAAGCTTTTTTATAGATCCAGCTATGATATGCTCAATAAGAAAATAAAATTCGTCCTTGTAACAGTATAAAGACTGGCTAATACCTTTCTCTGTTTTATTTTTATTTTTTTTTTAAAAATTTTGTTTATTTATTTGACAGGCAGAGATCATATGTAGGCAGAGAGGCAGGCAGAGAGAGAGGGGGAAGCAGGCTCCCTGCTGAGCAGAGAGCCCTATGAGGGGCTCCATCCCAGGACCCTGGGATCATGACCTGAGCTCATGACAGAAGCTTTAAACCACTGAGCCACCCAGGTACCCTCTCTGTTTTATTCTACCACACAAGTGGGCAACCATGATAATGAGAGAGGTTTTTTTTTTTTCCCTTTCCCCTAATGATTATGTTTTGTTCTTTATTTAGGTCTTTAACTTTTCTCTTTATTTTATTCACTTATTTTAACTATTATTATTATTTTTTGTATTTAAGTTAAATTTTTGTTGGGTTGTTCATTAGAGGAAGGTAATCATAGGGTATTTCTTTTTTTTGCCATATTCTCTTAGGATTCATTGTCATTTGTATAGAATCTTTCAGTTTTATATAAAAATTTTATTATTAGGTCATTTTTAATGTATTCATTGATTGGTGATATATTTTTGCATCACTACATGCTCTTACTTTTCATTTTGTTCATTCTTAGAATGTTTTGTCCAGATAATCTGTTGGTTTAGATAAACAGACTATCTTTTTTTTTTTTTTTTTTTATTTCCAGCATAACAGTATTCATTATTTTTGCACCACACCCTGTGCTCCATGCAATCCGTGCCCTCTATAATACCCACCACCTGGTACCCCAACCTCCCACCCCCCGTCCCCTCAAAACCCTCAGATTGTTTTTCAGAGTCCATAGTCTCTCATGGTTCACCTCCCCTTCCAATTTCCCCCAACTCCCTTCTCCACTCTAAGTCCCCATGTCCTCCATGCTATTTGTTATGCTCCACAAATAAGTGAAACCATATGATAGATGCTGGCGAGGATGCGGAGAAAGGGGAACCCTCCTACACTGTTGGTGGGAATGCAAGCTGGTGCAGCCACTCTGGAAAACAGCATGGAGGTTCCTCAAAATGTTGAAAATAGAACTGCCTATGACCCAGCAATTGCACTATTGGGTATTTACCCTAAGGATACAAACGTA
Organism: Mustela erminea; assembly: GCF_009829155.1. NCBI lineage: Eukaryota > Metazoa > Chordata > Mammalia > Carnivora > Mustelidae > Mustela > Mustela erminea. The sequence goes on along the minus strand of NC_045615.1, from coordinate 24,192,955 downwards.
GTGATCCAAAGGGGCACATGCACCCGAATGTTTATAGCAGCAATGTCCACAATAGCCAAACTATGGAAAGAACCTAGATGTCCATCAACAGATGAATGGATCAAGAAGATGTGGTATATATACACAATGGAATACTATGCAGCCATCAAAAGAAATGAAATCTTGCCATTTGCGACAACATGGATGGAACTAGAGCGTATCATGCTTAGCGAAATAAGTCAAGCAGAGAAAGACAACTATCATATGATCTCCCTGATATGAGGAAGTGGTGATGCAACATGGGGGCTTAAGTTGGTAGGAGAAGAATAAATGAAACAAGATGGGATTGGGAGGGAGATAAACAGACTATCTTAATCACTTCTTCCTTTCTCTCCAGTGTCCGTAAAGCCAATTTTTTCCCTTTTTGAACTACAGTTTGATGTTTGCAATTTGATATTTGCCCAATATTGTAAAGCTTATTGTGAAGAGAGGGAGAGAGATCTTTGAAATAGATGAAGAGGCTTTCTTAGCACACCTAAGGTTTGCTTTCTTTTGTAGGATTTTAAGTATCTTCTTCCAGGTTTGTTCCATTTTATTAGAAGCTATGGATAGTTCTCATCAGGGAAAAATGTGCTTAGGTTTTGAATCATAATCCATCATTTCAGAAAATAATCTCGAGTCTACTTCTGCCCTGGGAAATTAGTCTTATATTTTTGCCTCCTTGCTTCATCAGTTTTTGCACTGTAGATTTTTCTAGCATCTTCAATTAGAAGATGCAAGGAATAGTGATACGTGCTCAGTTTGTTTCTCTCCATATGTGAAGGTGTTAGGAAAAATTCTCAGAATTTTTGTCAACATAACAGTATTGCTTTGGGCACATGGGGCATGGTTAAGAGCTAAACTTTGCTGCACCCTTAGCTCTAATTCTAATATGTTTATTTTCTTCATGACAACCAATTATTTAATGTTTGGTGTTTTATGTTACGTTCTTTTTGTTGCTTGGTTATTTTTATTAAATTTTTTGTTAAAAAATATTTTTTGTTTGCAAATTTTTTAGGAATTGAAGGAAGAAAAATTTTTAATTGCCATTTCTGCCTACCATTCTGTCCTGGAACTTACTCCTTAGTGTCCTTTCTTATTGATTTTGGAGAAGTTATGGTATAACTGGGTTAAGATTGTAGTTCCTTCTTTTAATTCATTCTTTTAAAACAATTTTTAGATGTGATGTTAGTGGTGTTATATGTGTTCTTATAGGTATGAATGAGAGACAATGAGGAAGGAGAAAATATGGAATTGAAAAGAGGAAAAATACTTAAAAAACACTGTGTTATGCAAGAGATTGAGATCATTGGACCAAAACAGTGTGTGTGCACGTGTGCATGCACACAGTTCAGATGAGGGATAATGGTAACAACAGTAGCTCATTATGCAAGAGTCCTTATGTTGTGTGAGGAACTTTATGGGTGCTTTGTAGATTTTAACTAATTTAATCTTCACAGTAAAACCCTGAGGTAGAACTGTTATATCTCATTTTATAAATGAGAAAACAGCATAAAAAGGAGTTACAACTAGAATCCAGATCAAGACAATTTATCTCTGAAATCTATGTATTTGGCTCACATTTTATTAGATTTCTATAGAATGTGTAAATAGGATTTAATCTTTGTCAAACACAGCAGCTTTATGCTGAGCTATTTAGTTTCATGCTTTATCTGGTACAGTTTTTCATTTAAATCTTTATCATCTTGCTCTGAGATTTGCAATATAGTATAGTAATATTATAAAGCATGATAATAAAATACCAAAATAAAAACAAATATTTCTAAACAAATTTTATTGTTACTTAAATTTTTAATAGAGAGAATATATTTGTTCAACTGTTCCATATGAGATTCACTTTTAAGAGACCAAACGTGTATTTTTTATATACTTGTCTTTATTTTCATAGAAAAATAATTCCCTTTGTTTATATCAAAAACCCCAATTAATTGAGGCATACTCATATTTAATATATTTCTAACTATATTGCTCTAAAATCTTAAAATATTCCATATGATGCATATTTTTTCCTAGACAGCTTATATTCTAAAGGTTATCTATATTCAGCCTTGAATTCATGCTATGCAGCTTTTAATGAAAAAAAAAAAGAGATGTTGTTATGTATTTAATATACCATTTTTAGTTGTAAAATAGCTGACTTGTTTAATTTATTATCAGGGAATTGGTGACAGTGTAGATCTGAAATACACATCTCTTTGGATCATTACCTGATTATCACTGGAGTGGGATATCTTTGACATTTTCTGATTTTGATTTATGTAGATGTTCTTTTTTTTTTTTTTAAGATTTTATTTATTTATTTGACAGACAGAGATCATAGGTAGGCAGAGAGGCTGGCAGAGAGAGAGGAGGAAGCAGGCTCCCTGTGGAGCAGAGAGCCCGATGTGGGGCTCGATCCCAGGACCCTGGGATCACGACCTGAGCCGAAGGCAGAGGCTTTAACCCACTGAGCCACCCAGGCGCCCCTATGTAGATGTTCTTTATGTGTCATGACATCATTGATTAGGTGTACATCCTTAATTTTTTTCTTAATCTTACAGCTGTAAATGGAATGTTTATTAAAAACTATGTTGTGTAAAACATTGGGCCCTATTTTGTAAATATGGTATATATATTGAGTGTACACAGTTTACCACATTTTTTATTAAGTTTTGTTTATCAAATTAGTTTATTTAAACTCATGACATAGCATAGCTATAAAACTTGTAATCAAGATTTTATGTAACAATTTAATTTTTAGGCAGCCGTGGAAGTTAAAATCCACTTTAATAAGAATTTCTTAATATCTTTTTGGCTGATATCCCTTTGAGTTTAATGGACTGTACAATAGAACTTACTCACTTAGCTTCAATGAAACTGCAAACTAGTGGCCAGTCAGCTTATTTGAAACAATAAAAAGATGTTGTTATGAGAAAAGGACCATGAAAAAACTTGGTTAATTCTTAATATAGCAATCTACACGTTTTTTTAGATGAAAGATTTAAATATATTTTCATACTAGTGAACAAACTAGTTTTCAATAAAATAGTGAATTTTTTTTTTTTTGGCCAGTTAAATACTTTGAAGATTTTAAAAATTAATAAATAGTTCTGTGGTATCACATATTTATGCCCATACCAAGGATAAAATAAATCCTTTTAATAGTCTTTTGAGGTAAATATTGTTATTATCATCACCGAGCTTTCACAGATAAGGAAACCTGAAGCACAGAGAGGTTAAGTGGTTTGTTCTAGGTCATACAGCTAATATGTAATAAAGCTAGGGTTTGAATTCATGTCAGCTACAACAAAGTTATGACTGCTTTGCTTTGTGGCCTCTCTAACATCATCTGTTAGATGATTCATTACACATTTTCTCATTTCAGCACCACAACAGATCTGTGAAATATGTAGGATAGATTGAGAAAATGTGATTTGGTCTTGATCACATGGCTAGGAAATTGATGATTTTGAGCCAGAGCCCAGGTCTTGTAACAGGGTAGTCTTGTGTTCCCATATCTTTGGATGATTTCATGGCATCATTGAAGTGTTTGTTGTTGAAATAATATACTATTCAACATATGCGTGACAGTTCTGAAGGAATATGAAACATATTTAAAAATGTAATATTAGAGACTTAAACTAACAATTTAAAGGTTAATTATGGTGAGTTATCCAATTTATCTTTTTAATTTTTTTATCTTTGCATTTTTTTGGGTTGATGGTCATTTTCTTTATTTGAAGTAATGTTTATTTTTCTAATTATAAAAGTGATAAAGTAATACGTGTTTATTATAGAAACCTTAGAAAATAATGAAAAATAAAATGAAATATTATTCATTGTGTGGTTTTAACATCTGTTTATCTCATTTGTTTTCTTTTAACTTTAACTTTAAAAATTACAGACTTTATAAGAGGTTGCAGAAGTATTCAAGAAGTCCCACATACCTGTCATCTTTTTAAAATACACATATAATGAGTTAGCTACTGAAAGTTACCATTCACCAAATTACACTCCCAAGGAGATTTTAAAATATTTGACATTATCTATTGACAAATACTTTCGTTTCTTCCCTATACTATTATAAATAATGTTGCCATAAACATAGGGGTATACATATCCTTTGAATTCATGATTTTTATTTTTTTTGAGTAAATACCCACTAGTGGAATTACTGGATCATATGTTATTTCTATTTTTAATATTTTAAAAACCTCCATACTGTTTTCCTCAGTAGCTGTATCAATTTGTATTCACATCAACAGTGCCTGCAGGTTCCTTTTTCTTCATATTCTTGTCAATACTACTTTTGGTCTTGTCTTTTTTATTTTAGCTATTCTGATAGGTGTAAGAGGATATATCATTGTGATTTTGGTTTGTGTTTTCCTGATGATTAGCGATGTTGAGCATTGTTTCATGTGTCTATTGGCTGTCTGTATGTCTTCTTTGGAAAAATGTCTATTCAGATTTTCTGCCCATTTTATACTCAGATTTCTTTCTTTCTCTCTTTCTTTTTTTGTATTGAGTTGAGTAAGTTCTTTTTATAGTTTGGATATTAACTCCTTATTGGACATATCATTTGCAAATATCTTCTCCCTTTCAGAAGGTTGCCTTTTTTTTTTTTTTTTTTAAATTGATGATTTCTGTATCCGTGTGAAAACTTACTTTGGTGTAATCCCAATAGTTTATTTTTGCTTTTGTTTCCCTTGTCTTTGGAGACATACCTAGAAAAACGTTGCTAAGAACAATGTGAGAGAAATTACCACATGTGTTCTCTTCTGGGAGTTTTATGGTTTCAGGTTTTACTTATAGGTCTTTAATCCATTTTGAGTTTATTTTTGTTTATGATGTAAGATAATAGTCCAGTTTCATTCTTTTGCATGAGGCTGTCCAGTTTTCCCAATACCATTTATTGAAGAGATTGTCTTTTCCCCACTGTATATTCTTGCCTCCTTTGTCATAGATTAATTGATCCTATACGCACGAGTTTATTTCTGGGCTCGCTCTTCTGCTCCATAGATATGTGTGTCTCTTTGTGCCAGTACCATGCTGTTTTGATTACTACAGCTTTGTAGCATATCTTGAAATCCGGATTGTGATACCTCCAGCTTTGCTATTCTTTATTGAGGTGGCTTTGGCTCTTGGGGTCTTTTGTGTACCATACAAATCTTAGTATTATTTGTTCTAGTTCTGTGAAAAATGCTTTTAGTATTTTGGTAAGGATTGCATTGAATTCTTAGATTGTGTTGGGTAGTACGGACATTTTAGCAGTGTGTGTTCTTCCAATCCATGAGCATGGAATATCTTTTTCCATTGGTGTCACCTTGAATTTCTTTTATCAGATTTTTAGTTTTTGGAGCACAGGTCTTTTACCTCCTTGGTTAGTTTTATTCCAACGAGTTTTATTCTTTTTGATGCACTTGTAAATGGGATTGTTTTCTTAATTTCTCTTTCTGTTACTTTGTTATTAGTGTAGAGAAGTGCTACCGATCTCTGGGTATTAATTTTGTATGCTACAGCTTCACTGAATTTACTTATTGATCTCTATTACCATCAGTTTGTATTCACTTCTCCCTATGTCCTACCTTCTGGAAAGTGGTTGGTTTTCTGTTCCCAGAATTGCTGCTCTTCTGTTCTCTCTCCTTTTGAGTTTGTAGGTGTTTAGAATGATTTGATAACTATCTAGCTGGACTTTTGGGACCTGATGATATTTAGGTGTCCTCCTCCTCCGCAATCTTGCTGCTCATTTCTGCTGTTTTAAACACTAGCAGTTTGCCTCTCCTTGAGTCATACAAAATAAGTTGAATTAAAAATTTTTCTTTCTTAATAATAAAAAATAGACTAGGTAAAGTATCATTGTAGAATGATGGGCTTTGTTAATGAGTACGTTTCTATACTTTTTTTGACATGAATGGGTAAACTTTGGTTTTAGTCGAGGAGAGATTCGTGATACAAAGCCATTTTGAAGACCTTCTATTGATACTATCACATCTGTTCCTATACTTGTTACATTGCACAAATAATTTTTGCTTTGTCTCATTGATGTCCCCAATACTATCACTGTAGTATAGTTTACTAGTATTAGTTATGTAGAATCCCTTTAAAAGCTATTTTTACAAATGTGAACGTATATGAAGTACCTTTATAGTTACTAATTCTTCCATATTTTCTTGAAGATAGTGAATTTTAGTAAACTTGAAATTTTGCTTTCACCTACCAGGGAATGCTATTGCAGTTCTTGAAGTTATATTGTGACTGAAAAATTTAACTTCTTTGATTTTACTTTCTACTTTGGTACGTTTGTTGTGCTCTAAATTAAAGCCATGATTTAACCACAAACTGGTGTTTTTGTGGATATAAATAAATATTACCACTGACCTCTAGTTAGTGAGATGTTTAGATGAAGCCGTTTCCTTCTCATTGGGAACTGTACTGAAACATTCATTCAATTTTTTCCTTACGGCTTTTATTTTACGACTAGAAGTTATTTGTGAGATAATTCTTTGAAAATAGTGGTCTGTCTGTGGTCATGAAGTCCCCTTTTGGGAAGTATTTAGCTCTCAGTCTTGGAGACAGAAGTGTAAACTTAGCCTTATTAATAGCATATGTTAGCCAACTGAGCTGACATTGCATTAAGGAGAGTTTTTAAAATGTAGCTCTAATAAACAAGGGCCTCTTTTTCTTTTAATTAATGTATATACATCTTCCTCTCACATTATTGATACATGAAGATAGATTACCATAAAGAATACAATATTTGAAAAAAAGAAAATATAATATTTGTTCTTTTTTGCCTTATTTAGGGTCAAGGTAATGTAAATAATATATAAAGGTTAGCTCTAATTGTTTGAAAAAGAGAGAAGTGGGAAATTGGATAGACCTTTTGACTTGTATTTACGACTTGTTATCAAAAGCTGGGCTAGACTATGGCTTTTTCTTTAAAGGTTTTTATTTATTTATTTGATGGACAGAGATCACAAGTAGGCAGAGAGACAGGCAGAAAGAGAGAGAGAGGAGGAAGCAGACTCCCTGCTGAGCAGAGAGCCCAATGAGAGGCTCAATGCCAGGACCCTGGGATCATGACCTGAGCCGAAGGCAGAGGATTTAACCACTGAGCCACCCAGGCACCCCTAGACTATGGCTTTTTCTGTGAATGGGAAATGTTCTAAACGTAAATCTTCAAAATTTTAAAACAAAATTTCTTTTTTAACTTTGCTTTTGAGGATTGTTTCCCCCCATTTCTTAGTCCAGATTTATTATCTTCAGCTTCATTATTTGTATGTCAAACTGTGACTTCTCCTCTGATTGTCAGAGCCACATGGAATTATCTATTCTTTTTTTTTTTTTTTTTTTTTTTTTTTTTTTTTTAAAGATTTTATTTATTTATTTGACAGAGAGAAATCACAAGTAGACGGAGAGGCAGGCAGAGAGAGAGAGAGGGAAGCAGGCTCCCTGCTGAGCAGACAGCTCGATGTGGGACTCGATCCCAGGACCCTGAGATCATGACCCGAGCCGAAGGCAGCAGCTTAACCCACTGAGCCACCCAGGCGCCCCAGGAATTATCTATTCTTTACCTTCACTTAGAAGTTTCTTAGAAATACTCCCATTTTTCTTGGAGAATTTCCCAAACTCAAATATTTCCCAGGCATCTGTCTCCTCCTTTTTTGCCCATCTGAGTAAATATCAGCTCCATGTACTTACTTTGTCACATGAGTCACCAATCACCTAATTTTTTTTACCCCAACATTTCATATCCATCATCAAGTTCTATATATTTTACCTCTAAAAATCTGTAATCAGTACTTTTATTTCTGATGTATCACACATCTGTAGTCCAGAACACCTGAGGTATAGTAATCTCTTATCTGGTCTTTTTTATGCCACCAATGTTTCCTTCATCTTCTACAGAATAGCCAGAGTAGTCATTCTGAAACATTAGAATGTTTATGCTCATTATTCATAAAACCATCCAGTGCTTTCCTGTTGCACTTACGAGAAAGCCTATTATCCTTCATCTTTTCCAGAAGACTGTATAATCTCTCTTACCTATCATTCCCACATCATTTCAGTACTGTACTGTTTTTACTTTATTCTGTAGTCACAATACCCTTCATTCATTCTCACTTCTTCTTCTTCTTCTTCTTCTTCTTCTTCTTCTTCTTCTTTTTTTTTTTTAAAGATTTTGTTTATTTAGGAGGGAGAGAGCATGAGTGGGGAAAGGGGTAGAGGGAAAGGTAGAGGTAGAATCTCAAAGCAGACTCTGCTTTGGTCACAGAGCCTAGCATGGGGCTGTCTCACAACCCTGAGATCATGACTTGAGCTGAAACCAAGAGTCAGGTGCTTAAATGACTGAGCCACCCAGGTGCACTTATTCATCTTGACTTCTACTCATCTTTCAGATTTACCCTTAAATGTCATTTTTACACAAAAGCCTTCTTTGCTGTCATCCTCTACTCACACCGACCATCTAATGTGAGTCTAAATTATGTTTTTGTTAATAATTTCTCACAGTATATACTAATTGTTTGCAATTATATATTTACCTGTGTGATTATTTGTTTTTTACTGTTCTGTGTGCTTCCTGAAGGTACAGATCTGTATATATACATAGTACCTGACACATTGCCTTATACATAGTAGGTACTCCGTAAATAGTTAATAAATAAATGCTCTTGATAACCTACACATTTGGTTTCTTTTTCTTTTTCTTTTTTCTGCTTAAAAGTGGAATTCTGGTTTTTATGGAAACATAAAGGATTAAATGCAGTGAAAAAGGCCAGTGCAGAAATATGTTCTACCTGTTATCAGCAAAAGTATAGGATATAATAATATCTCAAATTACTATAATTGGTGGCTTTTAAATTAGTTTTGAGTTCTTCAGTCCAAAATTTGCTTATTGTACTAGAAATGAAGGAGTAGGCAATTTGAACTATAAAATACAGGTTAGCATACTTCATATTAAAAAATTGCAAGGAGCATTGTTGTCTATATTCTTTGAGTTTCTCTTTGGTGTTTAAGGGTAACCTAAATTTGACACTATGTTAATACTACTATAGCGGGAACATGGACTTAGAAAACATGTTCAGGGGGCGCCTGGGTGGCTCAGTGCGTTAAGCCTCTGCCTTCGGCTCAAGTCATGATCTCAGGGTCCTGGGATCGAGCCCCGCATCGGGCTCTCTGCTCGGCTGGGAGCCTGCTTCCCTCTCTCTCTGCCTGCCTCTCCATCTACTTGTGATTTCTCTCTGTCAAATAAATAAATAAAATCTTTAAAAAAAAAAAAAAGAAAACATGTTGAGATTCTAGGCTGCACAGTTGATTAATTGGAAAGTCTTGGGAAAAATTCATTGAACCTCTATGAGTCTTCTTTTCTTTCTATAAAATAGATATAATGAAACCTTAATAAAAAGTGTGTTGTGGAGATTAAGATTTTATATTTTGGGGTTTTTTTTCAATTAGCATTAATTGTGCCTCGGATAACCCTCATGGGCTATGACATTGCCACTGCACAAAGCTATATATTTTGGGTTTTTAATGTAATTTTATCATATAAATATTTTACTCATAAATGTACTGATATATTTATGTAGACATACAAACTTAATATTGTATATACATAGTGTTTAAGATATTTTCTATAAATATATATTTATGTATGATATATAAATATAAACAAATATATTTAATATTCATCTAAGTATATATTTATTTATATTTTATTTTTATGTTTATATATTATATATAAATTTATATTTATATAAAATCTAGTATTTACACCAAATGATGTTTTTATATAAAGATAATTTAATCTTATAATGTGGGTTAAAATAGTTATGTTCATCAGCTATTTGAATTTGGATTAGTTTGTGTTTCAAATAATCTTGGTGCTATGTAGATTTTAATTTAAATTAAGAAACTCAAACTTACAGAATTTCTTATTCTAATTTCTGATCCTGTACCTTTTTGTTTGTTTTGTTTTTCCTTCCTGTTATGAAATGCTGGTTTAGAATATAGATAGGAATACATTTCCTTGCAAGAACCATTATTCAAGTAATATTGTTGATGCTCTTTTTGAAAATGAGTTTCCTAGTATTATAGTAAAATATGTTTTACTAAATGCTATTTAAGGATGAAGGGTTTAAATAGTATTTGTGATATCATTGTTAATAGTATCTAAAAATAGTATTCTTTTATTTGAACTCACTGTTAGAGATAACTATATAAACAAATTGAAACTTCAGGTAATCTTCCAGTTCTATATGTTGATAGTATTGTCTTTGTATTTAAGAATGATTAATTAAGTCTTTTTGTTTAAGTCATGGAAACCGTTTCAGCTGACTGTGTAACATAACTGCAGACCATATATTTGTCTCATGATTTCTTCCATCAAAGCATGAAGAAGTGAATTATTGAAAAGATAAAAATAAATTTGTTTGCTTTCTGTCAGAGTTCATATCCACAGCCAACCTTGATAGAAGACCAGAATGATTTAGACAAGTTTGCTTTGGAGATTCATAACATATGCTTACTGGACAGAATTGAGTTATCTCTGCTCTGGAGAGTAAGTTATTGTAGCAGGAGCTGACAGAGATGAAGATAACTGAGGGAAATTCAATTACCTTTTAGTGTTTTCTTTCTAATAGGATTCTTAATGTGAAAAAGATCCTTAGATGATGCACCTCTGTTTCTTGTGAGATCTGCCTTGATACCTGTTTCCAGAATACCATGAACTTTTCAGTTCCAGACCTTCAATAAGTATGAAATAGGCAGCTCACTGTTAAAGAGTAGTTTTGATTGAAACATCTTATTTTTACTTAATGTCATTGGTGATCTTTATAATCATTGACTACTCTCTGTGGTTTTCTTTAACAAAGTGTATAGTGTTTTGTATGAGATTATTATTTAATATGTTGGGAGCTTTCCCCCACCCTCCCTCTCAATTGACCTTTTTGGGAGCGTGTTATAGCATCTCAGTGGTGCTATATTGATATTTTTCTGTCTAATTATCATAGACTGAGTCTTGGCAACCTTGTTTCAAAGTGCTGTTAGAATTTTCAAGCTTCCATTTTCACTTTCCTCTGTCATTGTGCCAACCTTTTGCTTGAATGGTGTCTTTACTTGCACACCCCCTGACACTTTTCAGTTTCTTGCAGCATGGCTTCCCTCCTTTCCATCTCCAATCCTAGAACAAATCAGTTAAAAATGTTCTCTTGCATATTATTAGTGATCTAATTATGCTGTCCAGTGGCTGCTTTTCAGTTTTTATCCCTTTTGGTCTCTGTGTCATTTGACATTGATGACCAAGACTTACATTTTGAAGTATTTTTTTTTTTTTTTTTTTTGGTTGACTTTCTTACCTCACGCTTGTCTGATCAGCTTTTTACTTCTCATGGTTCTTGCAGTTTCACTTTTTTCTCCATTTCTTATTCCTGTTTCAAAAGTATAGGTCTTCTACAAGAATACCTCTTGGTACTTTTAACTATGTGCTCTTTTAGTAATCTCGTAATGCTACTATTATCTAAAACCTCCATAGAGAAGACAAGGCATTAAATATATTTTTTAAAATTTTGTATTTAGTAGTTTCTGTAGGTATTTTAAAATGTAAAAAGGGTGAGAAGGAAGGAGCATAGTGAAAAGTCCTCCTCTAACCATGTCCTCATCCTTCTAGGAAACCATTGCTAGTTTCTTATCTATCTTCTGAGTTTCTTCATATACATGTATAAAAATAGGAATATATATGCTTATTTCCTTATACAAATACAAACATATGTATAATGTTCTATATCTTGGTTTTTAAACTTAATATTATTTTGGTGAATCTTTTTTACGTCTATCAGCAACATATGTCTGTTTCCTAATAGTGTGTAATCAAACTTTTAGACTTCTGTCATTTTCGTAGATTGTCCACAGTAGTTGATAGTTTTTATTTTTATTTTTTCCTGATGTTTTAGCTTATGTTTCTGCTTTTTATGAATGAGGTTGATTAGTTTGTAGCCATATGTCTTTCTGAGAACATATCCTTTACCTATTCTGTTGGATTTTTTTTTTCTTAGTAATTTGTAGAAGTTCTACATGTATTAAGGAATCAGCTCCTTGTGTTTCAGATATTTTTACCAATTTGCTGACTTATGAATGATGGATTTTTGTTGTTGTTGTTGTTGTCCTATACAGGTTTTTAAAACAAACAACGTTTCTATTGTTAGATTTATGAATATTTTCTTTTTTTTTTTTAAAGATTTTATTTATTTATTTGACAGAGAGAAATCACAAGTAGGCAGAGAGGCAGGCAGAGAGAGAGAGGAAGCAGGCTTCCTGCTGAGCAGAGAGCCCGATGCGGGGCTCGATCCCAGGACCCTGGGACCATGACCTGAGCCGAAGGCAGAGGCTTTAACCCACTGAGCCACCCAGGCACCCCTATGAATATTTTCTTTTATGACTTCTGAATTTTTTGATTGGTAGTTGAAAAGGTCTACCACTCATAGATTAAAAAGGAATTTCTTTATGTTTATGTTAGTATTTCTACAGCTTTATTGTTTTACATTTAAATATTTTATTTGTAATTTATCTTAGGATAAACTGATATGAATATAACTTTATTTATGTGATAATATAGGTCTCCCTGTATCATCTACTACATAGTCTGAATTTTCTTCACTAGTTTGAGATGCCACTGTTACTGTAAAGTAAATGTCTATATATTTTTAGGCCTCTTTCTTGACATTTTATTTTTTCCCTCTCGTTCTGTCTGATTTCATGTATTGATGTCAAACTTTTTAAATTGTTGAGGCTTTATAGTGTGCTTTAATATTTGTGAAGCCACACTCCTTCTTGCTCACATTGACTTTAGAACTTCTTTTTAGAATTTCTATGACTAGTCTTGTTTATCTGATGTAAGGTTCAAAAAATTATTTTCATTTATTTCTCTTGGACATATGAGGTATGCATTGATATTTTTTGCAGATATTGATAGTTTTTCCTTCTTATTTCCAACTTTTATTCTTCTAATTGCTGTTTTATTACATAATTGAATTGGTTTATTCAATTATTATTGAGTAATAATGATTATTAATTGCTAGTATCTGTTTGCTGGTATTTTATTTTGTGTTGAAGCATTCTACTCTATTACTATGAGTTAAACTTTTTTTTTCTATTCTACATGTAAGTGAGATAAGCAGTGTACTGTTAAAAAAAAATAATAGTGGGCATCTTTTTAGTTCCTGATTTTAGTAGAGATGTTTCAGTGTTTTCCTAGTAATTGTGATACAGTTTGAGCTAAAGTAGACATAGTATATAATTTTAATGAATTATTAGTTTAGTTCTGTTTTGTTAATTTTTTTCCTTTTTAATAAGGAATTTTATCCAGTTTTATCATCCTTAAGTGGAGCGATAGAGTAGATACTGTGCTTTAAAATATATTAAGTATGTCAATATTACACCAGTATGATGTGCTCATAAGTTTTTTTCTTAATGTGCTGTGAGATTGTGTTTGTTAATGTTTCATTTGTGATTTTTGCATTCTGTTCATAAGGTAAATTGTGTTTGTTTCTACCTTTCTAATCAGTCTTAGATATTTGGCAGGTTTTGGATATCAGTATTATACCTGCATCACAGAAAGAATTAGAAACTTTGTATGTTAGCGACTATCATTCTCAATTTAAAAGGGAAAAATGGACAGCCTTCCGTTTGAGATCGGGAACACCACAAGGATGCCCACTCTTGCCACTATTGTTCAACATAGTACTAGAACTCCTAGCAACAGCAGTATGACAACAAAAAGAAATAAAAAGTATTCAGATTGGCAAAGAAGAAGTCAAACTCTCTCTCTTCACAGATGACATGATGCTTTATATGGAAACCCAATAGACTCTACCTGCAAACTACTAGAACTCATACAGCAATTCAGTAATGTGGCAGGATACAAAATCAATGTAGAGAAATCAGTTGCTTTCTTATACACTAACAATGAAAATATAGAAAGGGAAATAAGAGAATAGATTCTATTTACTATAGTACCAAGAACCATAAGATACCTGGGAATGAACCTAACCAAAGATGTAAAGGATCTGTACTCAAGGAACTACAGAACACTCATGAATGAAATTGAAGAAAACACAAAAAGATGGAGAAGCATTTCATGCTCATGGATCGGAAAAATAAACGTTGTTAAAATGTCTGTATTGCCTAAAGCAGTCTATACTTTCAATGCCATCCTGACCAAAATTCCACGGCATGTTTCAAAAGGCTGGGACAAACAGTCCTAAAATTTGTATGGAACCAGAAGAGACCCCTGAATTGCTAAGGATATGTTGAAAAAGAAAAACAAAATTGGGGACATCATGTTGCCTGATTTCAAGCTTTACTACAAAGCTGTGATCACCAAGACAGCATGGTACTGGCACAAAAACAGACATATAGACCAGTGGAACAGAGTAGAGAGCCCAGATACAGACCCACAACTCTATGGTCAACTAATCTTTGGCAAAGCAAGAAAAAATACCCAGTGGAGAAAAGACAGTCTCTTCAATAAATGGTGCTGGGAAAATTGGACAGCTATGTGTAGAAGAATGAAATTTCACCATTCTCTTACACCATGCACAAAGACAAACTCGAAGTGGATAAAAGACCTCAAAGTGAGCCAAGAACCTATCAAAATCCCAGAGGAGAACATAGACAGTAGCCTCTTCGACATCGGCCACAGCAACTTCTTTCAAGATGTGTCTCCAAAAGCAAAGGAAACAAAAACGAAAATGAACTTTTGGGACTTCATCAAGATCAAAGGTTTCTGCACAGCAAAGGAAACAGTCAAGAAAACAAAGAGGCAACCCACGGAATGGGAGAAGATACTTGCAAATGACAGTACAGACAAAGGGGTGATATCCAAGATCTATAAAGAATTCCTCAAACTCAACACACACAAAACAGATAATCACGTCAAAAAATAGGCAGAAGACATGAGCAGACACTTCTGCAAAGAAGACATACAAATGGCTAACAGACACATGAAGGGATGTTCATCATCATTAGCCATCAGGGAGATTCAAATCAAAACCACATTGAGATACCACCTTATACCAGACAGAATGGCCAAAATTAACAAGTCAGTAAACAAGTATTACAGAGGGTGTGGAGAAAGGGGAACACTCTCACACTGTTGGTGGGAATGTAAGTTGGTACAGCCACTTTGGAAGACAGTGTGGAGATTCCTTAAGACATTAAAAATAGAGCTACCGTATGACCCTGGAATTGCACTACTGGGTATTTACCCCAAAGATACAGATGTAGTGAAAAGAAGGGCCATCTGTACCCCAGTGTTTATAGCAGCAATGACCACAGTCACCAAACTGGAAAGAGCCAGCATGCCTTCAGCAAATGAATGGATAAAGAAGATACGATCCGTATGTACAATGGAGTATTATGTCTCCATCAGACAGGATGAATACCCACCTTTTGTATCAACATGGGTGGGACTGGAGGAGATTATGCTGAGTGAAATAAGTCAAGCGGAGAGAGTCAGTTATCTTACGGTTTCACTTGTGGAGCATAAGGAATAACATGGAGGACTTTGGGAATTGGAGAGGAGAAGTGAGTTGGGAGAAATTGGAGGGGGAGATGAACCATGAGAGACTGTGGACTCTGAGAAACAAACTGAGGGTTTTGTAGGGGAAGGGGGGTGGTGGGTTGAGTGAGCCTGGTGATGGGTGTTATGGAGGGTACGTATTGCATGGAGCCCTGGGTGTGGTGCATAAACAATGAATGCTGGAACAGTGAAAAAATGAAGTTACATTGAAAAAAGATTTTGTGTGTTTTTATATGCTTAGTTTCAGTGCTAGTAGAAGTGGAGTTGTTGAATTTTAAACATTTGGTAGAATTTTGGTGTAATTACTATGCTGTAGGCCTCAACTGCCATTTTACATTCCCCAAATTTGCTGTATATCTCTTTGTAGGTGTCTTCCTAATATGTAATATGTCTTCCTAATTTTGTCTAAAACATACGTATATTACTTTGTCTTCTAATCCTCTTTCTAGTTTTATTAACAGTAGTAAAACAGTATAGAAGTTGTAAGTATACTCTTTATTCTAGATGGTTAAACACTTTGGTAAAAATCTCAAATTGCTGGTACAGTTGAAGAAGGAGCATTTGGGGGAATAAAAAATTGATGTCATGCTCTCCTTTCATTTTTCAGTTTTGAAACTTATGTCAAATTTTCATTAATGCAGTGCATAATATATCACTACATGTGAATTCATTTTTTCATATCATCAACAATGTTCAGTTATTGCATTAGTGTTCTGCAGCAAGCCATTTTCACAATATAGAATTAGTTTTAGATTTAAGTCAATACTGAAATGCTAGTCTGTGAAGATGCCCTTCAGTTAAGTATTATTATGAAAGAAGTTTTGTCATTATAATTGGTAAAATCAGCTGCATATAGTAATTTTCATGGATTGATTCCATTTTAACATTATGGTATTCTAAGGCTCATTAATTCATTGGAGGTTATATTCTCACTTTAAGCAGTCATAAGTAATATAAATTCATTGATTTTTTTTTTGTGTTGTTGCTTTAATTTTTGATTAATTGGGTTGTAGTTGTGTAAAAGGTATAAGCACTTCCACATATCTATAATCCAGATAACCCCAAATCTATTTTTATTGGTTTCCTTAGATTATGAAAATTTAAAAAAAGTATCTTTTAAAAGTAGAATTCGGTACATCCCAGAAAGTTAAATGGAGAGATCCTGATTTACAAAAAAATTTCATTTAGATCAATGGCTCTTTCTGGTTTTCTTAACTCAAAAAAATTACACTGGAATATAATGTGCCAATAAAAGGTGGGGGACAAAGAACAGAAGAGACAATGTAATGAAAACAGTAGTATAAATTAAAAAAAAAACAAACAAAATATTCTTCAGTATCTTTCCTTTTACCATACCTCCCAAGGTAATGGTTTGGCACATAACGTTTTAGTTGCTCTACTGTAAATGTACACTTTATATATATTTTTTGTATATATATTTCTCATATCATATATATTCAACCAAAAATGGGATTATAATATGTTAGGTGTTATTTTGAGTCAGTACTTCTCACATTTTTATTTTGGTATGAACTTTTTTGAGAATATGACCTTGAGAAATTCAAACAAATATAACCATAACATTTTACATATAATTTGGGGAGGTTTGCAGATTCTGGCTTGAGAATGTCTTATATAAGAGCCTGTGTGGCTTGGATACATCTCTTCTCTTATAGCAGTCATGTAATGGGGATAGAGGCCACCTCACTGCTATTTCTCTTTGATATAGACACTGCATTTTAAAATTCTAGATAATGTTATCTTCTCAGATACCTTGTGAGAGTTACTTATATCCATTAAAAATGTTTTGAAATTATTTGTATCTACTGAGGGAAACAAACATTAGGTATTGACCCCTTTGTAATGGGCTCTGTTTCTTATTTTCGTTTGAATTTCTAGCTTGGGCTTTGAACATGGGAAGCATTCAATAAAGAATTGCTAAATGAATGAAAAGTATCAACTGCTACATGATATAAGATTCATGAAGATTTTCATATTTAGTTAGCAAAGTCTGGGGATTCAGTCTTTTCCTGTGAGAGCCTAGATTATTTTAGATTAATAAAGTATTCTGTGCCTGTTTTAGTAGAGGCATAACAAAAAGTAGTAATTCTTTAGTTGCTTATAGATTCAAACTTTTTTTTCTCTCTAGTTTTATTGAGGTATGGTTGTAAAATAAATATTGTGTATATTTAAAGTGCATAGCAGTGATGTTTTGATATATGATACATTGGTACATTGTGAATAAGTACCACAGTCAGGTATATTAACATATACATCATCTCACATAGTTACCATTGTGTGTGTGTGTGTGTGTGTGTGTGTGTGTGGTGAGAAAACTTAAGATTCCACGTTTTCAAAATACATTATTGTTAATTATAATTAACAGTGTCACCATGCTGTACATTGAGTATCAAGAACTTACTCATTTCATAACTTAAACTTCATACTCTTTCATTAATATCTTTTCTTTCCCCCACTCCCTAGCATTTGGTTACTACCATTCTACTCCCTTAGTGTGAGCTCCTATTTTTGTTTTTAGATTCCACATATAAGTGAAATCATGCAGTATTTATCATTGTGTTTTTGGTTTATTTCAGGTAGGATAATGTCTTTTAGGTTAATCCATGTTGTCTTAAGTGACTAATTTACTTTTTTTAAAGCCTGAATAATATTCCATTGTATGTATATGTGTGTGTATGTTTATATGTATGTGTATACGTATATATATATATATGTAGGAGTGTGTGTGTGTATAATTTTGTTTGTCCAACTGCTAGTAGATGTTTAGAATGTTTCTGATATCTTGGCATTTGAAATAATCCTGCAATGAAATGTATTTTAGAGATAGTAATTTATTTCTTTTGGATATAAAGAAGTAGAATTACTGAATCATAAGGTAGTTCTATTTTTAGTTTTTTGAGGAGCTTCTATAATGTTTTCCATAGTGGTGAATTGGTTTACATTTCACTAACGGTGCACAACAGTTCCTTTTTCTTCACATCCTTCCCAACAGTTAATATCTCTTGTCTTCTTGATGATAGCCATTCTAACGGGTATGATGTGAAATCTCATTCTGGTTTTGATTTGCATTTTCCTGTTGATTAGTGATGGTGACTGAGTGTCTTATCATGCACATCTTGGCCACTCATTGTATGTTCTTTGGAAGATTATGTATTTAGAGCCTTTGCCCATTTGTAAAAATCAGATTATTTTTCTGCTCCTGAATTTGTATAGTAACCCCTTATTAAGTATTTGGTTTGCATATATTTTCTCCCATTCTGTGGATTGCCTTTTCATTTTGTTTATTATTTGCTTTGTAGAAAACTTTTAGTTTGATATGGTCCTTCTCGTTTGTTACTGCTTTTTTTGCCTGTGCTTTTGGTGTTAAATGTGAAAAATCATTGCTAAGATCTGTGTGAAAGAGCTTCTCCCCTATGTTTTCTTCAAGGAGTTTTATGCTTTCAGGTCTCATGTTTAAATAATTCATTTTGAGTTGTTTTTTATGTGTGGTGTAAGGTAAGGGTACAATTTCATTCTTTTGGATATTCGGTTTGCCGATGTTTTTGTGACTAGCATTTAATGATGTATAAAGTCAGAATTTAAATCTTTGTAGTAATTTTTTGCTGAACTTACAGTATGGTGGTTGTTATATATGTACTACAATACTTAAGTTTTCTAAGGGTTAAGACTTGCTTTTTGATTTGATAAGTAAAAAACTCTAAAAATCCTGTTGTCAACTCTTTTTTTGCTTAAGAGGTCTGTAGTTTTTAGTTTTTATTTTATGAGACTTAGAGTATTGATTTAAATACTTAATTACATGTGATCTGTAAAATTATTATTATGATCTGCAGTGTATGATAGAAAACATAGATTTGGGATTTGTCAGAACTAGGATTCAGTTCTGGTTCAGCCACTAACTTACTATGTAGTATATTGGACCAGGTGTTTAAATTCTTTGTAATCTGGGGCTCCTTAAAGGTCATTAAGTATAACCCCAAATCTGGGGCTTATAATTTATTTGGTCCAGCCCCAAAGATAGGTACTAAATGGCAGTATTATTAGAGTTTCACCTGTGTAATAATCTTGAAATTTTCCTTCATTCACTTAATTAAAAATAAATTTACAGCTGATCTTGAACAACATAGGTTTGAACTGTGTGGGTCCACTTAAATCCACCTTTGGATTTTAGGGGTTGAATTGTTTGAGTTCTTTATGTTTTAGGTATTAATCCCTTATTGGATGTATGATTTGCAGATAGATTCTCTCATTGAGTAGGTTATCTTTTTGTTTTATTGTTGGTTTCCTTCTCAGTGCAAAAGCTTTTTATCTTGATTAAGTCCCAAGTAATTTTGCTTTTGTTGACCTTGCCTGAGAGACAGATCTAAAATATATTAAAACTCATGTCCAAGAGTTTACTGCTTATGTTTTACTTTAGGAGTTTTATGGTTTCAAGAAAGTCTCACATGTAGGTATTTATTTATTTATTTATTTATTTATTTTTTACTATGTTATGTTAGTTACCATACAGTACATCATTAGTTTTGGATGTAATGTTCCATGATCAATTTGCCTGTAACACCCAGTGTTCTATGCCATATGTGTCCTTCTTAATACCCATCACCAGGCTAACCCATTTCTGCACCCCCGCTCTAAAACCCTCGAGTTTTTCTTTATGGTGTAAGAAAGTGATGCAGTTTCATTTTTTGCATGCAGTTGTGCAGTTTTTCCAAAACCAACTATTGAAGAGACTATCCTTTTTTCCCTTCTATAGTCTTGCCTCCATCATAGATGAACTGACCATATAAATGTGGGTTCATTTCTGGTCTCTCTGTTTTATTTCATTGATTTGTGTTTTTGCGTTTGTGTCATTGCCATAGTATTGTGATTGGTATAGCTTTGCAGAGTAGTTTGAAATCTGGGATTGTGATATCTCCAGCTGTGTTCTTTTTTTTCTCAACGTTTCTCTGGCTATTCAGGGTTTTTTTGTTGTTGTTGTATACAAATCTACATGTGTTTGTTCTAGTTCTGTGGAAAATGCTATTAGTATTTTGATAAGGATGCATTGAATCTGTGAATTGCTTTGGGTAGTATGCACATTTTTTTTTTAAAGATTTTATTTATTTATTTGACAGAGAGAAATCACAGGTAGATGGAGAGGCAGGCAGAGAGAGAGAGGGAAGCAGTCTCCCTGCTGAGCAGAGAGCCCGATGGCGGGACTCGATCCCAGCACCCTAAGATCATGACACGAGCCGAAGGCAGCGGCTCAACCCACTGAGCTACCCAGGCGCCCCTAGTATGCACATTTTAACAATAATTCCAGTCTATGAGCATGGTGTATCTTTCCATCTATTTATGTCGTTTTTCATTCACTTTTGTAGAAAATTTTTGAAACTAAACCTTAAATATATATTCTTTTTATTTTGCTCTTTTATACTGATTTGAAATATTTGTTTCCATATGCATGTAAAATTGGTAGAGTTTAAAAGAAGTCTGAGCTGTTTAATAATTGAATTACAACCTTTTTTTTTTACATGTGTGTCTATTTTTTTATCTTGTATTTCCATTATGCGATAGTTCCCTATTTGTCTTTCATTTAGTGGTTGAAATTGAGTACAAACGAAATACTGTGATACTGTTTTTTCTACTATTTATTTATGAGTGAGAGAGAGAGCACAACAGGGGTGGAGGGGCATAGGCAGAGAGAGAGAGAAAGAGTCTTAAGCAGACTCCATGCTCAGTGCAGATCTCAACACAGGACCCGATCAAACAACGCTGAGATCATGACCTCAGCTAAAATCAAGAGTCAAACACTTTACTGATTGAGCCACCCAAGTGCCTCTGTTTTTTTGAGCCTTTAAATTAAACCTGTAATAATGAAGCAATGCAAAGTATTTTTTCATTCAAACTCCTATTTATGCTTTCCTATTTGTGATCTTTCTGCTTCTTTTAACTTTATCCTCCTTATTTTGGGCTTTTATTTAGCTCTCTCGTCTTAAAATGTTAGTGTGAGACTGATAGTCAAAGTTAATGATCACTTTTTTGAATCTAAGGATAATACAATTCTATTTCCTGTGATGATTCTGCATTAGTAGTGATTAATGCACCCCATTGTCTTGCCACATTTCTTTTTTTAATTATTATTATTTTAAAATTATTTTTATTTACATATAATGTATTATTTGTCCCAGGAGAACAGGTCTGTGAATCATCAGGCTTACTCATTTCCACAGCAATCACCATAACACATACCCTCCAATGTCCACATCCCAACCACCTTATCCCTGTGCCCTCAACCCTTGATTTGTTCTGTGAGATTGAGTCTCTTATGGTTTGTCTCCCTCCCAATCCCATATTGTTTCATTTTTCCCTTCCCTGCTCCCCACAACCCCCTGCCCTACCTCTCACATTCCTCATATCAGAGGTATCATATGATAATTGTCTTTCTCTGATTGACTTATTTCGTTCAGTGTAATACCTTCTGGTTCCATCCACATTGTTTCAAATGGCAGGATTTCATTTCTTTTGATGGCTGCATAGTATTCCATTGCATATATATACCACATCTTCTTTGTCCATTCATGTGCCAATGGACATCTAGGTTCTTTCTGTAGTTTGGCTATTGTGGACATTGCTGCTATAAACATTTGGGTACATGTGCCTCTTCAGATCACTACATTTGTATCTTTAGGGTAAATACCCAGTAGTGTGATTGCTGGGTTGTAGGGTAGCTATGTTTTCAACTTTTTGAGGAATCTCCATGCTGTTTTCCAGAGTGGCTGCACCAGCTTGCATTGTAGTTTAAGAGTGATCCCCTTTCTCCGCATCCTCACCTACATCTTTTGTTTCCTGACTTGTTAATTTTAGCCGTCCTGACTGATTTGAGGGGGTATCTCACTGTGGTTTTGATTTATATTTCCCTGATGCCAAGTGACGTGGAGCACTTTTTTATGTTTCTGTTGGCCATCTAAATGTCTTCTTTGCAGAAATGTCTGTTCATGTCTTCTGCCCATTTCTTGATTGGATTATTTGTTTTTTGGGTATTGACTTTGATAAGTTATTTATAGATTTTGGCTACTAGCCCTTTCTCTGATATGTTGTTTGCAAATATCTTCTCCCATTCTGTCGGTTGTCTTTTGGCTTTGTTGACTGTTTCCTGTGCTGTGCAAAAGACTTGGATCTTGATGACGCCTCAATAGTTCATTTTTGCCCTTGCTTCCCTTGCCTTTGGCGATATTTATAGGAAGAAGTTGCTGCAGCTGAGGTCGAAAAGGTTGCTGCCTGTGTTCTTCTTAAGGATTTTGATGTAGATTCCTTTCTCACATTGAGGTCCTTCATGCATTTTGAGTCTATTTTCATGTGTGGTGTAAGCCAATGGTCCAGTTTCATTTTTTTGCATGTGGCTGTCCACTTTTCCCAACACCATTTGTTGAAGAGACTGTCTTTTCTCCATTGGACATTCTTTCCTGCTTTGTCGAAGATTAGTTGACCATAGAGTTGAGGGTCTATTTCTGGGCTCTCCATTCTGTTCCATTGATCTGGCCACATTTCTTTGTTTGTTTGTTTGTTTCTTTCTTTCTTTTTTTTTTAAAAGATTTTATTTATTTATTCGACAGAGAGAGAGATCACAAGTAGGCAGAGAGAGAGAGGAGGAAGCAGGCTCCCCGCTGAGCAGAGAGCCCGATGTGGGACTCGATCCCAGGACCCTGAGATCATGACCTGAGCCAAAGGCAGCGGCTTAACCCACTGAGCCACCCAGGCGCCCTCTTTCTTTCTTTTTTTAAAGATTTTATTTATTTATTTGACAGAGAGAGATTACAAGTAGGTAGAGAGGCAGGGAGAGAGAGAGGGAAGCAGGCTCCCTGCTGAGCAGAGAGGCTGATGTGAGACTTGATCATGACCTGAGCCAAAGGCAGCGGCTTAACCCACTGAGCCACCCAGGCACCCAGCCACACTTCTTTCTTGATGTATCCTTTGCACAATTAATTTTGTCATTTTGTGAGAGATGGCTAATTAATATATCTTGAGGCATCATAGCTTAATAATGAAGCATTAGAATGATATTTCTTACCTTAGATATGGCCTTTACATGCATTATAGTTTTGGGCATCTTTCTAAAGCTCTTTATTTCTTCAAAAAGCCAGGAATAGGGAAATGGTAATCTTGACAATATATATAATTTTTAATTGTAGCTTTTGTATTATTTTCTTTGCCTGGGATAAAAATTTTGATAAATAATCATGAATGTGATAAAATACTAGCATAATTAACTGAGGAGGATTATAGTCCTTGTAAACGTCCAAATCACTATATTATAGCAACTTGCTAATGAGACCATGTGATTATTACTATTTTTTAAAAATTTTTACTTATTTGAGAGAAAGAGAGAGAGAGCATGAGAGGAGAGAGGTCAGCAGGAGAAGCAGACTCCTGCTGAGCAGGGAGGCTGATGTGGTACTCAATCCTGAGACTCTAGTTCATGACCTGAGCCGAAGGCAGTCACTTAACCAACTGAGCCACCCGGGCACCTGAGACCATGTGATTATTATGGTCCAATTAATATAGCTCTGACTTTCTAGTGAGATAACCTAGTCCCTTAACCTTGGCTCTGTCATTTACTAGTTATGTGAACTAAGGCACCATTGCTTCATCTTAAAATCAGGATAGTAATTGTGCCTACTTACAGTAATTTTTTTTTTTTTTTTTTTTTTAAAGATTTTATTTATTCATTTGACACAGAGAGATGACAATCAGGCAGAGAGGCAGGCAGAGAGAGAGAGAGGAGGAAGCAGGCTCCCCGCGGAGCAGAGAACCCGATGCGGGACTCGATCCCACGACCCTGAGATCATGACCTGAGCCGAAGGCAGCGGCTTAACCCACTGAGCCACCCAGGCGCCCTACTTACAGTAATTTTGATGAGTAGTTGGGATTTGATAAATGTAAAGCACCTATTACTGTAAATTCATATTAAGTGTATAACAACATAGCTAGTGTTGTCACTATCAAAAGGGAGATCATTTTTTTCTATTCTAAGTAATCTCTGGGAATATCCAAGGAATTCTTCCATGTCCCACAGTACATCTAGAGCTGTCACCTGTGCCATAAGGCCTTGATCCAGGCTACTGCTCTGTGGAGTCCTGAAAGTCATCTCTTACTATCATACAAGTGGCTATTCTAGGAATGAGTTGCTGTTTCCTTATCCTTTTTTGCTCATTGTATCGGCATAGACTTTTCCTTTTCTCATTTATAAGCTTAGCAGTGATAGGAGAATATCACAGTGCAGAAATGGAAAATAACTCAGTAAAAGATACTGTATCTCCTGGAATTCACAGGCAGTGGTTCTGCTTAGGATGTTTTCTCTTGACCTTTTCTTGATCTAGCTTTGTCCCTTTGCCATCTTGCAAGGGGCTGATTCAACTCTTCCACAGAGAGAGCTCCTTTGACAGTATTCCCTCTTCTTAGAATAGTATAGGTGCACCTGCCTCCAGTCTTGGAGAGATGAGAATATTGCTTGTTCTTCATTCTTAGGTTCTCCTTTTTTTTTTTTTGCCCCAGGTTGATTGGTCATGTAACCATCACATTCCTTAAGGGAGATGCCCAACCCAGTTTAACATATATATTCTACAATATGTTCTGTACCTGAACTATGCAGTCACATTTCTCAGTATATTTCCAGAGTCTGTTGTATTCAGTCTGAAGTGCACTACTTTTAGAGATTTTTTTTTTTTTTTTTTTAGGATGTGTTTTCAATTGTCTCACTTTCAATTTCAGTTTCTTGATAACTGAAATTAACTTAAATAGCTGGGTCACAACATTTTTTGCTCAGTTTTCTGTGGGAAAGTTTTGTACAGACCATATGCATACCTATATGCGGTATAAGTATACATACATACATATTTTTTAAAAATCTTACATTTTATGGGGCGCCTGGGTGGCTCAGATGGTTAAATGTCTGCCTTCAGCTCAGGTCATGATCTCAGGGTCCTGGGATCAAGCCCCACATCTGGCTTCTTGCTCTGTCAGGAGACTGCTTCCCCTTTTCCCCGGGTCTGCTGCTCCCTCTACTTGTGCTCTCTCTGTGTGTCTAATAAATAAAATCTTTTAAAAAAGTAGAAATAGGGGCGCCTGGGTGGCTCAGTGGGTTAAGCCGCTGCCTTCGGCTCAGGTCATGATCTCAGGGTCCTGGGATCGAGTCCCACATCGGGCTCTCTGCTCAGCGGGGAGCCTGCTTCCTCCTCTCTCTCTCCTGCCTCTCTGCCTACTTGTGATCTCTCTCTGTCGAATAAATAAATAAAATCTTTAAAAAAAAAAAGTGGAAATAAAAATCTTACATTTTAGAGTAATTTGTGAAACTGAAGGAGTTACCATTTTTGGTGCAAAGAAAGGCCACTTTAAGGCAATGTTTCTGCCGTGGGTTGAAAATTTTAAATAATGAATCTTTAGCTTTTGGTAAACAAAGAAATATTGCTAGCAACTCTATTAAAGGTGAGAAGCTAGAAAAAAACAAAGGAACTATAGCATAGATATGATCAAACTCATAACTATGAGCAGCACTGATCAGTTTAAACATGTTTTTATAACTTCCAGTATATTATAATGTAAAATAGTCTTTTTTTTTTTTTTTTAAAGATTTTATTTATTTATTTGACAGACAGAGACCACAAGTAGGCAGAGAGGCAGGCAGAGAGAGAGGAGGAAGCAGGCTCTCCAAGGAGCAGAGAGCCCGACGCGGGGCTCTATCCCAGGACCCTGAGATCATGACCCCAGCCGAAGGCAGAGGCTTTAACCCACTGAGCTACCCAGGCGCCCCTAAAATACAGTCTTGATAGAAGACTGAACCTCTTACTGCTATTGAAAAATCTCTTCTAAGAAAAGATCTGAATATATTTTTATGGATATATCAAGTCTCTGTTTAAGATTTCAGTTCATATGTTCTGCTTGTCTTAACCGCTGACCAAATCGTGTGTTAATGTAAAAATTGCCTTTTCTTAGTGATTTTTAAATTAAAGATAGAGAAGAAAATAAGCTAACTTTAAAGTCATCATAGTGCATTTCATTTACTTATCACTTAAAAATTGTGCACATGAAATTAGAATTTGGCTTTTGTTATTTGTGGGTTATTAGTGTGCAAAGTAAAGCTCTGAATATAAGATCAGTTATTTTATCATGAAAAGGAAGATGGCAGTTCTTGAGTCAATAAAAATAGTCCTCCAATTCATCTGTTATACTAGTGCTACTTAGATGCAGTGTGCTGAGCAAACTGTTTATAACTAGTCCACTAGTCCACAAAGAGATTGAGTACAGAAATTAAATAAATATTTGGAACTTTTGTAGCTTGAATGTCTGGATTTGTCAGAATATTTTTTGAAGTGTCATTTTTTTATAAAAGTATAATAAAAAGTGGTTCTTCATTATAGATAGCTTGATAACAGTACCTAAAAGCCAGTTCATATTCAGTTGTGTCATTTTGAATTAGTCTATATTAGCAGTACGTTTGAAGAAAAACTTATAGCAGTCTAACAGTATTCAGCTAAGTGATACAGTTAGCAGTACTCAACTAAGTGATATAATTAACTATATGTGAAATGATTTATATAAACCTTTGGGGAAGAGTTTTCTTTTAAGGAAATAGTAAAAATATATAGGCACCCAAGGTCTTTTAGGGTTCCTAAACCCAATTCTAAAGTGGAAGTGGGAGTCCACCCCCAAACCCAAGCACTTCTCAGATAGGAGGGTGTCCAAGAACTCAACCCAGATCTGACATGACACTGTACCCAGAAGTAGCATCATATTCCACAGGTCAAGGGTTCAGTTATATAATACTGCTTCCCACTCTCTATTTGATATCCAAGCTCCAGGCTGCTACCTGGGCTTCTGATTAACTGACTACATTTTGGAGGTTCCAAATGGCTCCTTTTTAGGTTTGATTAATTTGCTAGAGTGGCTCACAGAACTTGGGGAACACTTTTAACATATTTTTGCCAGTTTATTAAAGGATATGATAAAGGATATGAATCAATAGCCAGACGAAGAGATAGTAGGGTGAGGTCTTGAGCAAAGGAGCTTCAGTGCTTGTTAAGGTTGGAGCTTGGTGTGTGGAAGCCATCTGGCTCCTCAAGCTTTGAAGCTCTTCAGAAGAGACCCAAAAGATTTACTTTTGAGTTTGTATGGAGGCTTCATTTTATAATCATGTTTGACTAAGTTATTGGCCATTGGCTGATACAGTCTTCATTTCCTTTCCACTTCTAGGAAGTCAGGGGAGGGGTGGGAACTGAAAATCAAAAAAACTTTAATCACATGGTTGGTTTTCTTGGCAGTCAGCCCCCACCCTATGGTCAGGTCCAAAAGGCACCTCATTAACATAACAAAAGATACCTTTAGAACTCTCAAAATTTAAGAAATTCAAAGAATTTTAGGAGTTGCAAGCCAGGGACTGTGGATGAAGACCAAATATATATTGTAGTCATCTGAATGACCAGATATACATGTCATACAAATTACAATATTGCACAAGGAAAATATAAGCAAGTGTATATTAGGGGATTTAAAAAGGAAGGGCTGTGTAAATTACATGTCTTATTCTGTTATTCTTTTTAAAAAGTTACTTACTGGGACACTTGTGTGGCTCAGTCATTTGAGCATCAAACTCTTGGTTTCAGCTCAGGTCATGATCTCTTGGGGTCATAAGATCAAGCCCCATGTTGGGTTCCACAGAAGGCGGGGAGTCCACTTAAGATTCTCTCTCCTCCCTCTGTCCCCCAGCCCCGCTTGTCCATTTTCTCTGTCTCTCTCAAATAAATAAATCTTTTAAGAAAATAAAGAGGTATTTATTTGAGCTTGTTCTCTTATTTTCATTGCCTCTTCATTTGGCTGTATTTTATATTTTCTGTCTTAAGCCCTTCCTTCTTGGTGAACAGTTTACTTAGGCTTTCATTTCTCTGTAAAACTCTCAGATTCTAAACAGTTCTTTCTTGCTCCTCCCAAATATACTATATATACCATTAAGCAGTTCTCTCATATTGTAATTACATTTAATCCCTTGTTTCTCAACTCCAATGAGATGCTGGAAGAAAGAACTGTTTGCTGTGTAATTTGTTCACTTCATGACTAAGCCTATAATAAATGTCAGGTGTTACTATATGCCTGGCAAGTTCTAATTGTTTCATGTCTATTTTTATTTGATCCTTTCCCCAAAACATGTCATGTTATATCCTTTCTTATATGAGGAGACTGAGGCACAGGGTTTTAAATAATTTGCCTGTGCATGAATGTGTCAGAGCTGGGATTTAAATTCAAGTTTTCTGGCTCTACAATCTGTGTTCTAAACAATAGTGTTAAGTATGTTTTTTATAAGAATGAATCATTTTTTTGTCTTGATTTTTTTCATGTTTGTTCTTAAAATACTTTAATTTGAAGTTTAAGTGTAAGTCTTAGCTGTTCGTAGTTAGTGTGTTTAATTGTGATTAGCCTAATATAATTGAGAGGCTCTAGTTCTGTATAACTTAAAAAAAAATCTATTAGGTAATTATGTTGAGCTAAAAGATGATAGAATTTGCTTTACATCTTTTAGCTCTTGTGCAGATTAGCAAAAAGACTTTGAAACTCTCAGTTTTTCTCCATCTGTGTATGTATTTGTGTATAATTATATAATCTTTTGCAATGATATATTTCTGTCTCATGTTATGATTTTTTTTTTAAGATTTTATTTATTTACTTGACAGACAGATCACAAGTAGGCAGAGAGGCAGGCAGAGAGAGAGGAGGAAGCAGGCTCCCCGCCGAGCAGAGAGCCCGATGTGGGGCTCGATCCCAGGACACTGGGATCATGACCTGAGCAGAAGGCAGAGGCTTTAACCCACTGAGCCACCCAGGTGCCCCTCATGTTATGATTTTTAAAAATGTAATTAATTGGGTTTAACCCTATCTGTTTAAATTCCTTGTTAATTTTACTGATCACAGGTAATGATACTTTATTTACTTGCATATGATATATGCAGCCATTACATGAAATTTGTTGTTTACCTAACAATTTTGTGATTTTTTAATTGTGAATAACTCTAATGAGGTAATGAAATAAAATAATTGAATAAAAACAATACTGTGTGTGTGTTTGACAAAGAAATGAAAACTGTAACCCTCTTAATTGTTGTCTTGCTTTTACAAATGGCATGTAAAAGCATTTTAAAACAAGTTTTTTATTATTAGAAGTTTAAATTAAAATATTTAAATCCATATTAATCTCCAAATTATTTTAAAATGTTTGAAGACTGCAGTTTGTTGAGATAAGAACCCAACACATTTTATCCAGTCCATTAAAACAATAAGAAATCATAGAGATATTTTGATAAGTGTTCTGCCTGTTGTAACCTTGAATGCTGTTATGGTGGGGGTGATGCTGTATCTGTTTCATTGGCTTAGGCTTTTTCATGCTGAGAGAAATCAATACTTTGAGGCGTTGGATGACAGAGGAATCACTTCAGAATTAAAGGTGGCTGTCACACATTGTCTTTGGTTGACTTTCATTTGCTTTTGAGGTTTTTAAGCTTTCATTTTTCTAAGTCTTTTTCAGGAGCCTTTGTAAGATTCCTGTGGATAACTTTTTTTTTTTTTTTTTTTTAACTATTAAACTGTTCATCTGAGCTAAGGGATCAAATACAAAGACCTTCAAAAGTCAGATATTGAAAAGCTTCTGTACTTGTCCTTTAAGTCATTTTTTCCCTTTTACATGATTTCCAATGAGATAAGTAATTGATAGTGTAAGAGATTTGGGGGCAAATTGGGAATTAAGGTAGTATACACTTAAAGGTGTTTACCAGTACGTATGTTTAGTTAACTAAAAATATAATACCCTATGTGTAGCCATGATAAAGAAAGAAGGTAGAATTGGATCTCCTGATATGGAATGATCTAGTTTGGTTCCATTTATATGGGAACAATGTATTATTATTAATAGTGATTACCCCTGTAGAAAACAACTAGCCATGTAGGGAGGAGGTGGAAGCAAGACCTTTCTTTTAATTTCATATGTCATTACTTTTTTATTTTTAAAAATAAGTATATGTTTTTTAAAAAAAGTTTAAATTCAAAATTTGTAAAACCAACACACTTAAGTTGCTTAATTAATATTAAAGTCTTGTATAATATTTTTTAAGATTTTAACCTTGAACTTTTAAACTTATTTTTATTTCATAATAATATGCAGACTTAATGAAAATTTGCTTTATAATCTGTTTCTCATAAAACATACTGAAACTTAACTGTAGAAACAGTGTGCATTTAACATTATTAATTTACTTCCTTTTCTTGATACTGAAAATGCTTCTGAGAAGCACTTTATGTGTGTTTATCCAGTATAACCCCTTTTTGCCCCATTGAACTAAATACTGTTCTGATTTTATGGAATGACTTTTTTACTTGTTTTCCACTCAATACTTAAGTGGGTTTCTTTTTTCTTTTCTTTTCTTTTTTTTTTTTAGGTTCCTCTTTTATTTATTTTTAATTTTTAAATTTTTTAAAATTAACATATAATGTATTATTAGCCTCTGGGGTACAGGTCTGTGAATCACCAGGTTTACACATTTCACAGCATTCACCATAGCACATACCTTCCCCAGTGTCCATAACCCCACCACCCTCTCCCTACCCGCGCCCCCCCCCCGCAACCCTCGCTTTGTTTTGTGAGATTTAGAGTCTTTTATGCTTTGTCTCCCTCCCGATCCCATCTTGTTTCATTTATTCTTTTCCAATCCCCCAGATCCCCCACGTTGCCTCTCCACTTCCTCATATCAGCGGGATCATATGATCATTGTCTTTCTCCGATTGACTTATTTCGCTAAGCGCAATACCCTCTAATTCCATCCACGTCGTTGCAAATGGCAAGATTTCATTTCTTTTGATGGCTGCATAGTATTCCATTGTGTATATATACCGCATCTTCTTTGTCCATTCCTCTGTTGATGGACATCTAGGTTCTTTCCATAGTTTGGCTATTGTGGACATTGCTGCTATACACATTCAGGTGCACATGCCACTTTGGATCACTATGTTTGTGTCTTTAAGGTAAATACCCAGTAGTGCAATTACTGGGTCATAGGGTAGCTCTATTTTCAACTTTTTGAGGAATCTCTATGCTGTTTTTCAGAGTGGTTGCACGAGCTTGCATTCCCACCAACAGTGGAGGAGGGTTCCCCTTTCTCCGCATCCTCGCCAGCATCTGTCATTTCCTGACTTGTTAATTTTAGCCATAATGACTGGTGTGAGGTGGTATCTCATTGTGGTTTTGATTTGTGTTTCCCTGATAACGAGTAATGTGGAGCACTATTTCATGTGTCTGTTGGCCATCTGAATGTCTGCAGAAATGTCTGTTCATGTCTTCTGTCCATTTCTTGATTGGATTATTTGTTCTTTGGGTGTTGAGTTTGCTAAGCTCTTTATATATTTTGGATACTAGCCCTTTATCTGATGTGTCATTTGCAAATATCTTCTCCCATTCTGTAAGTTGTCTTTTGGTTTTGTTAACTGTTTCCTGTGCTGTGCAAAAGCTTTTGATCTTGATGAAGTCTCAATAGTTCATTTTTGCCCTTGCTTCCCTTGCCTTTGGCGATGTTCTTAGGAAGAAGTTGCTGCAGTTGAGGTCGAAGAGGTTGCTGCCTGTGTTCTTCTCAAGGATTTTGATGGATTCCTTTCTCACATTGAGGTCCTTCATGCATTTTGAGTCTATTTTCGTGTGTTGTGTAAGGAAATGGTCCAATTTTATTTTCCTGCATGTGGCTGTCCAGTTTTCCCAATATCATTTGTTGAAGAGACTGTCTTTTTTCCGTTGGATATTCTTTTCTGCTTTGTCAAAGATTGGTTGATCATAGAGTTGAGGGTCTATTTCTGGGCTCTCTATTCTGTTCCGTTGATCTATGTGTCTGTTTTTGTGCCAGTAGCATACTGTCTTGATGATGAAAGCTTTGTAATAGAGCTTGAAGTCTGGCATTGTGATGCTGCCAACTTTGGGTTTCTAAGTGTGTTTCTTTTAGTATTGTAATTTCTTTGACAATTTTTGAACTTGATATAAATGGAATCATAAAGTGTGTGTTTAGATCTGGCATTATTCAACATTGTTTTTGTGCAATTTGTTCAGTTTGTCACATTTTCCTATTTTATTTTCAGTGCTGTATGCCATACCTTACATGAATAGATGATAGTTTTTCATAGTCTCTCTACTGTTGATAGGTTGTTTCCAGTTTTTAATTGTAATGAAGAGTGTGATTTTGACGATTTACAAGTCCTTGGTGTACATGCTTATGTATTTCTGTAGGATACACTTACTTGACTGTAAATATTTATCTTTTCAATTTTAATAGTTATTGCTGTAGTGTCTTCCAAAGGTGTGTATCAATATCAAAATGTAGCTATTTCTATACTCCATGTTGTCATAAAATATTGACAGGTACTTTTTATTTTAGTATTTTAGTAGTTGTGTAGAGGTAACATCATTGTGTTCTTATTTGGATTTTATTTACAGATGAAGCTGTATATCTTTTCTTCTGCTTGTTATATTTTTTTTAAGTTTTTTTGTTTTTGTTTTTGTTTTTTGTTTTTGCGATGTCTGTTTGTCTCTTACCTAGTTCCTTATTGGTTACCTGTTTTTTCTTTATTGATTTGTGGAGGATATTGACCTATTTGATCGATGTGCAGATTTTTTTGATATGAATATTTTAACTACTTTCTTCCCTGTCAGTACCTTGCCTATTTACTTTTTAAAAACTTCTTAAATAAACATTATTAAAATATAGTTTGTATATAATAAAACATTCCTTTTAGATATATACTTTAATGAGTTTTGACAGGTGTATATACTTGTATACTTGTATATATATACTTGTATATACTGTCATAGTCAAGTCACAGAAAATTTCTGTCATCTCAGAGAATTCCCTTGTGATTCACTGTGGTCAGCTCCTCTTCACATACATACATCCAATCTCTACAACTGCTTATCTGGTTTTTGTTATTGGAGATGGTTTTATATACTCTACAACTTTGTATAAGTGGAGTTATATAGTAGGTTCTGTAATGTCTGGATTCTTTTGGTCACCGTATAGTTTTTGATATTCATCCACCTTGTGTATATCACTCATTTGTTTCTTTTTATTACCAAATAGTATTACTTTATCCATTCATGGATAGGTGGATATTAGATCATTTCCAGTGTCTGGTTCTTAAAGCACTATGGGAATTATCATGCAACATAGTTTTGTGAAAATGTTTTCTTTATTTTGAGGAAATACATAGGAGTGGAATTGCTAGGTGGTGTTGTAAGTATATTTTTAAACTTGCAAGAAACTGCCAAACTGTTTTCTGAAGTAGTTGTGGATTTTGCACTCTAACCAGCTAGATACCATTTGTTCCACATTTTTGCCAATATTTGATATTGTCTGCCTTTTCAATTTTGCCCTTCTACTGGGTATATAGTGATAGTTTATTGTGGTCTTTATTTGAATTTCCCTGTTGACTAAGCATCCTGCCATTTACTTATTAGTCATTTGTATATCTTTTGTGAAGTGTCTGTTCAAATCCCTTGCCCATTATTTTAAATTGGCTTCTTTGCCTTATTAATTCATGAGAGTTCTTCGTATGTCTTTTAGGAAAATTATTAGCTAGATGTATGGTGAATATTTTGTCCCATCTTGTGGCTTATCTTTTCATTTTCTAAATAGTATCTTTTAAAGACAAGATTTTATAAATTTTGGTATAGTTTAATATATCAGATTCTTTATGGTTACGAATTTCTTTTATGGTTCTTTTTATGTCTAAGAATTTTAATGTGAGAATTTTTTGCCTACCCCAGGGTCATAAGATTTTCTGCTATATTTTCTTCTAGAAGTGTTACAGTGTTTATATCTAGATCTTCAGTTCATTTTGAATTAAACATTTTGTTTATGGTGTGAAGGTTAGACAAGTTTCTTTCTTTCTTTCTTTCTTTTTTTCCTGTGAGTGGCCAGATATTTTAGTATCAGTTGTCAAAAAGTTACTCCTTCTTTATTTAACAACTTAAACTGTTCTTAGTTTCACATTTTATAACATTATACAATTAAATTCTACACATTAATTTTTCTTAGGTAAAACTGTTTTGTCATTAATTGTTTTCTTTTTGTATAAGTATACATATGTTTGAGAATCAGCTTGTCAATATCCATAAGAAAGGCTGTGAAATTTTTATTTTTTATTTGTTTTTGTTTTTCATTATTTTTTAAGTAGGCTCCATGCCCAGTGTGGAGCCCAACACAGAGCTTGAACTTACAACCCTGAGATCAGGACCTGAGTTGAAATCAAGAGTCAAATGCTTAACTGGCAGAGCCATGCAGTCACCCCAAGGCTTTTAATCTTTTATTTAAGATTGTGTTGAATCTATAAAATCAGTTTGAAGAGAGAAGGTGTTTTAGCAATATGGAGTTTTAGAATCTATAAACATTGTCTATTTCTCCACTTACTTAGTTTTCCTTAATTTTTGTTAGCAATGATTTATAAAAGTTTCATTGTATAGCTTTGTATATTTTTAAAATTTATTTTATATTTTAATGCTATTGTAAATAGTATTGTTTTCATTTTCCAGTTTTTTATTGTCAGTATATAGACATAATAATTTTTATTATATTGACCTTATATCCAAGAAACCTGTCAACTTAGAAGTCTTATAATTCTTCCAGAACCTTTAGGAGTATTACATACATGAATGTCTCTACAAATAAATATGTTATTCCTTCTATTCCAAACCATCTTTTTCTTTCTTTTTTTTTTTTTAAGATTATTGATTTATTTATTTGACAGAGAGATCACAAGTAGGCAGAGAGGAAGGTAGAGGGAGAGGTGGAAGCAGGCTTCCTGCCAAGCAGAGAGCCTGATGCGGTGCTTGATCGCAGGACTCTGAGATCATGACCTGAGCTGAAGGCAGAGATTTAACCCACTGAGTCACCCAGGCACCCTATTTGTTTTCTTTATCTCTTTTTTTGAACTGGTTAGGACCCTGTTACAGTATTGAGTGGAAGTCATGAGAAAGGAGACATACTTGTTTTATCCACAGTTTTAACTGAATGATCTTCATAGATGTGCTTCCTGAGGTTTCAAAAGTCTCTTTCTATTACTAGTTTGGGGAGTGTCTTTTTGTTTGTTTTTTTAAAAACCATGAAATGCTTCTGAGTTGTAAAATGCTTAAAAAAAACTATTGAGATTATGTTTTTCTCCCTTTTTTGTTGTATGATGACTTATACTGATTGATACTCAAATATTAAGTCAACCTTGCATTCCATGGATAAACTCTTCTTCATCATGATGTATACTTTATTTTGTGTATAGCTGAATGCTAATGTTTTGTTATGGATTTTGTGTTTATTTACACAAATTGATTTTTAGTTTTCTATTCCTGTAATACAAATTGCATTGTATCCCTTAGCTTCTACCATATGAAAAGAGTTTAAGATTTTTGTTATTTCTTCCTTAAATATTTAATATTTTATAATATATAAATGTATACATGTAAAATGCATACATGCAAAGCTATACATTTTTCTTTGAATTTGTCTCACCCAGTTGCCACAAATTTTTGTAATTTTGCTTGTGATTTTTATCTTTGATCCATAAGTTATTTGGAGTTGAAATGCTTAATTTTCAATTATTTTGGAACTTTTTAAATTTTTTAAAAAGATTTTATATATTTATTTGACAGAGAGAGGGAACACAAGTAGGGGGAGTGGGAGAGGGAGAAGCAGCCTTCCCACCGAGCAGGGACCCCCATGTAGGGCTCAATCCCAGGACCCTGGGATCATGATCTGAGCCATGCTAAGGCAGACACTTAACAACTGAGTCACCAGGGCACCCCTAGAGAATTTTTTTTGTTCTATGTATTCTGCTGAAGAATCAAGAGGACCTGTATTTGTATTTCTATCTTTCTCAATAACTTCCTCTTCTCTAGTAGTTGTCCTTCAAGTTTCTAACTTACCTTCTCAATAGACACCATTAAATTTGTTTCACATACAAAGACTATAGGAGAAATATATTTCCTAAGTCTTGAAAATGTCTCAAGGATAGATGGGGAATAGCATAAAATCTGAGGGTGTCTGGAATATAGGATACATGGGAAGGCATAAAGATAATATACCACACTGCTGAATCATAGAAGGACGCATGGTCTTAGCTGGTAAAATTTGGTCCTAATTGTTCATTATTTTAGGTAATCACATACTTTTTAAGGTGTAGGGTATATAAATGTATCTGTGAAATGTCAAATTCTTGAAGTGATTCTGGGACTGTGAGAAAGCAGTTATAAGATTATTTCAAGAACTGAACTGCAAACTAATGATGATGTTTTAGGGCAGTGGTAAGAGTGATAAGTGGTAAGAGGTAAATGAGTGTTGTTGAAATGAAATGATGAGATATGACGAGAAGGAAAATTGAGAAGTCACAAATGACAGAAGTATAATAGCATGTTTGGGATAAAGTTGGTAATTATATTTTTGTATATTTTGAGTTTTAGGTGCTTATTGGATAATTGGAGATTATCCTACAGGTAGACATATGGCCTGAGAGTTCAGGGAAACAGCTAGGGCAGATATGAAAAATTTAAAAGATCTAAATTAATAATAGGAGGTGATGTGTGAGTAAATGATAATGCCAAGGAACATTTGGCAAAACCTTAAAGAAATGCCAGCGTTTCATAAAGAGGAATAATAAAGGACAAAGTTTGACCATCAAGAAGTAAGCAATGACAAGAGGATACTAGAGGAATCTGCTTCATTTTAAATTCATTCCTCTGAGCTTTCACGCAAAGGACAAATAATAAAGTTTGGTAGAGATATAACATCTGGAGGGAAAGACCAAATATGATACTGTTTTATGTAATCCTTTACATTTAAAGAGCTGGAATAGTCACTTGAATTATAAATGGCCGGTCTAAATTGTTTCTGTCTTCAGTTATCACTTTATCTGCAAGAAAGTGAATTTCTTTTAAGATGTAGGTTAGTCTTATATTTATTAATTCTGTGGTAGTGTCTTAAATTTCTTAAGTAATAATCAAATATATTTGAGTTGTTAGTTCCCAAGATGCCTACTTCTCTTCTTTTTAGATTCTAATATTTTTGTTAAGCTTCAAATATTTTTGTGGTCATTATTGTGATGTCATCTAGTTTATGTGTTACTTAAAATAGGAAAACAGAAAAGTTGATGTGAAGTAAAACTGAGTGAAAATATTAGACTTGGCCCTTGATTTTATTGATAGATGATTAGGATTTCTTGGGGTACCTCCACTCAACATTTGGCCACAAGCACATACACATACACATATTGCAAATATATACTCCACCAATTAACTAACATGCGTTTGATCTTGGAGCAAATATTCTTCATCTCTTGTTCACTTTGAATGATAGGTCTTACAAAGAATATGCTATTGGTTTTTAATAAGAACATGTTCAAATTACGATTTAAAGATATTTTAAAAAATAGATACAAGTTCATTATATCTTTACAAAACATTCTTGTTTGGTTTCCTTTTATCATGTTTTAAGGTCAGAATGTGACTCTAATGTTCCACAATGAGACAGAGATTGATAATCGGGAAAGAATAGCCCTTTAATGTGATTTATATCTATAGATTTTATGTCAGATATGAAAAGTTGCTGTTTAAATTGTAAAGGAGGATCCATTAAAGAACACTTTAAGCCATTTTACTATTTAGCTTACTTGGACTCTTCTGTTTAGAATTATGCCTTTTCAATCAAAGTTTAATGACTTACCAAATGTTTACAAAGTAAATTTGATAGTTAAATTTGTGTAATATTAATAAAGAAAAAATGGACTATTCATTAATTTTTTTTGTTATTTTAGTCCTGTTTAATATGAATGTATATGGTGTTGGGGCAATATGGAATCCAGTAATTTTCTAATTTTCATCAGTAATTTTAATTTCCTCTTACCCAGTGAGGTTAGACAAGACAGATTATGGATATAGTAGAGAATGTTGAAGGTATAAAAATTCTTCCTGAGTGCCTTTACCTGAGTCAGTTTGTCACTGTGGGTGTGATTATTACCCTTCTTGGTATAGAACATTCTTCCTCTGAGTCACTTCGCCTGGAGTGCTTTGTAGCCCCCTTCTTGCCACATTACTTGGTAATGTGGACCCGTGAATCTTCATATGATTGGCTTCTTCCAATTTTTTAGGTTTGCTTAAAAACCACTTTTGAGTGTGTCTTATGAATGATTTCAGAGTAATAAGTTCTTGTGGGATTGTTATACTCAGGGTAGTAGATCACTAAATCTCAGTCAGTTCAGTTAATGAGGGATATAAAAATAATTTTAAAGTTTTGGTTGTTTCATTTCCCATTAGAAAGAATTTCCTGGTGTGTTGTAAGTTTTTTCCTATATTTTTATAGTACTAATAGATGTTTCTTTTTTCCAATCCAAGTCACTGTGTGCCCAGTATTCAGCAGACAAACGAGAAGATGAGAAGATGTGTGATCATCTGATAAGAGCAGCTAAATATCGGGACCATGTGACAGCAACTCAGCTAATCCAGAAAATTATCAACATTCTCACAGACAAGCATGGAGCCTGGGGAAATTCTGCAGTGAGGTAAAGGGAAACCTTTAGGATTTGGGCACTGATTTTCTACAGAAGGCTTAGGTTTAGATAAATAGCTCTGGGTATGATCAAGGCCAGATGAAGAACTGAGTAATTTTAATTTTGTACTTTATCATCTACCATGAATGAGGGGTAGAAGAGGGGGGTAGGAGAAAATTAGTGTGGGTACAGTTAGGGATCTTTATCCATGTTTTAGTTCCCTCAACTACTTTTTTTTTTTTTTTAATTTAATTTATTTATTTGACAGACAGAGATCACAAGTAGGCAGAGAGGCAGGCAGAGAGAGAGGAGGGAGCAGGCTCCCTGCTGAGCAGAGAGCCCAATGTGGGGCTCCATCCCAGGACTCTGGGATCATGACCTGAGCTGAAGGCAGAGGCTTTAACCCACTGAGCCACCCAGGCGCCCACCCTCAACTACTTCTAAAGCAGTATTTGTTCATATTCTTTTTGAAGTTAACTTTTAAGGGAAAGAGTTAATATAAGCTATTTTATTAGCTAAACTTATACCTGAATTTGCACAAAGACAATATTTTAAGAAAACCTTCCCTATTTTGCACTTCTGAGTTTACAACACATAAAACATTTGAAAACATTACTATGTGTTCTTTTGAACTGCCTTGCAAATTGTAAGACTATGATAATAAAAATGGTTAAATGCCTTCTTTAAAATTTTATTAAATTAATCTTCCTCCTCTTTAGATTCTCAAAGTGAACATCCTGTGCTTTAATTTCTAGAAATAAATTACCTTCTAAAGGAACTTGGACAAATGAGAAAATTTAGTTTTCTTAGAATATTCTATGCTACAAATCTTTGAAACATGTTTGGGGACACCTGGCTGGCTCAGTTGGTTGAGCACCTCATTCTTGATTTCAGCTCAAGTCACAATCCCAGGGTCATGAGTTTGGACCCAGCATCAGGCTCTCTGCTCAGTGGGGTGTCTTCTTGAGATTCTCTCTCTCCCCCTCCCTCACTGCCCCTCCACACCCAACTCACTCACTCACTCTCTCAAAAAAATAAATCTTAAAGTATTTGACTCATTTAAGTAATGTTGATGAAAAATTTTTTAATCCCACATTTCTATACAACTTTTTCTACAAGACAACAAAAAATGAAAATAGTAAGTTTGTATATTATATATAGGTGTAACTGGTTTCCACTTGTGTTTTATGTATCTTATGTGTCTAACACACTAAGTCTAGTTTAAGAAATTTTCCAGTAAATAGAAAATATTTTTAATTTTTTTA